>NW_027526257.1:7326355-7429573 GCF_048455015.1 Haemaphysalis longicornis | reverse complement strand
GTAAATGCAATAAAAATGCACAGCAGGTCATGTTCATTAAAAAAGCACAAGGATATTCTTATGATATTCAAAATATAAAGAAACAAAATATAAACACTGTAAACATGACAAGCCCGAATTAACACAGTTTTTCAGTTCATGACACTGCAGGTCAGGTGCATTAAAAGAGTCAGAACCTACTAAAACAGAACACCCTGGCTGAACTCAAAGTAACGGTCACACCACATCGTAGCCTGAATACAACGCAAGGTGTGATCTCTGAGAGGGAACTGCTTCACGAAACAGATGAGGATTTGCTTGAAGGACTGAGGGACCAGGGCGTCACGGCTGTGCGGCGGATCACCATGCGTCGCACAGGTGAGGAAATTCGAACTAAGCATGTTGTTCTGACCTTCAACCGTCCAACGCTTCCTGAATCCGTCCATGATGCCTTCATATCCTGTCCAGTACGCCCCTACATACCTAGTCCTCGAAGGTGTTTCAAGTGTCAGAAGTATGGCCACGGAACTCAGTCTTGTCGTGGCCGACCCACCTGTGCTCACTGTGCACGTATGTGCTGACCACACCAGTGATGACTGCAAAAAAGAACAAGTGAAATGTCCAAACTGTGGGGAACCACACGCTGCGTATTCACGTGCATGTCCCGCATTCAAAAAGGAAAAAGAAATAATTCAACTCAAAGTCACTCAAAACCTAACCTTTGCACAAGCACGCCTGAAGCATGCCCTGCTTTCAGGCAGAAGTTACGCAGACGCTGCTCGCCGGGGGGTGGAGCGTCGTCTGGTGGATGCGGGCACCCAGTGCAACCTGGTCCCGCCACAGCCCCCCGCCCAGCAGCAGACAGTTGCTCCCGTGACTTCTGCTGCTACACCCTCCTCTAGTGCTGTGCCTAAGGCTTCCAGCGCGACAACCTGTGCTGCGCCTAAGGCCTCCAGCACGAGCTCTGGTGCTGTGCCTAAGGCCTCAAGCACGAGCTCAATCCAGATGAGTGATGATCTGGCTCCATCCCGGGCATCTGCAAAACAGCAGAAGGCTGCTCCTGCGGTCACTGCTGTTGCAGCAATGTCCAATGCTGTGGCTGCGGCCTCTAGCACAAACAGTGTCTCCACTGACACTTCTGCGGCGGAACTGCGGCGCTCCTGTTGTGTTTCAGAAGCAGGTGTGCTTGGAGAGACATCCATGGCCTCATTCTGAAGGAGCTCCTTCAGAAACCTTGGATGAGGCCATGGATGTCTCTCCAAGCACACCTGCTTCTGAAACACAACAGGAGCGCCGCAGTTCCGCTGGTCGGGGTAAATCAAACAAACCAAAGTCGTCCAAGATCACTACGGGAACTCACTGGGCGACCTAGGCAAACTACTCAAACGGCCCCAAAAACAAAACTCCCTCACTAATGACCCTTTTAATGGAAAAAGAACATCTCATGATCTGTATTTCTCTTCTCTTGGTATTTATGGCTGCTGAAAGTGTTATCCAGTGGAATTGTAGGGGGCTGTTGAACAACCTTGACGATATATATGATATACTCTCAAATCACAAACCAAAAATACTGTGCCTCCAAAAAACACACCTACGCCCATCTCAGACAAACTTTTTAACACAATACACTATATTTCGTAAAGACAGACTGAACTACCACGTGGCAATAATAGTACAAAAATCTGTTGCTTGTCCCCAGGCAGCACAGAATATCTAGAAAACGTCGTATTTATGGAGGAAACGTCAGAAAGGGATTTCCGACAGAAAAAGATGGCTTCTAGAAGTCAATCATTGCAAGGATAATATCCCTCCGACTATGACGTCTTTAAAACGTATTTCTGATAACTGCTTTTAGCAGTTCTTCCTCTAGCCTTCTTGTAGACGGCCGTAAAGTCCCGCGCTCGGGCGCGCGCTGGTTTGAGAGTAATCGGGTTTGGCGCCAACGGTATGGCCTGATGTGACTCCATGGACTGGGATAACAGTGGCTTTCCTCTCTGCCTCTACCTCCTCCGCAGCGTTCGCATGAGCTTGGGCGCGCGCTGGGTTGAGAGTAATCATTTTGGCGCCAACGGTCAGTTTGCGGCTGGGCGCCGATCTTCGAGCTTCTTTGTGTAGCCCTCATTTTTGTAAGTATTTGCTATTTGTGCCCTTTTCATAGGTCACATTTTGTTCCGCCCGTTGATACCGCCGCGCTGTGACTCGTAAATGTTTCTGGTGCATTTTTGACAGTGATTCTGAAAAAAACCTTTATTTCCAGCCACAAGCGCCCGTTAAGTTCTCTTGATGTGTGCAGTTTCGCGATGTTGTCAAACACGAGTACGTAACATCGTGGTTAGTTTCAAGCGAGAAGTGTTAAGGTTAAGCAGCTGCTCCTGGAATATTTTGTTCGCATTGTAACATTTATTAAATGTTTTGGTTTACTTGCGCGACAACTTGTGCTCCATCTTGGCATCCTTGGTCGGAAACGCTGAGCTGCGCTTTTACCGTAATTTTTGGGAAAAGCGGCGTCAAAATATTGCGGCATCTTTTGTGCACTAACCCAGGAGGGCCGTAGACAAACAAGTGGGTTTGTTTCACTCCTTATGAGAATTCTGTCGTCCCATGCCATGACGCAGTGCCTACCCGACAGGGCGTCATGGGTGAACGTTTACCCAGCCGCAGAGCCTGAGATATCCGTGTTTTGATGCCGATAAAGCTCTGCAAACCGCCTCCAGGATGGTTGCCTCCGCTCGAAGCGGCACTGCAATTTTACTGGCGCCTGTTTATTTTTTTTTCGCAGCAATTGATATCCACGCATTGCCGCAATTAAAATCTACGCAGGTTCAAATAGCGATCTGTGTTGGAACCGACCCGACTGTTGCCATCGCGACATGCCGCCCCAGCCATAGATATGATAGACGTGGTAAGCGTCGCAAGATGTTAAATCCTGGTTAGAGATAAGGCTCTTTCGGCAATGTTAAATTAAAGTAGTGCAAAAATGTCGCGCGATGGTTAGTTTTGCAAATTTTAAAATATATCAGCTTGAAACATCAATTCTTCGGAGTAGATATTCGGCCGGCAGCCGGCCTACCCGCGCGAGCGGAAGTTTGCCGGCAGTCTCCCCTTATTAGCTTGCTGCGGTCACATGATTAGTGCCGGCATGCTGTATGAGAACGCGCTTTACCGGCAGACAGCTGGCCAGTTTTCTTTCGCAAGCTGCCGTGGAGCGAAGAGTGCCGGTCTTCCACGCTGTAAGCTGTTATTAGCCGGCAGCTTTCTTGACAATTTTCTGTGGGAGCTGCCTAATTATTTGCCGGCTGCTTGCCTCAGCCGCGGCGCATCAATGTTCCGTCAGGTGAAGGGTGCAGGCCTTTTACGCTAGGGTAATTATTTGCCTGCAGCTTGGTTTAACTAAAGGTCATATTCTAGGCCCAATTTTAATGCGCTGTGGCGGCGCAAATAACCGAAATAAGCCACCCGGCCGTGCTCTCACGACAAATAATTATTCTGACACGAAATGCCTGCACTCTTTGCTCGCGAAGGACAACTTCCGTGACAGTACGACCACGTGGGTTATTTCGGTCATTTGCGCCTTCACAACGCATTTAAAATAGACCTAGAATAGGACCTTTACTTAAACCAAGCTGCCGGCAAATAATTATCCTAGCGCAAAAGGCCTGCACCCTTCACCTGACGGAAGATCTATGTGCCGTGGCTAAGCGAAGCAGCTGGCAAATAATAAGGCAGCTCGCGACAGAAAACTGCCGGTGAGATCGCAACCGGACAGCGGCCGAATATCGACTCCCTTAATTTTTCCAGGCATGCCAGCGTTGACCTTTTCCTTATTGTCTTAACTGTCCCTTTACAGCTGATAAAAATCTTTCATCATTATCACTCACGGGATTGCTTTTGTCTTTAACTTCAAAACTGGAGGCTAGTTCCTGCACAAGTTTGAGTAAACGCCAGTTTACCTAAATGTGAAAAACTTTAAGGCTGCCTGGTTGCAAGCGAACTTAATGCATTGTGCCTGTTTGCAGCCTTTACGATTGTACGATTCGTGAAGAGTAATGAAGTGTAGGCTGTGCCGTCATCGTTGGCAGAGAAGGAAGGAAGTGGAAGGGTTGGCTTGTGAGCCCATCTGATGACGATGATGTGGGTTAGGGTGCCTGGTTGAGAACAAATTTTACATTCTAAGGAGTATTTAGTTGGATAAAGGTGGTGCAGCCAGGTCGGGTGAGGGAAAGTGTTTGTGTGAATTCTACTGAGAGTAGTTTATTCGTGTTTGGGTAGGTTAGAATGAAGAGGGGAGGATTGCCTAAGGATGCGGTAATGCTGCCTGATTGATGTCTTGGAAGGTGACCAGGGGTGAGTGTCCAAATCGCCCTCGGTAGCCTTGCAAAAACGGCCGTGGGCCTGCTGGTGGGCATAGTCGCTGCCAACCAGTGAGGAATGAGCTAGAGTTCTAAAAAAACCAATGTTCGAGTGGAGTGATCATGGCTCAGTAGCTGGAGGGCTTTTGGGACCACTTTACCCAACAAGAAACTACAACAGGCAGCCTGGGAATCCGTGAGTATGATCGGTGACGTAGTTTGGGTGATTGCCAGAGGAACAGTGAGTTCTCGGCGACCCAGGAGGATGGGGTGTTAAGGGAGGCGCAAGTAATGAACTTATGTTGTGTAGTCGCCACTTCCAGGTGCCGAGACTGGGTGGGGTATGAACTTGCATCCGTGTACGCGATGTCATGGTGTTTTCCATATGCCCGTTGGTGGGCTTGGCTACGAGCGAGACATTGACCTCAGTGAAGTGTGGGATGCATGTTTTTGAGTAAAGGATAAACTTTAATGCGTTGCCGCCAGTGGTGAGGATTACTGCTCGTTAAAGCCCGTTAATGGAATTTTGTTTCATTGCTGAGGCATAGCCTGCACGGCTAAGAGGTGAACTCCCTACGTCTACAGTGGCACTGAATATGCACCACTGTGTCTTTGTTTAGGTCGCGCTGGGGTAGCCGTTTAGGGTAGCCGTGAGCAGAGTTGTGCTGTCATTTATACTGATATGTTTTGACCATAGGCGTCAACTACGTGGGGGCAACGGGGCGCGTGCCCCCACCGAACTTCCCCGGTGGGGGCGCCGCCCCCACCGGGGAAGTTCGTGTGGAACTCTCTTCGTCCGACCAGCCGGGGCCATCCTATTGATAGTTGGTGAAACCTGTAATGACCTCGCAGCTAGCGTAACTATACCGACCAGTACGCACCCGCTCTTTGCACGCTCTAAAGCGGTAACAACCCGTGAGAACTGACATTTCGCCGGCGTTACAAGAGAAACATCGACGTCTCTCAGGCCCCTTCGACGCAGTCGCACAGGAAAACGCGTCTTTCAATACTCCCATACAAATTATCATCCTTTCTGCTGGCAAGACCGCAAAGGTGCAGCTCTCCGCCCGTTGTGCACTTAATTAAATTTGCGACATCTTGGTTTTCCCAGAAAAACAATGAAAGCGTGAACGTCTTCCACACAACCCTGGCTGGGTGCATAAGCGGTCCCAGAGACTGTTTTTTTTTCTTTTTTTTTTTGGGGGGGGGGGTGAATTTCGATACCGAAAAGACAGTAAAAAAGCACTAAAGAAGAAATAAGAGGGCACTCGTCGTTATTATTCGATGCTCCGCAGCATGCAGGTGTAGCGGTCCCCTTTTCAGAAATCAGTTAGGGGCGAAGAGGTTTTATTGCACCTCTGAGGATATTTGACTTGTTCCCAAGCCTGCGCTCCGCGCATAAACATCACGTCAAAGGTCGCACCCCCACTACAAACCAGTCGATGGCCTAAAAACGTTCGTCGTGAAGCAAGCGGAACGTCCCGAAATGCCGCATGCTGACAGGACCCTCCGATACCCAAACGGCAAACGAACACGCACCCGTGATGCCTCGGAAGCTGCCGGCGCACTGATCTCGGAATGCGTCCTGAGCCGTGCGCGCACGCACACACACGGTTTGTAGAAACGGTGAGGAAGCTGGAAAGGAGGCGGCCGGTGGGGAAGCGTGCGGCCTTCAATCCAGTGGGACACAGGGAAGCCGCAGTAACCCAACGCTCCAGCCTCCACGCAGTGTAGGCATCGGCAAAGGCGGAAAATGGGGCCGGCCGGCTGTTCTGCGGACGCCCCAGTCGTCGGCAACTAGTAAAGGAAGCGACTTCTTCGAAACAAGTGCGCGTGGTTCGGCGGCCACGGTTGCAGCCTCGATAAAGAACCGCTCCCCTCCTTGCGCCACTTCTGCGGAGGAGGCGATAACCATTCCGGCGTGTGCGCGTATGCGGAGTAACCCGCTTGCCCACAAATCACTTGGCGACACAGTGGTTTTTGGCGCCCCTTAGGCGGTGCAATGGCTGGCTCGTGCCCGCATTTCTGACGGTCGCAACACGTTTGCGACCTCGCATAAGTGGGAAGCCTAAAAAAACAAGAAATAAGAAGCTGAGGAGCTCTTTGGAGAAAGGGGGGGGGGGGGGGGGGCAACGGTTCCGAGAATTTATGTCCAGTTGTCGCTCTGTTTCCGGTCATCCCCGAATTACTCACTTCAAAACAAACCAGAGCGTGTTGCAGTCTCAAAGAAGGCCTTCGACGCCGCGGCCGCCGCCTTGACATTTCGCGTCTTCGGGACAAGTCCACCCAGCGATTTATGACCCCGCCGCTGCGCTGCCGCTACCGTTCCCGCGCTGCAGCCTGAACACTCAACGCGCCCGGTGCGAAACCACATGGCCCCCGCCCCCCTCGCATGCTCCCGAGAATTCCCAGTTGCCGCCGAAGCGCTAAGCGGTGTCCGCCGCCCCTGGAGAAACACAACAAAATGCACTCGAAGAAAGTACTTCCATCTGTGGCGCGTCGCGCCCCTTGGCCCCTCTAGGCCGGCTAGTTGACACTCAGTCCGAGCCTTTACGAAAATGAAAGAAAAAAAAAAACAGTGCAAGCAACCCGGCCAATCAGCGGCCCGGTTGGCCTTCGTATACTGTTGTGACACTCATTTAGAGGCGTGGTTTCTGTGCCATAAAACTGAAGTGTTTGGTGTTTTGGGAGCAAGGAAACTAAAAATTTGAAGTTGGAGACGAGGGCCGGTCGACCGAACAACGTAGCGGGCCGGACAGAAGCAGTCGCTACACGTGATTGGCAAGAGTATAGAACCATCCGTCTAACCGTTTTATTTGGCGGGAAGCGTGCCGTGTGAAAGTGGCTGTGCTGGGCTGCGCGATCGAGTGGACTGGACACCCATGCAAAGAAACAAGGCAAATGTATGTGTGGCATCAGTTCTATATATTCAGCTGTTCGTTCAGACCGTAGTTTAGAATTACTCGCTACCAGCAGTCGGTGGAGATGCGTGTTTAAATTCATTCATTTTACCTTTTCTAAGCGTTCTCCGTTCCGGTGGCAATGCAGCCCTGTGGGTAAGCAGGGATCCCGACATTTCGGTTTAGTTCATTTCGGTGTGGGAGTTTTCGGTGCACGGGATCTCCCAGTCATTGTTTCGCCATTTTAGCTTTAATATTGTAATTTCGTCAGTTGATATGATTTTACGTTCGAGAGTTGTATTTGCGTCTCCGTTCGCGGAAACGAGGAGGAGCATCGGCGCGTAAAACACAATTTCGGTAGATGTTAAAAATTAAAGTTGTTACTTTACTTCCGTTGAAACTTTTTTTCGTTTTAACATTCATGTGAACAACCCTAATACTTTAGTGTTACCGAAGCGCTTGATTTCACTTCACTCAACGCTACAAGACGCTGTCGCTTGTAGTTCCACGGCCGCTGGATGCGCTTTGATCCAGCGGCCGTGGTAGTTCATTCCTATCTCTCCTTTCCCCCCTCTCCGCCAGCAACTCGGAGAGAGAGGGGAAAAGCGCCGCGCAACGCCACAAACCCAGTGATCGCGCAATGGCTTGGGCGTCGGGATCCCCACAATGTATACGTGTATCAAAACTCTGATTCGTGATTTTATTTGTTGTGCTTTCACTTATACATGTCTCCATATACTTTGTGTGTGTGTGGGGGGGGGGGGGGGGAGGGTTGTATGCATTAGGTGTGGTTTTTGTAGATATTTCATTTTTCATGCTTTTGTAGATATCCCATTTTTTGTTTATTGAACTATAGCCCCTAATGTCTTTTTTTACAAAAGAATAAATGATGACACCATGTATCAGTTTTCTCAATTTTTTGTCCTACCGTTTCAGCGAACATGTAAAACTTTCTGAGCTCACGCGGGGCACCGATGCCTTCCACCCCCGTCACACTCTCACGACAGATTGGAAAATTGTACGCGTATGCAGTGTGTGCTACGTCAATTCAGCAGTAGCCGCGATCAGCAAAGCCCGCGGGAAAAGGGGATGTAGACAGCTAGAAGGTTAAAAATAAAACAACTAAAATAAAAAAAGTTTATATATATATATATATATATATATATATATATATATATATATATATATATATATATATATATATATATATATATATATATATATATATACATACATGTGTATTTGCCCCCACCGGGAAATTGAAAACTCTACGCCTATGGTTTTGACTGTTTCACTGGAGCGAGACCTAGGCCATAGAACATAAAGTAGCTGTCCCTCTCCGTACATCTGCAACTGGTCTGCATTGCGCGTCTTTGTATTGTTTTACCAATGCAGCTGACAGGAAGCTCATCATGAAGGAGCTTGCTTACGTACGGCAGCAAAATGAGCAAACTTTAAATCTTCTGAACCGATAGTGCGAGAGGCCTCAACTGAACATGGACGACTGGAGCTTTCCCCTGAAGTGTGCTGAAGATTTAGGAAGACTGGAGGACAGCCTTCAGGAAAACAAGGACCTCGAACGCAGCCTGGCAGGCCATTCTAAAGGTGTTTGAAGTTCCCGCCTCACTTGCTGTTTATTTTCGTATCAAGCGACTTGCAGGCTTAGGTGGCATATCCGTTGGTCATACTGTGGGGCTCAGTTGCGGTTCTTATTTGTAGACGAATTGACGGCGAACTTCAGCTACTCGGGCCAGAAAAACAAGGCTTGTGCCGCCTCGTCAGAGGTTAGTCAATAGGTAGTTTGGGCTGTCAAGCCTGCAGTGTTAAATTAAATAGCACCATGCTTGCTGCTTCAGCTTGCCCTGGTTCAACTTTTTATTATCTTATTGCAACTGCTCAGTTTAGTTAAATTTATCTGCTAACGAACAAGAGGCCGTAAAAAAGGGATGTTCTCTGAATTATGCGTGCTTCTAGGAGGCTGTGAGAGCAAATATGCAAACACGAGGAGCCATGGACGCAGAAATGAAGACAGTCATCGTGATCCAGCTCAAGAATGCAAAGGCGCGAACGTAAGACCCACATTGACTAACACATAACACGGTATTTTAAACGAATTACACATCTAGGCGTATTTATTGGCTTTTTTCTGCAGTTCATCCAGACAACCTGAACAGCTGGAGGTACGACCAGTACAGCGCAGCTAAGGAAAGTGCAAGAAATGGGAAAGGCGTCGTCGACAGAAAGGTCACAGAGGATTTGCCCCTAACCAGTGCAGAGAAGAGGACCCCATTATCTGTTGTGGTTGTTGAGGGTATTTTTTTTCAAGCATGTATGAACCATGCCTATTGATGAAAAGTTTTGGCATTTAAGATAGGTTCACTACTACTGGTGATATTTGCTAGTCGTGCTGCACATGGCTTTTTATTTGTTTAGAAAAATTGTGCATAGTTTTCGTTTTTTTTTCAACCATGTATGAACCATGTGTATTGAAGAAAAGCTTTCGCATTTAAGATATGTTCACTCCCGCTGGTGATGCTTTGTTAGCCATACTGCACGTGGGCTTTTATTTGGAAGGAAGTATACTTAACACTGCTGGCTCCAGGCGACCACTGGTATTCTGCCTAGTAATTTCGTGGTACATTTTTACAATGTAATCTATCAGATAAACGCAGTTCAATTGTTTCACTTTCCTAAGTTGGTATCATTTTTTGTAAAACAAGCGCTTGCATCTTATTGTTTCAGTTTAAAAACAAATGTACAAAGTTGTGGACCTGGTGGTACAATTTTCTTCTATTTATGTTTTTTCGTGAAAGTTTTATTTGTGCTGCATACTTGCTTTCAAATAATCATACACAACTGTACAAGTTGTGGACGTGATGGTGAGAGTTTCTTGCGTGTGCCTTTTTTGTAGTGTTTTATTTGTGCTTCATTCGCACCTTCCAATATCCATAAGCAAGTTCACACAGTTATGGACCTGATTTTACAAGTTTCTTGCATTGATTTTTTTTTTGTTTTTGTTTTCAGAGTTCTGTTTTCCCTCCATTCTTTCTTTGAAAATAAGGAAGTGTAGAGTTCTGGACTTGTTGCTACAAGTTTCTTGCATTGCTCTTTTTTTGTTCAATGTTTTATTTGTACAGAATTCTTTCTTTCGTATGACCACTGTAATGTTTTTATATAAGATGCTTCTGGCAGCTGGAAAGGACGCTTTCACCGCATTGTGTTCTGAATTGTAACGGTATTTTTCTCCTCAGTACATTACCCCCATGGCTTGGTCTCAATAAAATGTTTGCTCGAGCCAAATGGCTTTTAATTGCGAATGCATGCAGCAAAGCCGCTGCATTCGCCCCCAGCATCACCTCCGGGGGAGGGGGAATGGGAGGGGGGTTCATAAAGCCGTACTTAATACGTCTAAAAAGCGGCTCTATATATCCCAAGAAAGGGATTCTTAGCACCTTTCTAAAGCCCTTTTCTAGACCAGAATTATCAGAACGTCTTCTAACCCTCTAAAATGCGGATTGAAAAGTCACATTAACAGACTTATACAGCTCTTGTAAAATCCCACTTCTAAACCGATTTTCGAGGATGTTTTAAAGAGAGTAAATAAATCGTCTATAAATAGTAATACCCGCTGGACATTAGACGTGATTTAAGACCTTTCGAAAACGTCGCGAATGCGTGATCGGATTGTCTGGGATGTTTGCAAGCCGTTTCTTTCGTCCTGAAAAATCGCGGTAGTAGAAGTCTTCAAGCTCTTTTGTGCTACCTGGGTCAACACCTGCAGCTACATACTTCAATTGAAGCAGTTGCCGTTAGAGCCATAATTATTGATGGACTAATTACAGTGTGTTCTCTTTACATTCCACGGGACTATCGTCTATCCAGCGTCGAATTCGAAAACCTCACCAATGAGCTACCTGAACCCTACTTAATTATTGGGGATTTTAATGCCCACAACCCCCTCTGGAAAGTTCATCACATCATCCGGCAGTTGCATCTTTAATAAGAAACATACTACAACACGGCCCACAACACATATTCTGCAATAGACCTGGCAATTGGCTCCGCAATTTTACTGCCCACCTGTGAGTGGAAAGTAATTTACAACCCCTATGGCAGCGACCATATTTCCCCGTAAAACTACTAAGCAATAACTCCCAAGACACCGATTCGCCTCGAACTTTTAAACAACATGCAGCTGACTGGAAAACATTCAAAGAACTTTCCGGACTAACCCCTTCATCATTTAGATGTTGAAGCAGCCAGCTCACTTATTACGGCCCATATTCTTGACTGTGCTCTAAAGAGCATTCCAGAGACCACTCGTAAAACCCTCCCCAGACCTAGACCATGGTGGAATGAGGAGTGCAAGCGTACACGTTCCGAACAGAATAAAGCATGGGCACTTTTACGCCGCTATCCTACGGCAGACAACCTGCTTAATTTTAAACGGGCAAAAGCCAAAGGAAAGCGCGCGCGGACACGGCGCTTAGCAAAAAACGAAAGTTGGACAAGGTTT
Source organism: Haemaphysalis longicornis (assembly GCF_048455015.1). NCBI lineage: Eukaryota > Metazoa > Arthropoda > Arachnida > Ixodida > Ixodidae > Haemaphysalis > Haemaphysalis longicornis. Next base: position 7,417,829 of record NW_027526257.1, on the reverse strand, counting down.
ATATCGTCTATAAACTCTTACACAGACTCTCGCAAAGTATGGACTAGGATAAAGAAACTAAAAGGCTACAAGACCAACCCTACTCCCCTTGTAAATATATTGTGGGTAACACAATAAAAGACCAAGCAGATGCTCTCGGCAAACATTTTGAACACGTATTCAGTTCCTCTCATTACACACAAACATTTCTCCAGCACAAGAAAGCAGCTGAGCGTCAGCCCCTTTGTGTGAACCAACGCTCAAATGAAGGATACAATGCACGATTTACGATGCCCGAACTAATTACTGCATTGTCCACATGTGGTAAGCCAGCCCCTGGAGCTGACAGAATCAGCTATGAGATGATCAGGCACTTACACATACACTTTACAATACTCTCTCTCTTTAACAAAATATGGCAGAAAGGCCGCTTTCCAAAAGCATGGAAAGAGGCAATCGTTGTACCTCTTCTAAAAGAGGGGAAAGAACCATCCTTTGCTGCTAGTTACACCTAGGCCTATTGCCCTGACCAGCTGTTTGTGTAAGCTCCTGGAAAAAATGATAAACCGACGACTCTTTTACTTTCTGGAGTTTCATGGTGTTCTAGACAAAAATCAGGCAGGGTTTAGGTCTGGGAGATCAACTACAGATAATCTGGTTGCGTTTGAATCGTATGTTAAAGACGCTTTTGTCCATAAACAGCACTGCTTCTCTGTATTCTTTGATATGGAGAAAGCCTACGATAGAACGTGGCGATATGACATTCTATTGGACTTGCAGTCGTTTGGCCTTAGTGGCAATTGTCGTGTCGATACAACCATCACGGCACTCTCTCGAGAGAGGGCGCCACGTACCAGAGCGGGGAATGCTGGGTCGGGGAACGGCCGAGCAGGGAGCGAGCGGAAAACATGGCTACCGTGAATAAACGTGCGTGTTAACAGTTCTCGCTCTAGGTGTCTTCGGTAAAACCCCCGACAACACGACATGGTGGCAGCGGTGAACAAGAAGTCGCCTAGCATCTCGTGAGTGCCACGAAACGACCAACATGCCGGACGGAAGAGACAACGACGCTCAACAGGCAGCGGCAGTGCGCCCGCACAATGGCGCGAACTTTTTCAACCCGTTCGCCGTCGAACTGCCAGAGAAGTTGGACTTCCGGGACCCAAACGATTGGAAACGTTGGATCGCAAGGTGGGAACGTTATCGCGTTGTGTCAGGACTTCACCTCCGTGACGCGGAAACACAGGTGAACACGTTCGTGTACGCGATGGGGAAGGAAGCCGAAGACGTACTGGCGTCACTAAGCCTGACAGACGCCGACCTCGCGGACTACGCAACAGTGAAAAGCAAGTTCGAAGGACACTTTATACCCTGCACGAACGTAATCTTCGAGAGGGCGAAGTTCAACCGTCGAAAGCAGGAAGCGAACGAGTCAGTCGAAGCGTTCATCACAGACCTACACAAACTCGCCGAGACGTGTGAATACGGTTCACTGAAAGACGACCTCATTCGCGACCGGTTGATTGTGGGACTTTTAGACCTTGGACTAAGCGAAAAGCTGCAGCTAGATCCCAAACTCACGCTTCAGTCTGCTACGAAAATCGCACGGAACTCTGAAATCGTCAAAAAGCAACAGAGCGAGCTACGAGACAGAACAGAGCACGGTGCTGCGATCGAAGAACTTGGACGGTCAAGCGAACGCCGGAACCACGGAAGAGTGCTGCGGAAACCAGGCAAGCCTCCAACTCTCCACACTACGAGCAGAAAATTGTGCAAGTGGTGCGGCAGTACAGAACAGCATTTCAAGAGGCAGTGTCCAGCCTTCGGAAAGCTGTGTAACAACTGTGGGAAAACTGGTCACTTTGCAACAGTGTGCTTGTCGGGAAGTCAGCAACCGGCAGGGCAAAGAGCAAGGGCACCCAGCACCAGGAGAAAAGGGGCAGCAAACACAGAGGAAGTGTTCTTTGGAGAAGTCAGCAAGGCAGACACCCTGGAACCTTGGTTCATCGCTGCACTCGTGAACAGTTGTCCTGTCCACTTCAAAGTCGACACAGGAGCAGATGTGAGTGTAATCCCTGCTTCACAGTACGACGGCAGCCACATGGAAGCACTGAAAACTCCAGATAAAAGACTCTTTGGGCCTGGCAGGACACCCATCAACACGAAAGGAATGTTCAATGCAACAATCTCCTGGGAAGGCAAGTGTGTTCAGCAACAAATTTTTGTAGTGGAAGGCTTGCAGACAGCACTGTTAGGACGTCCAGCCATACGTGCTCTTGACGTATTGTCACACCTGGACGCAGTTTAGGCTGGCAAACAAAGCTCAGCACGCAGAGCATCGTTTCCGAGGCGAGGCCAGAGTTCTGCCAACTCTTCACAGGACTTGGCCAAATGAAAACTGTCTACAAGGTAACACTCAAAGCAAATGCTACGCCTTACGCAGTGACAACGCCTCGACGAGTAGCAGTCCCACTCCAGCCTAAAGTCGAACAAGAACTACAGAGAATGCAGCATCTTGGAGTGATCCGGCAGGTTTACCACGCGACACCATGGTGTGCGCCTATGGTCATTGCGTTGAAACAGAATGGAGAGATCAGGATCTGCATTGACTACACCGAGTTGAACCAGCAACTGATCCGGGAAAGGGTCATCATGCCTACAGTTGAAGAAAACCTGGCAAAGCTGGCAAATGCTAAAGTTTTCAGCAAGCTTGATGCAAATTCTGGATACTGGCAGACACCCCTCGCACCAGAGTCCCAGGACTTGACCACATTCATCACACCGTTTGGCAGATTCCAATTCCTGCGTCTTCCCTTTGGCATTGCAACAGCCCCAGAGTTCTTTCAGAGAGAGATGCTGCGCATCCTTGAGGGACTCCCCGGAATAGCGTGCCACCAGGACGACGTCGTAGTTTTTGGGAGAGACCAAGCTGAGCACGACGCAAACCTCACAGCAGTGCTTCGGCGGTTTAAGGATGCAGGAATGACTCTCAATCCACAAAAGTGTGAATTCAGCAAACGAAGAGTCAAGTTCCTGGGGCACATCCTTGACGAAAACGGCATCGCTGTTGACCCGGAGAAAACTGAAGCCATTAGAAGGATGCCACCGCCAGAGAACACAACTGAACTCAGGTCGTTCCTGGGCATGGTAAACCAGCTGGCAAAATTTCTCCCGGGACTTGCCGACAAGACCAGGCCACTCCGAGAGCTGTTGCTCAATGAAGCTGCTTGGTGTTGGCACCACCCTCAACAGGAAGCTTTCGACCAGATCAAGGAGGATCTGACGACGACACCAGTGTTGTGCTACTATGATCCACAAAGACCTCTGACGATATCAGCAGGCGCCTCCTCGTATGGCTTAGGGGCAGTTCTTCTCCAAACAAATGACGAGGGCAAGCGACAGCCAGTGGCATACGCTTCCAGGGCAATGACGCCGACTGAGCAAAAGTACGCCCAGGTGGAAAAGGAAGCACTAGCCACAACGTGGGCGTGTGAGCGCTTTAGGATGTACGTGCTCGGTCTGCAGTTCAGCATAGAGACTGATCACAAGCCCTTGGTGCCTTTGTTTTCAACAAAACGCATTGACGAGATGACACCACGTCTGCAGCGCCTCCACATGCGTGTGCTGGAGTACGACTTCACAATTTCACACATACCAGGAAAAGACATGCACACAGCTGATGTGTTGTCGCGCAAGCCACTACAGTGCTCCGGCAAACACCTCGCATCGGTCATAGAAGAGTACGAACTTCTCACAGTTGAGCAGCTACCAGCATCGACTGAGATGTTGAACAGGACTAGAGCCGAACTGCAAAAAGATGCAACAACGTCACTGGTCATGCACTACTGTACCACCAAGTGGCCCAAAACAGAAACGCTGTCTCCTGAGGTGCGCAAGTATGCTAGTGTCGCCGATGAACTGTCAGTCGTACAGGGACTTCTACTTCGGGGCACAAAGATTGTCTTCCCCCCCTCTTTGCACACAGAAGTTCTGCAGCGACTTCACACGGGACACCAAGGCGTTGTGAGATGCCGAGCAAGGGCACGAGAGTCTTCGTGGTGGCCAGGAATCAGCCAGGACGAAACGTACGTGGGCAGATGCCCAACCTGCACGGCGCACCGTCCAGTGGCACCAGAACACTTGCTTCAGACACCACTTCCAGAACGGCCATGGCAATCGGTGGGCGCAGATTTGTTCTACCATGAAGGGAGGAACTACATAGTGGCTGTCGACTACTACTCAAAGTTTTTCGAACTGGAAGAGCTTAGCGGAACACAAACCAAACATGTCGTCCACTTCTTTGGCGATCTGTTTGCTCGTTATGGCATTCCGGACATCTTGAGGTCTGACAATGGTCCACAGTTTAGCTCACTTGAGTTTCTCCAATTCACAAGCAGGTGGGGAGTAAAACACGTGACCTCCAGCCCGCATTACGCACAAAGCAATGGCGAAGCTGAGAGAGCTGTCCAGACTGCCAAGAACATCCTCCGAAAATCTACGGACGTAGCGGAAGGCCTTCTTGCTTACAGAGCCACACCAGGTCCAGAGGGTTACTCGCCAGCCGAGCTTCTGATGGGCCGCAAGCTCAAAACGAATGTCCCCACTCTTCCTGGATCCCTTCAGCCGAACTGGGAATATCAGCATCAGTACCGGCAAAACAACGAAGTCATTCGTAAGCGCGAAGCCACACACTACAACAAGCGGCGTAGAGTGAAAGACAGGCCACCGCTAAAGCCAGGTACAGTTGTCCAGATTAGACAAGGGAGCCAACAACACGGAACCATCGTTGAAGCCTCCAATGCACCGAGATCTTACATCGTGCAGACGGCCAAAGGAAGTGTCCGTCGCACAAAAGCACATCTGCAAGCGATACCAGAACTTCCACCTCCGGTCCAAGCACAGAATGGCTACACAGAAGCAGCCAACCACACCACCCGCAGTGGTCGAGCCATTAGACCACCGCCACGCCTGAACCTGTGACCAAGTCGAGGACTTGTCTTTCAAAAGGGGAAGGTGTCGTGTCGATACAACCATCACGGCACTCTCTCGAGAGAGGGCGCCACGTACCAGAGCGGGGAATGCTGGGTCGGGGAACGGCCGAGCAGGGAGCGGAAAACATGGCTACCGTGAATAAACGTGCGTGTTAACAGTTCTCGCTCTAGGTGTCTTCGGTAAAACCCCCGACAACACGACAGCAATATACTCAATGTTATTCAAGACTATTTGTCTGATCGCACATTTCGTGTCCGTGTGGGCCCGGGACTGCCCTGTCTAGAACATTTGTTCAAGAAAATGGCGTACCCAGGGAGGGTGCTGAGCTGTGCACTGTTCATTGTTAAAGGGACACTGAAATGATATGTAAACATTGCGGGATTACTAGCGCAAATTGTAGTCCGGAGTCCCCAGGCCATGTTTCGACCACTCTAGGCGCGTTTACGCGATTTTATTTAGTAGAAAAACTAATTCGAAAACGCTGTCCTCCTCTCTTTACGCTCGCCCATTTTCTGTGGCGTTTTCGTGTGACGTCAGGAGGGGATGAGCTGGCAATTGGCTGCGCCACGGCTGCGCTACTGCACGGCTACCCGGCCGACAGAGTCAGTCGGCCCAGCGTTTCGTCCGCCGGCCGCCGGCGGGTCGTCGCAATCAAGGAGGTTAAAAAAAAATTGCTTGGTCGCAATTCGTTCGCTTAGTTGAAACGAAGCCAGGACACGTTTGTGAATGGAAGAATGTGCCTTTCTTTACTTGGTTTGTTTGTACACTGTATCTAGCTCCAAGTCAAGGTCGCTTCACACAAGCGCTGCACATGCGACGCTTCGCAGACTGGTACGCCAGTAGGAAAATATAAGGCCTCTTGAAGGCGGGAGAAGAGTCAGCGAAGTCAATATAGGTACTAAGCAAATAAAATCAACTGATATTTTTACCGTACAGCGTAAAACTAGGGCGCGGGAAGCACTTTTTTGCGCTGGGCGAACAAGCACAGCGGTCAGCAGCACGACTACGCATCTGCGAACGCTTTTCCGTCTACGAAATGCAATTGCTAGACGTGAGCTACTGTGGAAACTCGGGCGACGCTTACTGCACGATCGCAGTACAACAAATAGTCACCTAAGCGGCTTGAAATGCCAAAACTAAATAAAAGTGTAAACCGGTTGTACAATATATACCCTATATTAGCAAGGCCTTCGCGTACCGCTTCGTAGCCTAGCAGTCTGAGGAGCTAGGAATTCATGGCAAATGTTTTGCGAGTCATGAGTTCGAATCCCCGCGGGTACGTGCTTTTTTGTTTTTTGTAAGTTAACTTTTTTGTTTTCCGCCGATGTTTTCTATATTGAGTTCACCTTTTTTTGGGCCGCAACGTTCATTGCTCCACGAACTAGTTCACAGAACGCGCGCAGGCTGGCACTGGCGCGCTAGCGAGTTCTCGTTGGCGTGCTGTTGCCATAAGCACCGACTGCTTGCGGGCAGTGGGAACAGGCCAGAATCAACAGACCCTTGGCCTGGTGCGAACACGCTTTTTACGATACAGGCATGAGGGAGGCAAGCTCCAAATATGGGGGAAAAGCGCATGACATTTGGGCGTCTGCGGGTACGCGGAGGGCGTTCATGCACTGCGTAGGTCTCGGCTAGTGAATGCTACGACTACAAGCCGTCCTGGGAGGCTTATCTTGTGCATTTTACAGCCGAAAACATGGCAGAAGCGCGGTACGATGATTACTGAGATGTTGAGAATGCCCATCCAACAAAGCCATTGGTTATGTTTTACAGAACCGAAACCGAAACCGAAACTTGTGTGATTGCTAACCTTGGGCATCGTCCAATCACGGCGCCCCTCCTCTCAACGTCACAGCCTTAGTTGGTGCGGCCGCCGCAAACCGCGCATGGTAGTTTTTCTTCTTTCGCGCTTTGTAAAATAATTACCGATTCGTCAACCGGATAAACGATGAAAAGTGTGCTAATTTGAGCCAGTCTACGCAGTGCAAGCAAAAACGGGAGCTTGACAAATTCACTTCAGTGTCCCTTTAAAATGAGTTCTCTTAAAACTGTGTTGCCTCGGACTGTTCATACTCTGCCTACGTTGACGATATCCAAGTTAGCTTTAAATCCTGTAATCTGTCGATATATGAACGTCAAATCCAATTAAGTGTCAGCAGGCTGGTTACATGGGCTGAAAGAAATGGTTTTAAGTTTAACGCTGATAAAAGTGCTGTTGTTGTCTTTTCTAGGATACGCGGTGTACAACCTCTTCCTTGTATCACGTTAGGCGGTCAGCCGATACCAGTGAAAAAGGAACACAGGTTTCTAGGTATTTTGCTCGACCACAAGCTCACATTCATACCACACATTAAATTACTAAAAGTAAAATGCCTGAAAACAATGAACATTTTAAAGGTACTATCTCATCAGTCCTGGGGTACGGATACAAAATGTCTGCTAGCACTTCTTAATAGTGTTGTTAGGTCAAGAATAGACTACGCCTGCATTGTATACCAGTCTGCAACAAAAACAGCACTCAAAATGTCGGACCCAGTATACAACCTGGGGCTTCGCTTGGCCACGGGCATATCGAATAAGTCCTATTCCATCCCTTCATGTCGAATCAAACCAGTGGTCTCTAGGGTACCAGCGCGCCTACACTGCTCTGATGTATGCCGCAAAGATGACTTCTTTGAAGGAACACCCTCTGAATACCATAATGAAAAATAACAGAACTGATCATCTCTTTGAAAACCGACCATCCATAGCTCCACCTTTCCCGCTGGCAGTTTCACACCTCGCCAGCGAGTTCCAAGTTCCTCTCACTGATGTCGACTGTACCTCAGTTCATGATTTGGTCGCTCCGTGGGACACTTTCCCAATTCACTGTGACATGTCCTTTAGAGAAATTCAAAAGAAAAATGTACCGAACTTTGTCATCACTCAGCATTTTCTGTTCCTCCGTGACAAATACAAGGCAGCTGAATTTTACACAGATGCTTCAAAAACTACCACAACCGTATCCTGTGCTGCAAATGGCCCCCTACTAAATATATCCAAAACAATGAACAGGAACACAAGTATATTCACTGCAGAGGCGCACGGTATTCTACTGGCTTTGAACCACATTATTCGAAACAAAGTTAAGAAGTCAGTTATATACACAGACTCTCTCAGTGTCGTCTTAAATCTTTCATCTCAGAAGATGAGTAGAAACCCTACTTTTAATTGTGTTTTAAGAGCTCTCCACTCTGCTTATGGCCTGAAACTCATTGTCACCGTCTGCTGGGTTCCTGGCCACTGCGGCATTCCTGGAAATGAAGCTGCTGACCGTAGTGCTGCAGCTGCCGCCCTTCGAAGCAGCATAGACGTAAACAAGGTCCCATATCAAGATCTGAAACCTTTTGTAAAAAGAAAGCTGCGGGACCACTGGCAGCAACAATGGGACAGAGAAGAAGAGAACAAACTACATGTCGTTAAACCCAAAATAGAAAAGCCCCCTGCTGAAAAACATGACAGATTTGTGGAGGTAGCCCTATGCAGATTGAGAATTGCCCACACACACATCACACACTCATACCTTTTAACGGACGCAAACAAGCCACACTGTCATCGGTGTGGGGGGCAGCTCTCAGTTCTTCACATGCTTATTGAATGCAAGATGTGCAACACAGAGAGAAAACGTCACTTTCAAGAAATATACACTCATTGCATACCCTTGCACCCTTCATTATTTTTAGCAGATAGTCCCATGTTTTCTTACAGAACAGTCTTTAATTACCTTGCCGATGTTGACTTCTTGAAGTACATAACATACTCCCCATGATCTCACTTGGCCTCATGTTCCGTCACAAAACAATGGCGGTATTGTGGGGTTTTTAACACCTTGCATACCAATATTTCTTACTTTTAATTATGGCCCTATACACCAACTTCCATAGTTTAATTTTGATGTAGGGGATTTTTTAGATTCCATTTTAATATTGCCTCATAGCATCCCACCATTGTCATGGCGCTCTTTGCCCTCGTCGGCCTTGCGCCATAAAACCCTAAATCATCATCATCAGGTGCATTAAAAGGGCAGAAGAATATTCTTATGTGATTGTAAAATATAAACAAACAAAATATAAACACTGTAAATGCAATAGAAATGCACTGCCGCTCAAACATTAAAAAAAGCACAAGGACATTCTTATGCTATTCTAAAATATAAAACAAACTGGTTGATTTCTGCCATAGGAATCGGTAAAACACAAAACTGAAATGTGCAGCGAAATCTGCACCTGAGCATAATTTGCGGGTTCCCAGGTAGCACAAAAGAGCTTAAATACGTCTACTACCGCGATTTTTCAGGACGAAAGAAACGGCTTGCAAACATCCCAGACAATCCGATCACGCATTCGCGACGTTTTCGAAAGGTCTTAAATCGCGTCTAATGTCCAGCGGGTATTACTATTTCTAGACGATTTATTTACTATCTTTAAAACATCCTCAAAAATCGGTTTAGAAGTTGGATTTTACAAGAGCTGTGTAAGTCTGTCAATGCGACTTTTCAATCCGCATTTTAGATGGTTAGAAGACGTTCTGATAATTCTGGTCTAGCAAAGGGCTTTAGAAAGATGCTAAGAATACCTTTCTTGGGATATTTAGAGCCGCTTTTTAGACGTATGAAATACGGCTTTATGAACCCCCCTGCCATACCCCCCTCCCCCGGAGGTGATGCTGGGGGCGAATGCAGCGGCTTTGCTGCATGCATTCGCCATTAAAAGCCATTTGGCTCGAGCAAACATTTTATTGAGACCAAGCAATGGGGGTAATGTGCTGAGGAGAAAAATACCGTTACAATTCAGAAAACATTGCGGTGAAAGCGTCCTTTCCACCTGCCAGAAGCATCTTATATAAAAACGTCCAAATAAAACACTTAACAAGATAAGAGCAATGCAACAAACTTGTATCAACAAGTCCAGAACTCTACACTTTCTTATTTTTAAACAAAGGATGGAGGGCAAACAGAACTCTGAAAACAAAAACAAAATAAATCAATGCAAGAAACTTGTAAAATCAGGTCCATAACTCTGTGAACTTGCTTATGGATATTGGAAGGTACGAATGCAGCAGAAATAAAACACTACAAAAAAGGCACACGCAAGAAACTCTCACCATCACGTCCACAACTTGTACAGTTGTGTATGATTATTTGAAAGCAAGTATGCAGCACAAATAAAACTTTCACAAAAAAATATAAATAGAAGAAAATTGTACCATCAGGTCCACAACTTTGTACATTTGTTTTTAAACTTAAACAATAAGATGCAAGGACAACTTGTTCTACAAAAAATGATAGTCACTTAGGAAAGTGAAACAATTGAACTGTGTTTATTTGAAAGATCACATTGTAAAAATGTACCACAACATGTGTTAAATACTTTCTTCCAAATAAAAAGCCACGTGCAGCATGACTAACAGAGCATCACCAGCGGGAGTGAACATATCTTAAATGCAAAGAGCTTTTCTTCAATACATGCATGGTTCATACATGGTTGAAAAAAAAAAAAGAAAACAATGCACAATTTTTCTAAACAAATAAAAAGCCATGTGCGGCACGACTAGCAAATATCACCAGTAGTAGTAAACCTATCCTAAATGCCAAAACGTTTCATCAATAGTCATGGTTCATACATGCTTGAAAAAAAAAAAAAACCCTCAGCAACCACAACAGATAATGGGGTCCTCTTGTCTGCACTGATGAGGGGCAAATCCTCTGTGACCTTTCTGTCGACGACGCCTTTCCCATTTCTTGCACTTTCCTTAATTAGCTGTGCTGTACTGGTCGTACCTCCAGCTGTTCAGGTTGTCTGGATGAACTGCAGAAAAAAAGCCAATAAAAACCCTAGGTGTGTAATCCGTTTAAAATACCCTGTTATGTGTTAGTCAATGTGGGTCTTACGTTCGCGCCTTTGCATTCTTGAGCTGGATCATGATGACTGTCTTCATTTCTGCGTCCGTGGCTCCTCGTGTTTGCATATTCGCTCTCACAGCCTCTTAAAAAGAGTTGTACACGCACGCATATTTCAGAGAACATCCCTTTTTTACGGCCTATTGTACGTACTACATAAATTGAACTAAACTGAGCAGTTGCAATAAGATAATAAAAAGTTGAACCAGGGCAAGCTGAAGCAGCAAGCATGGTGCTATTTCATTTAACACTGCAGGCTTCACAGCCCAAAAAGGAGTTGGCTACCTATTGACTAACGTCTGACGAGGTGGCACAAGCTTGTTTTTCTGGCCCGAGTTTTCTGTCGCGAGCTGCCTAATTATTTGCCAGCTGCTTCGCTGAGCCACGGCACAGCGATCTTCCGTCAGGTGAAGGGTGCAGGCCTTTTGGGCTAGGAAATTATTTGCCGGCAGCTTGGTTTAAGTAAAGGTCCTATTCTAGGTTCATTTTAAAAGCGCTGTGACGGCGCAAATGACCGAAATAACCCACGTGGTCGTACTGTCACGGAAGTTGTCCTTTGCGAGCAAGGAGTGCCGGCATTTCGTGTCAGAATAAGTGGCTTATTTCGGTTATTTGCGCCGCCACAGTGCGTTAAAATCGGGCCTAGAATATGACCTTTAGTTAAACCAAGCTGCCGGCAAATAATTATCCTAGCGCAAAAGGCATGCACCCTTCACCTAACGGATCATCGATGTGTCGCGGCTAAGGCAAGGAGCCGGCAAATAATTAGGCAGCTCCGACAGAAAACTGCCAAGAAAGCTGCCGGCTAATAACAGCTTACAGCGCGGAAGACCGGCACTCTTCGCTTCACGGCAGCTTGCGAAAGAAAACTCTCCAGCTGTCTGCCGGCAAAGCGCGTTCTCATACAGCATGCCGGCACTAATCATGTGACCGCAGCAAGCCAATAAGGGGAGACTGCCGGCAAACTTCCGCTCGCGCGGGTAGGCCGGCTGCCGGCCGAATATCCACTCCCAAGAATTGGTGTTTCAAGCTGATATATGTTAAAATTTGCTTAAAATTTGCAAAACTAGCCATCGCGCGACATTTTTGCACTACTTTAATTTAACATTGCCGAAAGAGCCTTATATCTAACCAGGATTTAACATCTTGCGACGCTTACCACGTCTATCATCTGGTTGGGGCGACATGTTGCGATGGCAACAGTCGGGTCGGTTCCGAAACAGATCGCGATTTGAACCTACGTAGATTTTAATTGCGGCAATACGTTGATATTAATTGCTGCGACAAAAAAATAAACAGGCGCCAGTAAAATCGCAGTGCCGCTTCGAGCAGAGGCACCCATGTTGAAGGCGGTTTGCAGAGCTTTATCGGCATCAAAACACGGATATCTCAGGCGCTGCGGCTCGCTAAACGTTCACCCACGACGCCCTGTCAGGCAGGCACTGCGTCATGGCATGGGACGACAGAATTCTCTCATAAGGAGTGAAACAAACCCACTTGTTCGCTTACGGCCCTCCTGGGTTAGTGCAAAAAAGATGCCGCAAAATTTTGACGCCGGCTTTCTTAAAAATTACGGTGAAAGCGCAGCTCAGCGTTTCCGACCAAGGATGCCAAGATGCAGCACAAGTTGTCGCGCAAGTAAACCAAAACATTTAATAAATGTTACAATGCCAACAATATATTCCAGGAGCAGCTGCTTAACCAAATACTTCTCGCTTAAAACTAACCACGGTATTACGTATACAACACTCGTGTTTGACAACATCGCGAAACTGCACACATCAAGACAACTTAACGGGCGTTTGTGGCTGGAAATAAAGCTTTTTTCAGAATCACTGTCACAAATACACCAGAATCATGTCACAGCGCGGCGGTATCAACGGGCGGAACAATATGTGACCAATGAAAACGGCACAAATAGCAAATACTTACAAAAATGAGGGCTACACAAAGAAGCTCGAAGATCGGCGCCCAGCCGCAAACTGACCGTTGGGGTTGGCGCCAAAATGATTACTCTTCAACCCAGCGCGCGCCCAAGCTCATGCGAACGCTGCGGAGGAGGTAGAGGCAGAGAGGAAAGCCACTGTTTTCCCAGTCCATGGAGTCACATCAGGCCATACCGTTGGCGCCAAACCTGATTACTCTCAAACCAGCGCGTGCCCAAGCGCGGGACTGTACGGCCGGCTACAAGAAGGCTAGAGGAAGAACTGCTAACAGCAGTTATCAGAAATACGTTTTAAAGACGTCATTGTCTGAGGGATATTATCCTTGCAATGATTGACTTCTAGAAGCCATCTTTTCCTGTCTGAAATCCCTTTCTGACGTTTCCTCCATAAATACGACGTTTTCTAGACATTCTGTGCTACCTGGGTTGGTGGCTGTCTTGTGGGAGTGCTTGGCGAGCGACGTCCTGCTGGCGGGTCGCTTCGACAAAGGTGTACTGGCGTCATTTCCATGATGAATGTGACGTCGGTGAAATCTTGGCGTATACTGGCATAAAACACGTTCGTGTTAAAATATAAAACAAAAAAAAAAAAACTCCCCCCACCTCCCCGAAGGGGATCGTGCGGAAATGCGAATGCATTGGGTGTACCGATGAGTGCGCTGCGGCAAGCAGTAACGGAGAGAGGCGTGCGCTCCACTACATTTATATACATTTTCCGAGCGCAGCGAGCGGAGAGAGGGTACGCGGAGAGGAGAGAGAGACCCGCGCAACACGCCCGCCCCGCGCGCGAGCTCTCTCTCCCGCCGAGCTCCGTGATGCGAGCGCCCTCACACGCCCGAGCGCGCTCCTCCTCTCCAATCACTCTCCGCTACTCCGCCCGAGCTCCGCGATGCGAGCGCCCGAGCGTGCTCCTCCTCTCCCCTTGCCCTCCGCTACTCCCGCCCGAGCTACCACCTGCTCCGGTTGCTAGGCGCGCCACAGCTGTTGCTAGGGGCGAGGAGGAGCGCGGAGAGATAACACCTACGGGCGCACGCCGACGGAGCACGACAACCCCCGACTAAGAAATGCATTCGCATTTACGACGACGACGACGACGAAGGCAGAACTACGAGGCGCGCGCTCACGTGCGCTCGCGCTGGAGGAATGCAGGCGCACGCCGGCCAACGGAGCAACACAACCCCCGGCTAATAAATGCATTCGCATTTAAAAAACGAACAACCCTAAGTGTAGCGTAATTTTTAGTACTAAAGGTTGCTTCTCCACAAGAAGACCCTGTGTGCGGGAGTGCACCCTTTACAGGCCGCTTGCGTCGTTGCAGTGGCGTCATTTCCGTGATGGAGGGCGTCAGTGAAATCTTGGTGTATACGGGAATAAAACACTTTCATGTTAATAGACAAAATATAAACATTGTAAATGCAATAAATATGCACTGCAGGTCAGGTACATTAAAAAGCACCGGGATGTTCTTGTGCAATTCTGAAATAAATAAATAAAATATAAATAAACATGCCTGTGCGTAAAGTTACATCCTAAGGAATGCAAAATTGAAAACTAAAGTTACATCCAATGGAAATTTAGGCTGATGTTGTAAGGCCAGTATGACGGAATCCAAAATTTAAAATAAAGTTATGTCCGACTAAACTTCGGGCTGATGTTTTCGGTTATGTCCGGCATAACCTGCAGGTGAAATTTAAGATACATAAAACGTATTCCACAATAGAACATGAAGAGTCCGTAACGTAGAAACGTTGGACGTAAGGTCAAGCAAAAAAAAAGTTCAGAGCTGATGGTACCAAATACCGTCACGTTCACGTTTCAATTTGACATCATGCACAAGTTGCACGCTACATGACGTCGAATTCGAAAACAACACGATTGTTGCTTCTTTTGGCTGATCAGGTGCAGAATTGGTAATTAATAGTTGAAACCACCATTATGCTGGTTCCTTGTTGGCCGAGTGGTCTGGAGCATGTTGCACTACTGCAACGATGTGGGTTCGAGTTCCATTAGGTCATTAGACTTTTTTTATTTGAAAGTATTAAAATTCTTTTATACGAACTTTCTTTCCATATCAAACACACAAGAGGAAAGAAGACAGGAATTCTCAAACGCAGTGTCTAGAGTTACGTCCGACGGAACCCAAAATCGAAAACTAGAGTTACGTCCGACGGAACTTTAAGCCATTTTCTAAAGTTACGTCTGACGGAACTCAGAATTGAAAACTAGGGTTACGTCCGACGTAACTTTAAGCCAGTTTCTAGAGTTACGTCCGACGTAACCCAAAAATGAAAAATAGGGTTACGTCCGACGGAACTTTAGGCCCGTTTCTAGAGTTACGTCCGACGGAACCCAAAATTGAAAACTAGAGTTACGTCCGACGGAACTTTAAAGGGACAGACAACCGATTTTGTCGCGTATATGTTCTCTAGCTCATATGAAATCCAGCGTTTTATATAGCCCGATAACCACAAGCAATTTCTAAACAAACTGGTGGAAATAATTTTAATTTGGCAGCAAACTTCCTGAAATCGTAAGGGTGGCGGTTCGTAGTGTCGAAACTTGACACTACAATATGTGTCCCTGTCACGTGATCTGCAAACCCAGCAGCTACTATAACTGCTGAAACGTTTATTTGCGTATTGAAAACCTTTACACAAGTATTTGTACAAGGTTAAATTGTATATGTATTTCTAAACATTATTCTGAAATTTTAAAGACACGCCTCCCGCCGTTGCTGGGTGCCTCTCAGCATGCCTCTCAGTGTGGCTAACTGAGCCTCCACGTCCAGAATCAACGGCCGCGTTCAGTAAACAGACCCAGCGAAGGAGCTTTGACGATTCTGCCTAAATCAGTGGCGTTTGTTCTGCCAAAATATTTGATTTCAGTTTCCAAATACACCAACGGCAGCTTAAAAAAAAAAAGAAAAACGTCGCGCCCGAGGAGAATCGAAGTTCCCGCCTCCACAACGTGAAGCCAGATTCTACCTATCGTCTATCCCAACAGATGGCGCATTCGTGCAAAATAGACCATTGCATTAAAAAAACACATAAAGGAACAAGAAAGCCTGCGATTCAAACTTGTTTTTAGCCGGGAAAGAGTTTTTAAATATCGTTTTTTATATCGCATACAGACAAAAGTATGTTGCCGAGCTACTCTATGTCATGGTTGCCAGCATTAGTTTTGGGAGGGACACATACGGCTCGTAGATAAAAAAAAATTCGATTTAAAAAGTTCTAGGGAGTTATCAGCAAAACCGTTTCTCGTCAAGGTGCTTTAAGTGATGCGCTTTCATTTGGGATAGACAATATATACTCGACAAAAATCGGTTGTCTGTCTCTTTAAGCAGGTTTCTAGAGTTACATCTGACGGAACCCCAAATTGAAATTTAAAGTTACGTCCGCGCGTGTCCTGCGGCGGGAACAGAGCCCCGGCCGTCGTCGTCGCTTGAGCGGTTACGCTCCGAGCACAGGATAGTAAGACGGAGATGGAAAGCTCGAGTGACTTGTACGCACTTGGAGCTACTGTCTAACTTGAACTTCGAAGTTTTTCCTTATTCATTCTAATGTAAATAGTTGTATAGAACGTCTTCGTTTCCCTTCATCAAATCCAAACGCCTCGAGTTCGTCAATTCAACCGCCATCTATCCGAGAACTTCAACCCCATCGCCCCGCGAACCTCCTGCCAAATCAACTGGAGCCTGGGCGATTGGGTTCCTGATCGGCACTGGACTTCGGGGAAACGAACATCACAATCTTTACTAGGGGCGACACTTTTTTTTCTTCAATGCAGAATGCCACCCAGGCCAGTAGTCAGGGGGGCCAGGACCCCCCCCCCCCTTTGCCTCCTCAGGAAATTTTGATTCGGGGCGTGGGTGTTCTCCAGCAGGGCTCCCGCCTTGCTGCTGCACCAAGAAACTTGCCTGCAGCTGCTCACCATGTGCAATACTAAGCAAGTCTTTCCGTGGCCGTGTCTTAACGGCGCCTGAGCATATCGGCCGAAGGACCGTAAGCGACACGGAACCATCACAAAAGAGCAGAGGACGCCGCACCCGGCAGTCGGCGCCCGCTAATCAGAGGAGGGTGTCTGCGCTTCAGACTTCATCAGCCCCCCGCGTGCTAGCACCAGCCGCGGCAGACAGCCTTGTAGCAGCTTCCTTGAAAAATGGGCTTCAAATTCGCCGACAAGTAAATAACAAACCGAAAGATCAGAACAATTATCTCCGCACATTTATAAGGTTTACTGAGTGGTTTCTCATCTACTGCATGCCCACCTATGTAATCTCCGTAAAATGTACATGCAAAAATTAAGCTTGGGTGTTTTTAATGCCTGGACGAATATGTGCGAACCATTTCCTTCAAGAGAAAATTTCAGCTTTTCACTTCAATATCATTTTGCTGGCATCTGAATATAAAGTGACTGTTTGCTCCATATCAC
This sequence comes from Haemaphysalis longicornis, assembly GCF_048455015.1. Classification (NCBI taxonomy): domain Eukaryota; kingdom Metazoa; phylum Arthropoda; class Arachnida; order Ixodida; family Ixodidae; genus Haemaphysalis; species Haemaphysalis longicornis. The sequence goes on along the minus strand of NW_027526257.1, from coordinate 7,400,541 downwards.
AAATGGGCGTAAAAACCACCCACTCTGCCCATAATAGTAGCGACTTTGATAAAATACGTTTTTCATTAATCAGCCAGATCAGTTAACTAAAATGTATCGACATTTTTTATTCTGTGAAGAAATAAAGGAGTACCAGGGCATTCGCTTTATTATCACTAATCAATTATTTATTATTAGTGGCAGGTAATTGATCGATTAACCTTCCGATTAATCGATTCATGCTTTAGTCACGATTAATTGTTTTAACCAGTTCAAGCTTCTGAGCAACAGAAAGAAAAATGTCATGTTGAAATTATACGCAAGCATGTCGAGTATCATATTCGTGTTCGAATAACCCGCCTTACGTCAAGACAGAAAACGATGCCAGTATGCGAAAAGATGGCAGTGATTAAAACAGAAAACAGACGGGAAAATAGCTACTCAATAATATTTCATCGACAACTCTTATCTCAACTCGTGTATCTTCATGCCACAGGGCAAAATTTCAAATAAAAACTACAAATATACACGGTACAAAAAACGACCAGTGGGCAATTATACATACCGTTTTGCCGTTGTATAAACTATTTCTGTATAAGAAAAGCGCGATTAATTGGCGCCATCGGCACTCATGGCGGGCGCTGATGTTCCTGTTTCTAGAAAAAATGTGAGTGACAAACGAGCTGATAAGCGTCGCGTCCGCATCATGCGCCGTGATGATGGCGTACTTACCTCATCCGGAATGTGTCTGAACAAGTGTATGAGCATATTGATCTGATATGTACTACTACATAATTATTTTTGGTCATTTTTTTTTCTAAAAAAAACTACACAACCGAATAATCCATGCATAATCGAATTAATCGATGCCAATTAATCGGGTTGAAATATTAACTGACACCCAACCCTATTAATTACTCTTGAACCATGTGAATTGGTTCAAGAGTCTTCAAGAGCTGTAAATTTTTTGTGCTTTACGTTATGCCGGACGTAACTCAAAACATTGGCCTGAAGTTCCGTCGGACGTAACTTTAGTTTTCAATTTGGGGTTCCGTCAGACGTAACTCTAGAAACCAGCTTAAAGTTCCGTCGGACGTAACTCTAGTTTTCAATTTTGGGTTCCGTCGGACGTAACTCTAGAAACGGGCCTAAAGTTCCGTCGGACGTAACCCTAGTTTTCAATTCTGAGTTCCGTCGGACATAACTTTAGAAACTGGCTTAAAGTTCCGTCGGACGTAACTCTAGTTTTCGATTTTGGGTTCCGTCGGACGTAACTCTAGACACTGCGATTATCAAAATGAACCTACCGCCGCAGGTGCAGTGCCAGTTCGTCGGCAGCTCGTGCCGAGAACGAAGTTGATGTAGGCCAAGAGACTTTAACAAATATATTTATTCATGGTAAAGGGAATTTATTCATGATAAAGTAGTGGTAAAGGGAATGCCCTAGTACTCCTTTTCACAGAAAAAATGCCACGAAGTTTTAAGGAATAAATCCGGCTTACTAATTAATGAGAAACGTATTTTCATAAAAGTGGTTACAGCAGTTGCTTTTTATGCAGATGTCAATAAGATGATAGCCATAAAAGTCTAAACTGAAATTTTTGCAATGCTTAAAAAATGGTTTGCACCCATTTTTTGTCCGTGCATTAAAAGGTTAAGCTTTATTCTTTGGGTGCATGGTTCGTGGAAAATCTATAGAGCATGGCTCTATAGATTTTACGGTGTGCTTTCCCATCTACTGCGTGCCCATATGGGCACGCAGTAGATGGGAAAGCACACCGTATACTTAATACGGTCAAATCTCATTACTACAAACCCCAGATTAACGAATTTCTCACATCTACGAACATTTTCAAAATCCCCGCCACATTGCCTATGTTTTCGAAGTAAAAATGTTTCAGAACTACGAATTTCAGTATAGCGCACATTTCCGAATGGCGCACGTAATTTCTCTTTTACAGTCGACGAACATCAGTATTACGAATGCTGGTAAAATGACAGGGCCGCAAATTTTGCGTGAAAAAGAAACCACCGTTTCTGTGTGTTCCCCCAAGTGGAGTAGCTATCATCATCACCATGTTGAGCTAGTGCCACTAGAGTTTACACTCTAGTGCCACCACAAAGGTGCAGTTTAATGTTCAGTAGCCTAGCCCATATAGTTTCTCAATATTACCTAGGGCCCTATTGTCGAAGCACTAAATTCACCGTGAACTGTAAATTTGCTGGAAGCTCTTTCTGATTGGCTTTCAATTTTGGTCACGGGCTTCTGGTTGACAAAGCAGTTGTGTGTGCTTTTGGCACTGACGTTTTATGACGTTTACTGGCACCAGTCCAAAAGTTTGCCTTGTGTCTCTTTACTGAAAGCGAATTATTCTTGGCCGGCAATGAAAAACTAGACTGAATGCAGCGGACATCAAAACGTAGGCAGGCCTGTCTTTGCTATCCAACAACAATACGGCTTGTATGTCACGTCCTCTCTGTGATTGGCTGAGAAGGTGTGACGTAATTTAAACAGTTGGTGGGAAAATTTACGTCACACACATTGGCAATTCAGGCTGCGTAAAAGTGACAGGTTTCTTTAAAAGTACATTTTCTTGCTTCTCAAGAGGTTAAGTGTTTCGCAGTGTCTAGAGTTACGTCCGACGGAACCTAAAATCGAAAACTAGAGTTACGTCCGACAACTTTAAGCCAGTTTCTAAAGTTACGTCCGACGGAACTCAGAATTGAAAACTAGGGTTACGTCCGACGTAACCCAAAATTGAAAACTAGGGTTACGTCCGACGGAACCCAAAATTGAAAACTAGAGTTACGTCCGACGGAACTTTAAGCTGGTTTCTAGAGTTACGTCTGACGGAACCCCAAATTGAAAATTAAAGTTACGTCCGACGGAACTTTAGGCCAATGTTTTGAGTTACGTCCGGCATTACGTAAAGCACAAAAAATTTACAGCTCTTGAAGACTCTTGAACCAATTTACCTGGTTCAAAAGTAATTAATAGGGTTGGGTGTCAGTTCATATTTCAACCCGATTAATTGGCATCGATTAATTCGATTATGCATGGATTATTCGGTTGTGTGGTTTTTTTTAGAAAAAAAAATGACCAAAAATAATTATGTAGTAGTACATATCAGATCAATATGCTCATACACTTGTTCAGACACATTCCGGATCAGGTAAGTACGTCATCATCACGGCGCATGATGCGGACGCGACGCTTATCAGCTCGTTCGTCACTAACATTTTTTTTAGAAACAGGAACATCAGCGCCCGCCATGAGTGCCGATGGCGCCAATTAATCGCACTTTTCTTACTACAGAAATAGTTTATACAACGGCAATTCGGTATGTATAATTGCCCACTGGTCGTTTTTTGTACCGTGTATATTTGTAGTTTTTATTTGAAATTTTGCCCTGTGGCATGAAGATACACGAGTTGCGCGCGCGGAAGGGCGAGGAGGCGCACCCCGCCGTGACGAATGCGCGGACATGGCGAAGGCCGGCCCCCGGAACTATTCCCCCTACCGCGACAAATGCACAAGTGCCCAGACTGGTCCCGGTCAACGCGGTAAGTACGTACACGGCGGAACAGACGGACTGCTAAAACTCTTTAATATTTCATTGACAACTCTTAGACTGTACCTCTCAACTCGTGTATTTTCATGCCACAGGCCAAAATTTTAAATAAGAACTACAAATATACACGGTACAAAAACCCATTGTATAAACTATTTCTGCATTAAGAAAAGCACGATTAATCGGCGCCATCGGCACTCACGGCGGGTGCTGATGTTCCTGATAATAGAAAAGTGTGAGTGACGAACGAGCTGACAAGCGCGTCGCCCGCATCATGAGTCGTGATGATGACGTACTCACCTCATCTGGAATGTGTCTGAAGAAGCATGTGAGCATATTGATCAATAATTATTTTTGGTCTTTTTTTCTGCCAAACCACCACAACATCTATGCATAATCGCATTAATCGATGCCGATTAATCGGGGTAAAATATTAACCGGCGCCCAGCCTAATTAATTACATGTGTTAAAAGACTCTTGACCCATGCAAATTCGTTCTCGGCACAAACTGCAGACCCTACAAACTGGCACTGCGCCCAGGGCAAGACATTCTATTATTGTGAATTCCTGCCTTCTCCTTTCCTTGCATGTGTTGGATATGGAAAGAAGTCTACAAAGACTAGTACAGAAAATTTTTTTAATTAATTGAAAAATCCATCAACCCAGCTGGGATTCGAACCCACAGCGCGGCATCGTACATCGTACGTCGTGTATCGTACAAGTGACAGATTACACCTATGGAGCGTCATGGTATTTGGTGCCGTTAGCTGTAATTTTTTTTTAATTACGTTCGCCAGACGTAACTCAAAACATTGGCCTAAAGTTCCGTCGGACGTAACTCTATAAACTGGCTTAAAGTTACGTCGGACGTAGCTCTAGTTTTCAATTTTGGGTTACGTTGGACGTAACTCTAGAAACTGGCTCATAGTTCCGTCGGACGTAACTTTAGTTTTCAATTTTGGGTTACGTCAGACGTAAGTCTAGAAACTGGCTTAAAGGGACACTGAAGTGATATGTAAACATTGCGGGATTACTAGCGCAAATTGTAGTCCGGAGTCCCCAGGCCATTTTTCGACCACTCTAGGCTTGTTTACGCGATTTTATTTAGTAGAAAAACTAATTCGAAAATGATGTCCTCCTCTCTTTACGCTCGCCCATTTTCTGTGGCGTTTTCGTGTGACGTCAGGAGGGGATGAGCTGGCAATTGGCTGCGCTACTCCACGGCTCCCCGGCCTTCAGACAGAGTCAGTCGGCCCAGCGTTTCGTCCGCCGGCCGCCGGCGGGTCGTCGCAATCAAGGAGGTTAAAAAAAATTGCTTGGTCGCAATTCGTTCGCTTAGTTGAAACGAAGCCACGACACGTTTGTGAATGGAAGAATGTGCCTTTCTTTACTTGGTTTGTTTGTACACTGTATCTAGCTCCAAGTCAAGGTCGCTTCACACAAGCGCTGCACAAGCGCACATGCGACGCTTCACTGACTGGTACGTCAGTAGGAAAATATAAGGCCTCTTGAAGGCGGGAGAAGAGTCAGCGAAGTCAATATAGGTACTAAGGAAATAAAATAAACTGATATTTTTACCGTACAGCGTAAAACTAGGGCGCGGGAAGCACTTTTTTGCACTGGGCGAACAAGCACAGCGGTCAGCAGCACGACTACGCATCTGCGAACGCTTTTCCGTCTACGAAATGCAATTGCTAGACGTGAGCTACTGTGGAAACTCGGGCGACGCTTACTGCACGAGCGCAGTACAACAAATAGTCACCTAAGCTGCTTGAAATGCCAAAACTAGATAAAAGTGTAAACCGGTTTTACAATATATACCCTATATTAGCATGCCTTTCGCATCCCGCTCCGTGGCTCAATTGTCTGGGACGCTAGGTATGTCACCGCAAGTGTTTTGCAAGTCACGAGTTCGAATCCCCGCGTGTACGTGCTTTTTATTTTGTAAGTTAACTTTTTTGTTTTCCGCCGATGTTTTCTGTATTGAGTTCACCTTTTTTTGGGCCGCAACGTTCATGTCTACACGAACTAGTTCACAAAACGCGCGCAGGCTGGCACTGGCGCGCTAGCGAGTTCTCGTTGGCGTGCTGTTGCCATAAGCACCGACTGCTTGCAGGCAGTGGGCACAGGCCAGAATGAACAGACCCTTGGCCTGGTGCGAACACGCTTTTTACGATACAGTCATGAGGGAGGCAAGCTCGAAATATGGGGGAAAAGCGCATGACATTTGGGCGTCTGCGGGTACGCGGAGGGCGTTCATGCACTGCGTAGGTCTCGGCTAGTGAATGCTACGACTACAAGCCGTCTTGAGAGGCTTATCTTGTGCATTTTACAGCCGACAACATGGCAGAAGCACGGTACGATGATTACTGAGATATTGAGAATGCCCATCCAACAACGCCATTGGTTATGTTTTACAGAACCGAAACCTAAACCGAAACTTGTTTGGTTGCTAACCTTGGGCATCGTCCAATCACGGCGCCCCTCCTCCCAACGTCACAGCCTTAGTTGGTGCGGCCGCCGCAAACCGCGCATGGTAGTTTTTATTCTTTCGCGCTTTGTAAAATAATTACCGATTTGTCAACCGGATAAACGATGAAAAGTGTGCTAATTTGAGCCAGTCTACGCAGTGCAAGCAAAAACGGGAGCTTGACAAATTCACTTCAGTGTCCCTTTAAAGTTACGTCGGACGTAACCCTAGTTTTCAATTCTGGGTTCCGTCGGACGTAACTCTAGACACTGCGTAAATGTTTAGCGATATAATGTCCTAATGTATCAACTTGTCGACAGTCGGCTACAATAAAGTTTGGAAGCAGCGTGTGGAGAAATCGGGTATTTATGAGTGCCGTACTTTAGACATTCATGTTCTAATTTCACAAGGATAATTAGCAATGACTTTTTGAGACGGCAAGATTCTGGCACAGAACAAAAAGGCAGCAATGTTTCCCAACGCGCACTTTTCCTTACGACGTATGACAAATGTTCATTTTATAAAACGAACATATCCGGTTTACCTTTTAATTAACAACAACGCCTGCACGGGGGGGGGGTGTTATTAAGCTTGCAGGAAGTGGTATATAAAGGTATACTAGTTTTCTCAGAGACCTACGCTCACCTGTTCTGGACGCTCTAGCGAGCCAGGGTGCACAACTAAAAAAATGCACAACAATCCGCCCCGTGAAGATACATGGTTGGAAAGTGAAGATGTAAACGACACCCACAACGATTACCCATGCGATGTCACTTGAATTCACACACATGGCTCTGCAAAAAGGGAAACTAAAAACAAGTGAAAAGCACTTAACCGAAATATTCATTGCTAAGGTTAAACCAATGCATGATCCATGAATTGTGGTTGGTTGAGTATTATCGGTGAAATACAAGTAGAATCTATTTTTACCGCATCCTCCCCTTCGCTTTCCTTGGCATTCTTGACTAGCAATCCTTATTTCTGTATCATTGCAATGAGCCCTTCATTTTTCAATTGATTTGCTATGTATATATATATATATATATATATATATATATATATATATATATATATATATATTCGAACTTGGGCTTCTATAGTGTCAAAACGCTTCCTTGAAAATTGCAAAAAACGAACGGTTATAAACACGACAACACACACGTCGATCATTAAGACGGAGTCCAATAGTATACCGTTCTGTCATAAACCACATAACGGTGTCCATTTCAATCGTCACTAGTTGCGTTTACTTTAGTGCGCGAAAAATCGTCGCATGGGTTCGTTCTTCGCTTGCGGTTTGGGTATTTGAAGGTTTGACGATGAGTTAAACACACTTTCAGCGAAAGTTACACGCACTTTAAATTTTGCGCTTGCATCTGCTTTCGTTAGGCAGGGACGGTACATTTTTGCATTGGGTGGGTGTTCTGCACGAAATATGTAACCAACCCGCTACAACATCCCAACTTTGGGGAAAAGGGTCACATTTTGCATCATTTTGCCCTTTTCAACCCGTATGATAACGTCATATTCATGTTACTCGATAGAGCACCTGAGACAGTTTTTACGTTGAGGAAATAAAGGAATGGAATTGAACTGCCCGTGCATTCCCTGAGCGGGAATTGGCTAACTTCTGTCATTCCGAAAAATTGAAAGGAATGAAATCACGACAACTTCTAATTCTTTGGAATGGAATTGGAATGGAATGGTGATGCCCTTTCCGCAACAGTGGTGAGCACGTGTCAGGTGCCGTTTGACTGCGCACGGGAATGCGTGCGCGAGAAATTTTTCAGCAGTCGCTTTTAGTTGCTTCAGTGCTTGATGCCACGTTTTTAGTTATAGTAAATTGAGGTGTACGTAATACTAGGCTAACATGGCTAACTACTGGAATACTTTATTTGTTTTCTTTCCTCGATGGGCCTAGGCGTCAAGATCTACAGTTCGAGAAGTTCAGTTTTGCTCCAGCTAGCTCAGGATACAACTCGAAACTTTTGAGAGCATGAACGATGCTATCTTCACCCCCTATAGGTACAACCCCACTTGAAATGGAGGTATTGGAAATAATTTTTACATGCCCAACTATTGGGGTATCATGTTTTGCTTCCTCGACGGGCCTACGCTTGTAGCTCTACTTTTCCAAAAGTGCAGTTTTGCCCCTGATATCACAGAACACACCTCAAGGTTATTGAGAACATGCACTATGCTGTATTCTTCCCTACGGTGCAATGTGACATTGTCTGTGGAACCCGTTACTTTAACTATTTGACTTCTAGTAACTGTAGGCATGAGATATTCGTGTTGATTACATCTTTTAAGAGAGCTTACATTGCCAAGAGGAACACTGGCGGGGAAAGGCTGGCGGACGGATCTCCTTACACCTTGGTGGGTTACTACGTGTTTTGTGATGACTAAGGAACCCTGCATGGCGTTGTAAATGACGGCAAAGGCATTTAATAGTTGTTCCGGGTATTCAGCGGCTGTTAACGTCGCAAATATGTAATTTTGCTCTACTCTATCGAGCACCTGCCCTGATAGAAGGAAACAACCCAGCCCCTGGTTCGTCTGTTTTTGTGTATTCTATTATATCTACACTCGACACATTCAAAATTTGCAGTCTCTGTCCGCCATGCAACATTCTTGCCATGACTTTATTACTCCTGGAGGGTTCCAAGCTGGGCTAGTTGGAAAGACATTCTTGGATAAAACCAGCGCGAGCTCAGACGAAGACGAAGGAAGTGTACCACAGCGGCTGTCCTTGTGGTACACTTCCTTCGTCTTCGTCTGCGTTCGCGCTGGGTTTATCCAAGAATTTATTACTCCTGTTTGCAAAGGGTGGGGATGTTTTGTTGGTATGGATTCCCGAAGTTTGTAGCCCCCTTTAACAAGGTGATAAACGCTAACCCAAGGGTTCGTTCCATTCCCTGGTATTTTTGTTATTACAAAGATTTTACCTCGTTTGAAAGTACGTGGGTGCATATGAGTATATTGTTTAAGGCCGTGCAATGGTGAGTGCCCCGAAGGTCCTAAAATGTTTTGTAGAACTCAACTTGCAGACGTACTACTCTTGGCGCTTTACGTTTTTTAAGTTTATGATTCAATCTGTGAACCCTTCTAGGGTTATTTGGGCCAGTATGAGCTCCGGTTCTTGCCGCTGACCCTCAACAAAGGGGCTTTGAGTGACGTTCTCAGTGTTTCTGTGGACCTTGCCAGTTTTCAAAACAAGAAATGAATATTTTTAATATCTCTTGGTGGAAAGTTTACTTGGTTAGCTTTGCTCGCTTCGATTTCCGGCTGTCTATTGCGTGCATTTGTAACGATTTCTGGATGGGTGCTGTGAGATTGTTTATAGCCCTACGCCAATTTACCAAAGTGACTTCCGGTATCATGCTATAGTTAACTGCACTTCCTTTACATAGCCGTAGCGGTGGCTAAGGCGCTGCGCTGCAGAGCACGAGGTCGCGGGTTCGATTCCCGGCCGCTGCGGCCACTTTTCTGATGGAAGCGAAAAGCAAAAACGTCCGTGTGTACGAGATTTCGGCGCAAGTGAAAGATCCCAGGTGGTCGAAATTAATCCGGAGCCCTCCATTAAAGCGCGCCCCATCGCGTGCGTTGCGTCGGCGCGGTCAACCCTACAACCAATCAACGCTCTTATCCATGTCGAGTCCGGAAAATGCAGTTAAGTAATGTGTTATATTTTTATTTTAATTGGATTTAGTAATGAATATTTACAAGTAAGAAAAAAGCAATAAAACTGTTGATTGTTATCATTTTAAGACAACGTGCTTTTTGCTTAGCTTTGCAATTGCCCAGAACGTCATTTCTTTTTTTGAATAAAATGTACGCACATGCAAGCCGCGGAAAAGTTTAGTTGTTTTTAAATTTTTTTCTTTTATCAGATTGTTTAAAATTTTAAACTAAACTTTATTCAATCATTTGGGTTAATATTATGTTTCGTTATGAAACAATTTTTAAAGCGTTTCGTAGCACGCGCGCGAGAAAGAGAGAGAATATTTTCTAACAAAAACGCACATGTTTGCTCATTGACTGCGCACAATGATTTTGGGCTGATAGTATGCTGATTTGGTTTCCAGAGTCAAAAAATCCCAGGACTCCGAAGAACTCCTTATGATGCAGTGAATGGGAGAGAAGAATTGTTTAACTGAGTATTTTTTGCTGTGGTTGATGTACACGGTTCGGAATCCATCGTCCAGTACACCCCATCCCTGAAATGTTTGGAGGGACGTTGACGGCCCCGCGTTCAATCTGTTGATTGTCATTAAATTACGTGGTTCCTACGCCGACAAGTGTCCTGTGCGCTGCATATCTCCTCAAAGTGTGTTTTTGGTGACGATGAGCAACTATATTTTCTCCAAATTACAGAAAGGAGGCAGGGCGTGGGAGGTCCTAAAATCGGCCCCCCTTTCATACAGGCGCCCATAGCACTTGCCCAGAGGAGGCATCTGAGGCAACTTGGACGAGAGCTTCTTGAAGGTTTGCATTAGGAGATAAGCAGGTAAATGTCCTACTGCTCCAGTGTGGTACGTGACACCGAGATGAAGACTTGCTCCGGACCACATGACTGCAAAGAGTGTTTAACAAAACGACGAACGGAATGCGCGAGATGCGGTGGACCACACCCTGCCTCCTTCTTCGGGTGTCTGTCCACAAAGCAAATGGGCGTCATCCCTTCAGAGAGAGAAAATCCCTAACGGCAAACAAGACAGTAAGCAGCAGCAACTCTCAAATTACAGGTGGTTTTCGAAGACGGCGCACAGCCACCAGGAATTTGACCATATAATACCCGTCGTGACCTTTATTCGTCAATACTCAAGGGACAGAACATCTCGAGTGAGCGGAGAGAGAAAATCCCTAGAAATTGGCTCTCTCCTCCACTGCCTCCACCTCCCCCTGACGCAACAAGCACAAATGAGGTACCCCTGCTCGAGATTGTGGTTCCTCCCCAAACTGTGCCACCCTCTGCAACGGATTCCACCCAAATACTCCAAATGATACCCAACCACAAAGTCACTTATATCAGCTGCTTTTACAGGATGTTGTTCAAGGCCCTGAAAGGGATCCTACATGCTGTTCCACAGGCCAATACCTACTTGAAGAGAAGACCCTACTGGAAATTGAGGAAGTTATCATGCAATGCAGGCATGAAATCCCACTTAATGTACAGTTGGTATAGACAGTCCGTAATATCAAAGAAAAATGGAAGATTTCCGTAAGTTTGTTGCGCAATATAGTTTCCCTGTGATGTGCATATCAGAGGCCCGCACTGAACCAAACTTTCATTTGGCAAATTATGTCGTGTACACATTAGACCGAGGTGTTGCTCCAACTCGTGCAATGTTGTGCGTACTGCAATATATATCATCGGTGTTGGTTGCATCATCGTCTACTCAAGCCCGACAATTTGTGTGGTGAAAGGTTGTATTGGGGAACACAACTGTTACAATAGTGAGCGTGTATTTTGAACCGCATACTGCAACAGTTTGGACTGACCTTACCGATATGTGCCGGCCAGACGGAAGCTTCATTATTTGTAACGGAGATTTCAATGTTCCACATGAGTTAAGGAACAGCACCCCCACTGACAACCGAGGACGACAGATAGCTAGAACCTTAGACCTGGTCGATTACACTGTGCTGAATGACAACTCCTCAACGTTTCTCCATGGGCACTCTTATTCTAATGTATTCGACATTTTATTTCGTTCGTCGGACCTGGTTTATGGCGCAGACTGGACTGTGGATACCAGGGGAAGTGACGTACCACTACCCTATTTACATCCACTATCAGGCTCTCGGGACAACGCCACCCCGGCATAGCGAACGAATGGTAAATTGAGCTTGAACGCCGAACGCCGAAAACTTAGGCCGAACACCTCGGGAAGCGTAGATGTGGACGAGTTCACATCTCCCATCAAGCACCCCCTACACCAGGCGACTCGACTTGTGCCCGTTGCACCTGTGTACAGGGGCGTCGATGGGGAATACGATCGTCTGCGTGCCATTAGGAGACAAGGTAACTGTAAATATCGAAGGTCTGGACTGATTGAGCAATACAACGAAAGCGTATTTTCGCGAAGAGGCAAAAAGAAATTCGAAAGGTTTACATATTTACACAGAAGATACAGAATATCTACAGACTGAAGATAGAGTTAACAAAGTACAAAATAAAGTCAGTCTTTAGTCAGCTAAAACTTTGTGCACGTGGCACCCCCGTCAGCGACGTAAGCTGACCTGGGACTACGCAGGTGGTGAGATGCTCCCTAGCCAAACCTGGCTAGCCCGGCAGTACTCCGGCCGTGTACAGCACTATAAACCTTTGAGGATTCGACACCGAGACCTCGTGCGTCGTGGTTTTGATTACTTAGTCTCCACCCCCATACACAGGGCAGTCAGCATCCCCTGGCGATCTGATATTGATTGGATTGCCATATTCGGGCTTAAACTGCAGTGGGCAACGCACCCCTAACCCTGAAACGCAGGTCACTCCTCTCACCACAAGAAAAGGGGAAAGTCCAAAGCAAGTAAAGCAAATACAACAAGCACCCAGAAACCGGCTGACACACGTGAAGGCGGCCGGGAAAGCCGCTATGAACGGGGCCTGCGTCGCCAGTTCCCACGCCTGGTCCAAGACCGGACAGCCACTCCGAACCAGCTGGAACCCATCACCGACCTCCACCGTTGACAGGCGATGCCCCGATAATTAGACCCCACGCCATATACACGTGTAGAGAACACAGGATATGGCAGCCGCCGCAGGTGTCGCTTCTGCCGCTTCAACACGAACAAACCCGCACGCCCTCACTCCACGCGTTGACAGGCCAACAAAGGGAGAACTATCGCTATAAATTCGCCACTGTCCAACCACACTTGACAGCTCCAAGTTCCCCCGCCTCCAACGGTGCGACGGACCGAATGGAATTTTACAACCGGCCATTCCGGTAAACGTACACGCAGTGGGCCACAGAACCAGCTGCCGCCAAGCTCCTGGAATGCCCTTCGAGACCCCGGGCAACCAACATTTTCCCACAGTCGCACCCCGCGCGCCGACCAAAACAGCGCGACAACGCCGTTGAGGCCCGAGACATTGTGTCCCCATGCCAGCGGCTTGACCCAGAGGCCGTTCGCTTTAGCAATCTGGCTGCCATAAAGTTATTCATTCTTAATTCCCGGAACCACCGCTCCCTCGGTGCTCTACACGCCCCGCTTCATTAGCGCCTTGAACTCTTACCCCTTTTATGTGGCTAATCGCAAGCTACGTTGATGAGTGAGTATATTTAGGAATGCCCACCCGCAAGTCGGCGAGCCCGCTGCCCAATGGTGAATTTCTCCTTTTATTTTGTTTATTCCTTTTTCATTCCTGGAACGATGCCCCTACCTAACAGGTTGTTTTGTGGTCCCCTCAGAAATGTTCACTAACTGTGCTTTGGGCAACCGCATATTAGGCAGTATTATATTAGCCTCATTTGGCGTGTAAGTGGTCTTCTTTCTAATACACTTCAATGCTGATGCATTAGGTTTTATTTATCTATTTATTTTATTTATTCTGATTACCATATTCGGCCAGAGGGCATTGTTGTAGGTGGTACATAAAAAGGGTTCAGTGCAGAAACAGAATAATGAATCTTGTAATATACAAAAATAAAAATCAACAAAGGCATATTCTAAAAGCTTGCAGGAAAGAGCATTGTATAACACCAAACCACAACAGAGGCGAAGGCAAAATATAATATAAAAGAGAAAAAGAAAAGAAGACGGCAGGCGAAATAAGAAAAATGAACATCCTATAAAACGAGTCACGCCGGTCATCAAACATTGGAATGGGTAGTTACACGCAGCAGGAGTAATGAATAAAAAACGACGAACAAATAATTCACAGGAACAAGATCACGGCAATTTAACAAACACCGCTATTATTGTCGCCCCGCAGATAACACTTTAGAGAGGTGTCAAATCTAACGCCAGGCGCGGAAACGACGTTTTCCGGAAGCTTATTCGAATCGCCAGTTTTGCGTGGAAAAAAAGATTTAAAGAGCGAGGTGCAGCAATAAATTTCTCTCAACTTTTTGCTATCATCTCTGCTTTTTGATACGAAAGCAGGCGGTTTTAACTAAGTCTGCCGGTTAATACCTGTTTTTTTCGTTAACTATCTGGTTGAGGAATATTACGCGTCATACGGTGTGGCGAGTTTATACACACTCCCAAGACAGTGCCTTTTTTATTGCGGACAAACTGGTACTCTTACCGAAATAACCAGTCGCAAAGCGGGCAGCACGGTTTTGAATAGCTTTTAGTTGGTTTAATGCCTAATGCCTAATGACCGCAAAATGCCTAATGACCGCAAAATGCCTAATGACCGCAATGGTACCGGAATCTTGGAAGAACGCGAACATAATCCTAATCCATAAGAAAGGCGACATGAAGGACTTGAAAAATTACAGGCCGATTAGCTTACTGTCAGTCGTCTACAAGGTATTTACCAAGGTAATCGCTAACCGAATCTCTGCAACCTTAGATTTCAGTCAACTTAAAGAACAAGCAGGGTTCCGTAAAGGTTATTCAACAATGGACCATATTCACACGATCAATCAGGTGATAGAGAAGTGCGCTGAGTATACTGAACCCCTATATATAGCCTTCATAGATCATGAGAAAGCATTTGACTCGGTCGAAACCCTAGCAGTCATTCAGGCATTACGGAACAAGGGGGTAGATGAGCATTATGTAAGAATACTAGAGGATATCTACAATGGGTCTACAGCTACCATCATCCTCCATAGGGAGAGCAGTAAAATACCTATAAGCAAGGGTGTCAGACAAGGAGACACAATCTCTCCAATGTTATTCACAGCATGCTTACAAGAAGTATTCAGAACGTTGGATTGGGAACAGGTGGGAGTAAGGGTTAATGGAGAATACCTCAGTAACCTCAGATTTGCTGATGACGTTGCCTTGCCAAGTAACTCGGGGGACGAATTGCAAAGCATGCTTTCCGCACTGGGCGAACAGAGTAGAACCGTGGGCCTGAAAATTAATATGCAGAAAACTAAAGTAATGATCAATAACCTCGGGACAGCACAGCAGTTTGAGATAGGTGGCGAGGCAGTGGCAGTGGAAAGCGAATATATCTACTTAGGCCAAGTTGTGACCCCAGATCCCAACCATGAGGCAGAGATAATTAGAAGGATCAGAATGGGGTGGAGTGCATATGACAGACATTCTTAGATAATGAATAGCAGCCTACCATTGTCGCTGAAGAAGAAAGTGTATGACAGCTGCATCTTACCGGTAATCACCTACGGGGCAGAAACTTGGAGGCTCACTAAGAGGGTTCACTTAAATTGAGAACGACTCAGCGGACAATGGAGGGGAAAACGATAGGTGTAACATTAAGGGACAAGCGTAGAGCAGAGTGGGTCAGGGAGCAAACTGGTGTTAAAGACATATTAGTAGAAATTAAGAAGAAATGGACGTGGGCGGGGCATGTAATGCGAAGGCAAGATAACCGCTGGTCATTAAGGGTAACAGAGTGGATCCCTAGAGAAGGCAAGCGCTGTAGGGGGCGGCCGAAAGTTAGATGGGCAGATGAGATCAAGAAGTTTGCGGGGATAAATTGGTCACAGTTGGCACAGGACCGAGATAATTGGAGAATAATGGGAGAGGCCTTTGCCCTGCAGTGGGCGTAGATAGGCTGGTGATGATGATGATGATTAGTTTGTTAATGAGTACCTTGGCGTACGGATCCCACGCAGCAGCAGTGTATTCTAGTATTGGGCGCACATTAGTTATGTACAGTCTCCCCTACGTCCACTGGCGTATTTTTGAAATTTATTCTAATAATATCAGGTAGACGGCCATCCCAGCCTTCATAGGAGGAAACCACGTAATATTGAAAACCTGCATGATACTCAGTCCTGCATTGTAAGTGAAGACAAGTGAACTATACTGTGTCGTAAAGATGAGGATATGATTTATAATCTTCGCAATGTGCTGCCATGTGAGCATGCGCGCTTTTGCTTCAGTGAGACTCCATGCTCTCAGCATCGCGTTGACACACCAGCCTCTTTGACTTACAAAAGAGGTGTCACATAACAAAGGTATTCAGTAAACCATGATTCTGATGCATGGAATGAAACGTTTATGATGAGTGATACCACATCCACATTGCCCATCTCGAGCCATCTTCTTGTGGTATTTCTGTAGAGCATGCCAAATGCTGATTTTCAAAGGCGGGACAAGTCACATTGACGTAAGAGTGCGCATTGCCACCCTAAGCCCACGGCGCATATTTGACACAACAGCTACCGTTTCGGTTTCGCATGTTTTCGATGGAGCACACGACCTGGATAATTTGCCATTCTCAAAACACTGACGTGTCCGTGGAAATTCCGTCAATTTATTTGAAGGCATGAACTAATTAGCGCAGCGTGCGAACACGAGAAGGCCACACCATTTTGAAGCGAGAGCTACAATGGCCGTATTCTCGCCGTTTTGCTATGGCCGGGGGCCGTACCTCGAGCTTTGCTATTGCGTAGAAACTGCCGCAGCTGGCAGCGCCACTGGCAAGCCATCTGGCGTGACGTCAGAGAAGTAGCCGGTGAAACTGAGTTGCTACAACAGAGGAAGAGCCAGGTTGCATCGTAGGTATAGAAGGGGCGGCTCGGTTGGATTCGGCGTCAGATATGGAAAGTGAGTCGGAGAGACTGAAAGAAGCCTGGGGGCTTTGTCACGAGAACGACATCAAGAGGAGGCAGCGAGGCGACGAGACAGACTAAGAACGAGCCACACGCCTCAAGAAGCGTCGTAGGTACGAAGCGGCCAGGCGAGTTGATTCAGATGAGGATAGTTGGTCGTCTAGTTCGGCATTTCGAGCCACAGCCGCGGATGAACGACGGAATGAAACCAGGAGGAGGCAACGACCTGCGGGGACAGAAGAAGAACGGGCTAGACGTATCGAACAGTAACTTAACGAGAGGTAACAACCAAACCTAAACACTCAAACATACGAAGCTGAACGATAAAGGTGTAACCGGACAAAGAACCAAGCTAAACAATAACATTAACTGTATCTTTCGCAACGCATACCCACGCATAGCTGAGTTAAGCCACAGCCAATTCTTTATGCCATTTTGAGTGGCCGAAGTCGCAATCCAGGAGGTGCGCGGTTAAGGCTTAGTAGGAGCTATGTTTGCTGGCCTTAATGTAGGACCAGCAAGTGCTGCTAGATTACTTAAAACTGAGCAAAAAAAATGGTGGCCTTTTCTCTCAAGGATCCCTGTTTTGAAATGATATAAAAAAAGTTTTAAAGGACAGATCAGGAGGTTGATAACGCAGAATATGCGGATTATGTGCTCTATATTCCTGGAAATAAAAGTATGGATAAAATAATTAGGGGAAAGCATTGACCAGGTTATAAATATGGACGAAAAGTTTGATTTCGTATGGAAGATGTCGTATGGCCTGAGGAAGGTGGCAATGCACTTTAATGTCAGTGTGGCACTCTTTGCGCCTATTAAAACGGCAGAATTTGTCCGACTGTGCAGAAAATTACAAGAAAATGCATATGCCTCTAGATGGGCAGGGCGATGTTGTATTACACATGATAAACATTTTTCATGCGTCACAAACAGGGTGTGATTCGGTGCCGGTAGCCAACAACTAACATCTCTGCGACGTCCAAAAAAGATCCGAACGTCTATGTCCTAGCAGTATCTCTATTAGACATCCGTACAATGTGCAATATTTTAATGAAAATTTTTGGATGGTGGGATAACGTTGCTGGTACCTTAATGTCGGACGTTTTTTCAACTTTGCTAAAGACGTACTCTCGATGCTGCTGCTGCTTCATTTGGGGATGGTATTTAGACATATTTTGCTGACGTTGTTCAAATGTTGCTGGTATGTCCGTTTTTTACTTCGAACATGCCTATCGCAGTTACATTTATTTTAGCTATATCTGCTATACTTTATTTTCAAACTCTCCGCAGGCGCACTGTATTGAAGTTACCGAGGGGTTTTGTATGTGTTTTGCGCAAGTATTGTAATCCACCACTATTGCTTTGAACCTTTGACCTTCAAAACAGTAGCCCAATACGGAACCTCACGGAAAGAGGCAGTGACTTAGTGCAGAATTTGTTTACAAGCGACGTTGACAACGAGCCTTGTAAGGTTTTTCCGTCAAATCTGAACGAAATAAGATAGGATGATGAAGGAAGACGCAATTAGCACAACTTTGCTTGCTACTTGATTTTACCTTGATGTTACGTACCGACTGCAGCTTCATGAATTCAAAGTGTGAGAAAGCAAATTTCGGGGCTGCCTTGATACTGAGGTTCCCCGTCAAACGTCACTTGCAGGTTAAACGGCAAGGTACTCTGCCTTTTTGTTCCTTGAAATAAAATTTCGATGACACCCTCATTGCAAAAAAACTATAAAAATCTGTGAGGTGTTGCCAAGATTCGAAACACCAGCAACTAAGCTCCAGTCCACTCGACCACGCCGAAAAACGATGTGTGGACTCAAGAATTTGGTACCCTAACAGAGGCTGCCAGCGAATGTTGTCGGGTGATTCGTTTTGGTCGTGTTTGGCAAATTTGCTAACGCTTGTTTCTTCCGCACCGATCTTGGAGGCGAGGTCAATTATGCAAATACTGCAAGTGATGTAACCAAATCTCCCTTATTTAAGCCAAGAAAAGATGTCGCGCATCATCGTTCCCCCTATGCAAGCTACGGTAGCGGCGAATGAAATTGAATGCACCGCTAGATTTCTGGCGTTGATAAACTTTGTTCGTTACGCACCGATCTTGCAGACAAGCCCATCATGCTAACAGTACAAGCGATGCATAGCTCCCGCATTTAACTCGCAAAAAGCTCTCCCAAACCCCCCATCTTCCCTATGAAAGCCAATCTAGCCACGGAGGAATGCGCACTTTCGAACAGAAATAGCTTTTAGTTTGCCTCAAGGCACCAAATTACCACACGTTAAAAAATGATTGTTTTTTGCGAACGTAATGACCCTAAACCAGGAGATGGACATAGAATCCGGACGATGTCGCCTGCTTTCGGATGCTTTCTGGTGCTGCGTCGACGCTGGTATCTGGCGAGCAGCATAGACATCGGCGTAGCTACATAGGAGCAGAGGGAGAGTGAACTTGCCAGCTAGGACCTAAGTAAGCAGCTTTGGATTGCTGAAGGGCGAAGACGGCAGGCCGTACCAACGGAGTCATGGACTGAGGACCCCGCCCACTTCGAACCTCGATCTACCTGTTCAATAAAGTTTTCTCCACAATGCATTTCTCCACTTCACAATGCATTTTGTCGACGCCGTCAACGCGGGGCGATGTCGACGCGCGAAAGAGCGGAAAATACGTTGCAAGTGGTTGCGGCCTAAGAACAAACCGTAAAATTACGGCGCCCAAAACCCCACGGCAGCTGTATACATAGTATGCAAGTACGTCATTCGACGATACCCCGTGACTTCCGGTATCCCGCGGCGCCATGTTCGGGAACCTATAGGCCGCTGGCCGTGGCTGCCGTGGCTGCGCTTGTATGCATGTCAAGCTGTTAATGTGCTCTGCTGTGCGATATCATGACTATATGTGCTATGTACGGCAGCCGCAGCCGCAGCAACTCGTCTGCAAAGGCAAATAACAGAGACCCGGGAACGGGAATGTTTAATTTGCCGAAAGTCATAACTTGGCAATGTGAAAGGACGAGGCAGTTGTCGGAGAAACGGCGACGCGAGTGGCTTGCCCTTGTAAACCGCCAGGATTTGAAGAACCTCAACAACATTCGTGTGTGCGGTCGTCATTTCATCTCAGGTAAGCGAAATATTATGTATTTTAATCTACGTTAGGAAATACTGCGCACGCGTCCGTTGTACCTGTCTTTTCGTTCTCGTCTTTTTAGCGCTGTATTTTCTTTAAGTAACACCGATTCGCCCACATCAAGCTCCTGCTGCTCTAGTATTTTAATCTGTATGTAGCTTTATTACGATCGTACAGAATCTGCAAGTTGAGAGTTTGCTTAAGGTTAAGTGCACCTGACGCTCCCCGCCGGGCCAGGCGAGCATTAATTTTTTACTTCGCTTTGCGAAGATGCATGCCGAAAGTTTTCGCGATTCGTTGGTGAATGTACCTGCCGCGTTGGAGCACTCGCGCTGTGAGAAATATGCATCGCCTCGTTCGGTTTGCAGGCAAGCCCGCAGCATTGATGGATTACGGGAACCCCGACTGGGCGCCGTCGCAGCTCTTGGGTCACGGACGCGATAGTCCCGCAGCAAGCGAATTGACCGAGCGCTACAACCGACGCAGACGACGTTCCAGGAAGGCCACCACCGCAAGTACAAGCACCACAGACGAGACCTCATGTGCTGCTAGCGTGGATGTAGCGCAGAAAGATTGTGGCAGTGGGTCAGGGCTTCACAGTGTGATGGATTGTACACCCGACGAGCGTCAATCCCCAAGTTGTTCGGCTGACCATGGCACAGAGAAAGGTTTGTACTAGCAGCCTGTCTGTCAGCGACGTCGTTTTGTTTCAACATCCTTCGAATAAAAGCTAACGCACATTCCCTTTAAAGGGACCCTGCAACACTTGATATCGACTACTAGTAGTGTATTTTGGGATAAAGTCTATTGTCCCAGAAATCTCCTCCCGCAAGAATTATGAAAATCCGTTCACAATTAACGAAACTACGCACGATGAGAAATCGCGCATAATCGTTCCCTCCCAACTCGACCGCGGACAGCGCGATGAAAGCTGCGCGCTCTCTCCCGGAGGAGGGGGCGGCTCGCGGCGTTCTCTTCGGTGGCCTTCGATATATCACATGCCGGGTAGTTTTCTCCTTTTCTCCGCAACGCGGAGGGGCCTATTTCCGGTCTGGCACGTGCCACAAAAAAGCAGGCATGGGTGCCTGCTTGCAAGTGCGCGCTCGGGCTGGTAGGGCGTTTTTGAAGCAATAAACGTTTGTAGTCGAGTGGTCCCGTTGAAAGGAAAGTATTGAGCTCATCACTCAAACTCCGCGCGCTCTCAAAACACAAAATAAACGGCAAAACCGTGCCTACAGGTTCAGGCGTAGAAGAGGTTCGTACACAGCGATGACGACGACGGAAATGGGAGAATCTAGCCGCGAAGTTGACCAGTGACAGCCGATCGGGCAGCCATGGCCTATGTGACGTCCCTTAGGCCATGCCAGTGGTTGCATAATGAGGACAACTGAAGAGAGAGCGGTTGGTTTTTCCGCGTCTTTCACATCGATTTGCGCGCTCACCGCTTCACGTGCACGTGTAATATTTGGCTCAGGTATTCCTGACAGTGTAATCTAAACGTCGCGCAGGTTTACTTGCACTGCTCAAAGAGTGTTGCAGGGTCCCTTTAATTCTTGCAGATGCTGTCACCCAGACGGGCCTCACAATGAACAACATTGCGACCATCGAGGTGGACAAGCAACGGCTCGCATCAGACCTTGAGTTGTCATCAGAGCAAGCACGGCAGTTGGAAGCAACTCTGAACTCCTTCAACACAGACAACCAGAGGCTTGCCACTGAGCTTCGAGAGTCAGAGAAGCAGAAGGAACAGCTGGGAATAACTGAGTCATCACTCCGTGATGACAATGGCAAAGTGATGTTTTACAAAGGAGTATCAAATTTCTCGCTTTTGGTGGCAATTTTTCATTTTATTGAAGTGGTGGTGAACCACACGTCCCAAAATAGCTTGGCTAAATTTCAGGAGTTTGTTATTTTTTTAATGAAGTTGAAGTGGAACTTTCCTCTACAGGATCTCGCTTGCAGATTTGGTGTTTCGCAGTCCACTGCAAGCAGGATTTTGGAGAAGTGGCTCCATGCTTCGTTTTGGAGACTTAGATCACAGATAGTCTGGCCATCAAGGAAGGAAATCCAGAAAACAATGCCACAAGCATTCGTAAACTCATTTGGGACAAAGGTGGCGGTCGTACTTGACTGTTTTGAAATCAAGATTGAAAGGCCGTCATCTTTGCTACCCCGAAGTGAGACATGGTCTCAATACAAGGGGAGCAATACTGCGAAATTTTTAATCGGGATAACCCCCCAAAGTGTAATTGCATTCATATCGGAAGGCTGGGGGGAAGAACAATTGCGATAAGCACATCACCAAGCAATGCGGCATCTTGGACAAACTGACGCAAGGGGACGTTGTTTTGGCAGACTGAGCTCGGTTTGACATTGCAGACAGTGTGGGCCTGTATTGTGCAACATTGCACATCCCTGCATTCACTAAAGGCAAAAGCCAACTTTCAGCACTTGATGTTGCTCGCACACGAAAGTTAGCGAATGTAAGGATCCATGTCGAGAGGGTGATCGGCCTAGTACGTAACAAATTCACTATTATGAAATCCATTCAACCGATCGACTTTGTCTTGTGCAAGCAAGGAGATGAGTACACAGCACTGGACAAGATTGTAACAGTGTGCTGCGCTCTCACAAATTTGTGCCCTTCTGTTGTACCCGAGAATACAGTAGCAGCTGCATGATTCAGTCCTTGTTGCAGCATTCTGTAGTGAGACTTTCTTGCTGTCACTTGAGCATGCTAGCAAAATTCTTATCGCATGTTTTCTTTCAGTGTACTTTTGATCTGAAACTACACGTTTAGGTACACAAAGAGGCAGATCCTTTTAACCAAACACTGAACCCTGTAGAATGTCTGATATCACTAGAAGTGGACCAGATGCATTCTTGTTTATTTGCACAAACTGTGAGTGATCAGTGAGAAATCGTTTAAGCTTTCAGTTACTCTCTTTCAGTTATGGCAAAAGCTAGTATGTAGACAACTCGCTAAGCAGTACTCTCCATTACGTGATGCTCTTGCCTCTGATGCATGTTTGTTAAGCACGTGTTCTACATGGTTGTTTGATTTCATTATTACCGCTTCCTGTATCATTATTGCTGTATGTGTGATCTGCTTTATATTATTGCTGTTTTATGTTCTTTCCTGGTTCTGAAGTCATTCCACATTGTCATTTTATTTTGTACTTTTTACATGAGAATGTGTAGTTACCCCTCTCTGTCCTTCAAAAGAAGTGGTGGGAGTACCACAAATAAACAGAAAATATGCAGGTACTGTTGGCCTAGTTTATTGACAATACTGCCAAGCTCATCACAGATCATAGCATACAGGGCATGTATGAAAAGTAATGTCAGTGAGTGGAATAAAAACAATTTTTTGATCAGATCAGTACAGACATTAAAGGCTTTCAAAATACGCTCCTCCTGCGTCAATACATTGCTTCCAGCGAGATATCCAGGCATCGAAGACGTCACAGTAGGCCTTTTGCGGAATGTCTTTTAGAACCCTGGTGCAAGCCTCTTTGACTTCCTTTCATGGGAGGTTTCAAGCACAAAAACAAAAAAGTCTGCAGGAGCCACGTCAGGACTGTAGGGCGGCTGGGGAACCGTTGGCACCTTTGAATCGACCAGGAAGCGTGTCACGAGAAAGGTGGTGTGGGCTGGTGCGTTGTCAAGGTGGAGTTTCCAATCCCCGTGATGTCAGGCCGGACGCAACGAAGCCTTCGTTTCAGTCTCTTGAGCACTTCCACGCAGTATTTGGCGTTGATGGTTGTGCCATATGGTACAATTTCACGGTGGACGAGCCCCTTGATGTCAAAGAACACAATGAGCGTGGTTTCACACAAAACTTGATGGCATTCGTTTGTTCCAGTGAGTGCTGCATTGCGGCTTGCATGGGAAATGAAAATGAGTTTCACGGAAATGTCTGCTTACTCTCCAGATGGTAGCAGACCGAGCAACCGCGCTTGCATAAGCTAACTTTCAGCTCCACCAATCCCAACTGGTCCTAGCGCGCTGTGACATATAGTGACTTCACAACATAATCACTGACACTACTTTTCGAACAAAACCTTTAAAGCAGACACATTTATTAAGCAAAGCATTTGTAAGGTCATTAAAAAGAGGGAGAAAACATTTACAATATCCAATGATCGCATATAACAGTGGAATACAGGAAACACTGAAGCTCAGACAGCCCGTAAAAATATTTCATACAATTTTAGTCAAAAGAACAGCAAAGGTTACAAATAATGCAGTAAAATGTGGCAAAAAGTTTACCATAAAAATAATAATTAGCTTAACACAATGATGGAGACAGTCCACAAAATTTTAACACAAGGGAACAAACTGAAAAGCCATATATGCAGCTCGTACTCAACACACATTATTATTAGCATACACAAGTGCCAAGTAACGGAAACCTTCAATACGTAACCTTCTAAGAAAACAAAAAACACAGGTAGCACAGCAGTTGTTACTGGAACTACTTTTCCCAGTAATAATAGAGTGTAAACAAGGACACGGTCCTTTTCATGTTTAGTTAACACGTAAAAAGTTGCTTAGTTAAGAGTCAGGCGTACATCATTACTGTTTTTCTTTACCCCACACTGGCTGTGGCTTCTGTCTGGTCGTGTCCTTGGCTGCTAGCACTGGTGGCACATTCTTGGCAAAGCCATAACTTTTGCTTTGGAGCACGTCTTATTCCGAGGCATGTATAGTGGAACCACTTGTACTTGCATGCAGGACCATCGCATGCCAACATTTTCCCAGCTTCGGGGCCTTGGCAGTAGCAGAAACTATTTTTGCCATTGCTGCTGGTGGATACCATGTTTGTCCTAGTAAAGTACTGTGCAAAGAGCTCCGGAAAGACAACATGAGTGAAAAACTCTCTTGCACATGGTAAGATCTTTTCAAAAAAGGCATCTTCTCTCTTAACTCTCTCTATGTGCAAGGATTGTGGCGTCCAGACGAAAAAATCACAATATGCAACATGACACACAGCCACCTGAGTCTGCACTTGAAAATAATATGCATGTGTCTGCTTCAAGTGCAGGGTGCCATTGGTATGCTCCAGGCAAAAGTTGTTGGTATCCAATGCGCTTTGTATGTCCTTAGTAGCCAAGGTGTATGGGCACTTAACCTCGACAGTGGCCCTTCCGCAACATGCGCATTTAACCGAAGCATGTCGACTTGCTGCTAGGTATGGGTGTTCCGAGCTTAGGTACACGCCTGTCCTGTGATGTGTGAAGTTAACGTGCCACATCATCATTTCTTGCACATAGCTGTGCAATGCATCACTTTCGTGCTGAAGTCCCCAAGCTGTTGCTGAGGAAGAAAATTGATGCTCTTCAGGGTAACAAATTTTCTTTAGCAGGCTTAAAGAAGGTTTGCTAACTGTTGTTGTGCACACATTCTTCATAATTGCATACCACTTTTGGCATTTTGCTTGATTTCTTGTAATGCCTTCGACATGCTCAACCATTTCTTCGTTTACTGTGAGCTCTGCAAGGAACTTTTCTGCGCGTGTAATTAGTGCAGGCAGGTCCTCAGAACACGCTTCTGCACATGCCAGATTGCCCCGCACGGGGCACCTTGAGCAATCTTGGTGACGGTACTGGCGATACCGCGGACCCCGAGCCCCCAAACATAAGCTGGATCCAACCGTGGCGATGTGTTTATAGGTGGAGGGTTAGAAACCACGAACGGTGGCCGTCGGAGCCCAGGTCAAGCTCCGGCGGATGGGCTCCCTGTCTGTCTACCAGGCAGGGAGCTCCGGGACCTCTTTGGCTACCAGGGTAAGGTCAAAGAAGAAAGTACCCCAGTCTCCCTGCTTTTATACTATGCTATATGGCATTTTCAAAACCCCCCCCCAAACGTGATCGGCCCCCGAAAAGGGGCCGCACCGAAGTTTCTTTTCCACCACTTCCTAACTTGAGTCCTCCGAAACCGAAAAACTATCCTCGCTTCATTGTGATGGAATCTGTAGACCAATCAAAACCTCTTGCTTCACAGTCTGTATTTCTCATTTCCAAGTTTCTTGACGGTATTGTTGGAGGGTCGTATAAGGCCAAAAAACAACGAACCGGTGAAATTCTTGTCGAGGTCAGTAGCCAGGATCAGGCCAATAAACTTTTTGCTCAAACCAGCATCGCCGATCTGCCAATCCGAGTCACGCCCCACCGCAGCTTAAACAGCTCCCAGGGCGTGATTTCCGAGTATGACCTGCTAAATGAATCTGAAGCTGACCTGCTGGAGGGCCTTCGTAGTCAGGGCGTAACAGCGGTCAGGCGCATAACCATCCGCAGAGACGATAAACAAATACCGACAAAGCACCTCATCCTAACCTTTGACAAGTCCATCCTGCCAGAATTCATCAACGCAGGTTACATCCGATGTTCAGTCCGGCCGTACATCCCGAACCCGCGGCGCTGTTTCAAGTGCCAACGGTTCGGGCACGGCACAAACTCCTGTCGCGGCCGACTTACCTGCGCAAAATGCGCCCAGCACGACCACCCGTCTGACAACTGTAACGTTCAACAACTTCTTTGCGTAAACTGCCAGGGCCCACATGCGGCCTACTCCAGAAAATGTGAAAAGTTCCAATTAGAAAAGCAAATCATTAACATCAAGGTCACTGAAAACATCACCTTCCCAGAGGCGCGGAAGAGGTTCGCCTCTTTCCCTCTGGGGAGGTACGCCGACGCAGCTCGCCGGGGGGCGGAGCGGCGTGTGGTTTCTGCGGGGACCCAGTACCGCGAGTCGGACTTGGTCCCGCCCCCGCCCCCCCCTGGGTTGCCTCGGGCAGCCCAACCCGCCTCCGCACCGCTCGCTGAGCCAGCAGCGGCTGTGGGGTCAACCACGTCTGGTGGAAGCGATGCTGCATCCCCCACTTCCACTCCAGCGTCCCAAGCCACAGGCGAGGGCGCAGAGGAGATGGACTTGGGGGAGCCAGCGGCAGCTCCCACCCCCACCGCACCGCCTGTGCCATCCGAGGCGTTCCTGAACCCCACGGTGGTTGCGGGCAAGGAAAAGCGCGCCCCAAAGGGTTCGCGGTCCAAGGAGCCTGATCCCTCAGGCGCTCTGAGGACATCCGAGGATGAAATGGACGTCGGTCCGTTCTTGTCTGCGGTGCACCGCAAGGAACGCGTCCCGACGCCAAAGCCTCCCGACAAGCCAAAAAAGACGAGAGTCACAGCCCCGAAAGACGACACATAAACAACACAGTCCAGTAGCTCCGAACACTTCATAATGGGAAGAGAGAACATAGTACAATGGAACTGCAGAGGCCTTCTAAATAATCTTGACGACGTCTATGAGATTCTGCATGCTAATCAGCCAAGTGTAATGTGTGTTCAGGAAACACACCTGAATTCCAAGAACACAAATTTCTTGAATAGTTACATGGTATACAGGAAAGACAGGGATGGCTGCACACACTCTTCTGGCGGTGTTGCCATAATCACCCGCAAATCCTTAGCATGCCACCCTGTCACCTTGAACACCGTCCTTGAGGCTGTAGCAATACGCTTAATAATATTTAATAGGTTGATAACGGTATGCTCCATATACATTCCTCCTGATGTTTCACTTACGAGCTCCGACTTCGAGGCGCTGGTTGACCAGCTGCCCGAACCATACATCCTTACAGGCGACCTTAATGCTCACAACTCTCTTTGGGGCTCTTCCAGAACGGATGCCCGAGGTCGCCTGATAGAAAAATTCCTTACATCTTCTGGAGCATGCCTTTTCAACAATAAACAGCCTACATACCATAACATAGGTCACAACACATACTCATGTCTTGACTTGGCTATTGGCTCCGCAGTTCTCTTTCCTCTTGTCGAGTGGGGAGTGGGAACTGACCCATTAGGCAGTGACCACTTCCCCACCTCACTCACATACATAGGCAAAGGCCCAAGCAGTCCATCTTCCCATAATAGGTTCAATGAAGCACGAGCTAACTGGAATACATTTACAGAGACATCCAAACTACACCACACATCCATAGGACACCTACACGTTGAAGAAGCCACCCAACTCCTCACGGCGCACATTCTCGACGCCGCCGAAAAGTCCATTCCCCACGCCTCTGGAGCCCCGCGCAACCAGCGGAGGCCGTGGTGGAATGAGGACTGTAGGCGGGCGCGAGAGGCCCAGAACAAGGCGTGGGGTATCCTTCGTCGGTACCCCACGTCGGGTAACCTTATTTTGTTCAAACGGGCCAAGGCGTTCGGCAAACGTGTGCGCCGTGAGGCAAAACGAGAGAGTTGGCGCACCTTCCTTACATCCATTAACTCATACACAGATGCACACAAGGTATGGACAAGAATACGCAAACTTAAAGGACAACATACACATAGCCTGCCCCTGGTCAGTACAACAGGGGACACACTCGAAGACCAGGCTAACGCTCTTGCACAACACTTTCAACACGTTTCCAGCTCTGCACACTACACAAACACTTTCCTGAAACATAAAAATATTTGTGAAAAGAAGTCCCTACATGACAATAACAGGTCCAAATCTGGTTACAATTCTGAATTTACACTCTATGAGTTGAGGGCTGCACTGAGCACGTGTAAACCTTCAGCTCCCGGCGCAGATAAGATTACATACACCATGATACAACACCTACACCCGGACACTCTTGAAACACTCCTACACCTATACAACAACATATGGCTTTCGGGGCACATCCCAAAATCTTGGAGGGAGGCTATTGTAGTGGCGTTCTTGAAGGAGGGTAAGGACCCTTCTTCTCCCGCCAGTTATCGACCCATCGCCCTCACAAGCTGCCTGGGCAAGCTTCTCGAGAAGATGATCAACAGGAGACTTGTGTACTTCTTAGAGTTCAATGGTCTTCTCGAGAGCTGCCAGGCCGGCTTCAGGGTGGGGCGATCCACAAACGACCAACTCGTCGCCCTTGAGTCGTATATCAAGGATGCGTTTGTCCATAAGCAGTTTTGTGCTACGGTGTTTTTTGATCTCGAGAAAGCCTACGATACCGCTTGGCGATACGGGATACTTTGCGACCTAAAAGCCTTCGGTGTCTCGGGAAATATGTTTAATACACTTCGTAGCTACCTGGCGGAGCGAACCTTTCGTGTGAGAGTTGGCACTGCCCTTTCAAATGTTTTCCTGCAGGAAAACGGCGTGCCTCAAGGCGGCGTTTTGAGCTGCACATTGTTCATTGTCAAGATGAACTCACTTCGAAAGGCGTTGCCACGAACCATTTCCTGTACAATATATGTAGATGATGTGCAAATATCTTTTAAATCATGCAATATGTCAATCTGCGAACGCCAAGTCCAGCTTGGTGTCAACAAACTAGCAGGCTGGGCAGATCAGAACGGTTTTAAGCTGAACCCAGTCAAGAGCACTTGTGTTGTGTTTTCCAAAAGGCGTGGGATCAGGCCAGATCCAGACATCAAACTGAATGGTGTCTCGATTCCGGTCAAAAAAGAACACAAGTTCCTCGGTATAATTCTTGATGAAAAACTTTCCTTTATTTCTCATATGAAACAACTAAAACAAAAATGTCTTAAAACAATGAATATCCTGAAGGTTCTCTCCCATCATTCGTATGGTTCTGACAAAGAACTCCTACTACGGCTCTATACTGCTTTGGTTGGGTCTCGTTTGGACTATGGCAGTGTGGTATATGGGTCGGCGAGTAAAACAGCATTGCGAATGCTTGACCCAGTACTACACTTGGGGCTACGGCTTGCGTCGGGTGCTTTTCGCACTAGCCCTGTCGAGAGTCTATATGTTGAATGTAATAAGTGGAGCCTTGAGAACCAGCGAACGTACATGGACTTGCTTTATGCTTTTAAAATTTCATCTCAGAATAACCACCCTTTTTATCCTGTCCTTAGCGATACATCCACATCTGTGCTGTTTGTAAATCGCCCGTCCATTACTCCGCCTTTTTCACTTCGAGCGAGAGAGCGAGCCTCGGATCTGAGTGCTACGTTTTTAGACGTGTACAGGTCATCCTCTTTAAACATTTTACCGCCTTGGCAAGTTCGCCCTGTGTCCTGTGACCTTTCTTTTATAAAGCTTGACAAAAATCGGGTACCGCGAGCTGCAATACTTCAGCACTTTCTTTCTTTGCAGTTCAAATACCCACGTGCTGAATTCTACAGTGACGCTTCTAAAACCTCCACTATGGTGTCGTGCGCTGCTCATGGTCCAAATTTCAATGCAGCCAGAACCATGAGCGTGCACACAACAATTTTTTCAGCAGAGGCGTACGGAATTTTACTGATTGTACGACATATCCTTGAAAATCAAATTCCCAATTCTATCATCTACACAGATTCTTTGAGTGTTGTTCGCGCATTATCATCGCATAAACCCCCCAAAAACCACATAATTAATCTTGTATTCAACACTATCATGTCGGTGTATGCGGAGAAGCATCGGCTGCTCCTCTGCTGGGTCCCAGGACACGCTGGGATCGCTGGGAACGAGTTGGCGGACGAGAGGGCCGGTGCTGCTGCACTCAGGAACACTGTCGACATAACAAGCGTACCGTATACAGACCTCAAGCCTCACATAAAACAGCACCTGCGCAGAACATGGCAAACACACTGGGATGAACAGACAGACAACAAACTACACGTAATAAAGCCACACTTGGGACGGTACACAACTGACTCACACAACAGACACACAGAAGTCGCCTTGGCAAGGCTACGGATAGGGCACACCCATGCGACGCACTCGTATCTGCTGACGGGATCTCCTAGACCCCAGTGCGGCAGGTGCGGAGAGGCCCTATCCGTAGTGCACATACTAATCACATGCAAGGCACTTCACACAACACGACACAAACACTTCAGAGAACTCTACAGACAACATATCCCCCTACATCCATCGTTTTTCCTAGGTGATGATGCCATTGTTTCCGTGAAACGTGTGTTTGAGTATTTGTCCGACGTCAAGTTTTTAAACCTCATTTCCTATCACGCATCATGAAATCTGGCCCTATACACCAGCCATGCTCATTGTCGTGTTGTGATTTTACTTTTGTTTTTGCTGATTTTACTTAGTGTTTAAGGTTTCACCCCTATCATCGACTATTGTTTTGGCGCTCTTTGCCCCAGTTGGCCTTGCGCCATAAACATCCAACGATCATCATCATCACATGCCAGATTGCGAAGAAGTTGCTGCTCCCTTTGTCGTGGTGGCTGAAAGAGCTCACTGTACTCGGGTGTTATCATGAAGAGTGCTGGCCTAATGCCTGATTGTGCAACATTCGCATAGAACTGTTTCTGCTCTTCCTCTGTAGGTGGTGGTGGCACCGGTAGTCTTGCTTCTGTATGATTTGTATCCACAGCATTTGAGTCAGGATGCATGCTCTCCATTTGTTTCTTTTTTCGTTGGGAAGACGAGAAATCTATGTCTTTGAGGCGCTTATACTGTGCACGTGAATTATGTGCTGGCAGCCACACGTTGGTTTTTTCTGTGCACGTTCTGGCATCTCCAATTCGCACAGCTGTCTCAACAGCGAACAGTGTTGCTCCGATGTGCGAGCACGCTTCGCCCAGCCCTGCCATGCAGGTACAATGTGCTGCGACAATGGTCCCGTTCGCTTCAGCAAGAACCCACACCTTCAGCTGGGGGTCCCGCAGCCTCTGGGAATGGTTGACCTGAAAATGAAGGCGCAAATTAAAAAAACTGCACATTAAGCATGTTTTGTGTTGTGGTTATTCTTGATGCAAAGTGAGCACAACACATGCAATCTGCACTGAGGATATGACCACTGGCGAACTAGCTAAGGAGTAGCATGCAGGCCTCCCCCCTCTTCCTCCCCTTGCCCGTAAAAACATTCCTGATACGCCACTGCACATGCCCAAGCAAGAAACCAAATCACCTCCCCCCCTCTTCCTCCTCCTCCTGCCCTTGCCCGTAAAAACATTCCTGATACGCCACTGCACATGCCCAAGCAAGAAACCAAATTTAATGAGAAGTAGTTCGTGGAAAATTCAACCTCTCGAAGTTTAGCTCTGACTACATGAAAAGAAAAGCCATTAAGGGCGTACTTCAGTGCAGGCAGAAGTCAGTGTAGCTTGCCTAGCGAAGGTGTTTAACATCACCTAGCAGCGATCACGGAGCTACACCGCAGACCCTGAAATTGCCTTAAATGCCGTAATCTAGATTGTCGGTACAATTACTGTTTTCTTTAAAAAATACCCATGCTCAAGCTCATCTTGTATATAATTGGCAACTACTATCTGTATTTACCAATAACTTGGGCATCTATTTTGCAAAGCGTTTTATCAAGGTGAGTGTCTTTCAGGAACTAGTTTTTCCCTCGGTCGTACACGAGACAGGAAGTCGCTGCACGGCGAGTCCGATCGTTCGACAGTTGCATTAACTGCACTCCGTATCAATACGCGTGCTACAGGCCGGTGACGGCACGGGTGTGCACGCCTCCAACTTTCGTTATTTCGGTAATTTGACTACCATGGATTTATCTACCGGACGATGAAATACTGCCAAGTAGTGGAGGTAAGTGAGTACTAGGGAACCTTGTTTTCTTGTCATATGTATTTAACGTAGTAGAGTTGCTCTCGAACATCGGTACGCGTAAGCGGTTAGCCCTAACGATTTGAGGGACTCTTTTTGTGTGTTGCGGAGATTTGATGGTAGACCATTGTACCTGGCTGCTGTGTTTGTAAATAGAATCAATTCTCGCGCAATTTCTAGCCCTCCTGTTTGGTGTGTTCTGTGCTGTTTTTCTTGGCGAATGTTTTTATATGATATAAAATAAGGGAAGCTGGAGAGTGCGAGTATAAGTGCGTGTGCGAATGTAAGCGCGTGTGCGAATATGAGCGTGTATAGGTTACACGCACATTGTGTACTTTTAGAGTAATATTGGTTTTTGTGTCGTTTCTGCAGATGCCGTTTTTTTCGTCATAATAGTTTTCGGTTAAAAAAACGTGCGTAATAAATTGAATGATGGCCGTGCGTGTAGTAATAAAATAAAAAACAAAAAACAAATGGAGTGAATTCCGAGAGTACAGCATTACATTAAAATGCCATCTGGAGGCTTTTTTCGCGTTTCGATTGAGTGTTCAATCTTTTCGAATGCTCAGTTTGGTCGTGAAATGTTGGAATGAACAACGTGTATGCAACCCGAATTTATTTGTAACATCAGAACTGCACGCATGTCGTAACTGGTACAGTAGTATGAGCAGCGCTGGTTGTGCTTCGTACTCTTACTGCAGCATCGCAAACGTAAATTAACCTTTCAGAACCTAGTAAAAATATTCAACAATGGCTGTTAAATTTCTGTCACTTATGGAATTTTCATTTTAATGAATTTAGTGTGTAACACACCTTGGTGAACAGAGTAACACAGCATTTGGGATTTCGCAGGTTTAAGGCAGAGTATGATTCTGGTGTCTGGCCTGTCGTTTGCTAATAACTTACATGTTGCAGGCTGCTGACTGGTGCAACTTAGACTATGTGTGAATGTGATTTCGGTGTAAAAATTTGTTGCACTACTTTGATGCTTCCTGCTGTACAACGTATACTTCAACTAAAAATGTAGGCGTAGCAGGGCAAGCGAACAGGGCAACATGACGAGTTTTTCAGTGATGTGCTTTTTGAAGGTTTAGTTATGCATTTATACCAACTAGCCCACCTCGCCATTCTGCTGCAGGAAGTATACGTCCATGGCAGTGACGCTGTGCGGGTTTGTGCATGGTTTCTTTTGCCACATTTTGTGGACATGGCTTCATCCGTGTATGTATTGTCATTTCAATCCACCAAGCGGTTAGGATAGACTGGGAAAAATATTTTGCAAGTTCAGACGGGACCTGTAGCTGGGCTAAAATGTCCTCAGAGTCCCCATTCACGAAATATAGATCTTATATATAGTGGTACTCACATTAGCTGTCATAGTGTTAAGGGTGCCTTAGTAGGGCCAGTTCTGACATTAAAATATATCCACTCCGCTCTCTTGCTGTCCCTTAATATTACACCCACCTTATAGCGTTCTATTGCCTGCTAGGTCGTCCTTAATTTAAGTTAGACCCTTTTCGTCAGCCTGGAAGTTTCTGCCCCGTTGGCGAGTACAGGCAGGATGCAGCTGTCATACACTCTCTTTTTCAGGGACAATGGTAGGCGGCCATTCTGTATTATACCAGTCTTAAAAAGCTGTATTAACAACACTGATTTTCTTGTACCCATGCCTAGATTGATGAACTGGCTTGCAAGGGAGGTGCTACTGCAACAGTCTACCAAGGAGCCTGTTTAAGCTACTGTTGACGGTCAACTTGGCGCAGGACTTCTCCTGGTTTGGGAAACAGGGAACACGTTTTTGCCACCTGCGAGTGACATCCTGCATTGTGTGTAACTAGATATCTTCGTGTAGTTACACACATCAAATTCCTTCACCAGACAATGTCTAGGGCCCAGATTTTTATTGTCAGTCACATCCTGCGCAAATATAAGCTTTGTCGACAACTTGCGGCTTCTTAGTTTTTATTGCTAGAAACGGTATTAAATTTCTTTCAGCCTTTGGACCATGAAATTTTTACTCACTTTCCAACCAATCCGGTCTGCAACTGTTTTGGCAGTTTCTGGCCCCACAACGAAGAACGCAAACTGTTCAAGAATCCTTACCATAACCAGAGTCCTTCAATGCTTTTGAAGGACTCTGCCATAACTGATGATGGAGGCATGCACCATTGAACCACCATTGAATCATTTTTGTGTTTCCATGCGTTTTTATTTTGTGTTATTGTTCTTTGAGCGCATCACTTGGTGTGAATCACGTATTCATGTAAATTTGTCTTCTTGTTACTTATATTCAATCATTTCCGTGTTCCCCGTTTTTTCGTTTGTTCCCAAATCATATCACTTTGTGTGAAATATTGAAATAGTGTAACTTTTTGTTTTCCTAACCGGAATTCAATAAGTTGTTTCTAAAGTTTTTTGTTGTTTTATTGTAGTCCTGCCAGTTCACTAAGAGTGAATCATTTCATCGCGTAAATTTCTACTGCTCTTGTAACCACCGTGGAGTCATTTCTTTATACACACATTTTCTATAGATCATAACCGTTTCTCCAGATGTTGGTTTGTTTAAGGTAGCTTAAATTTGTATGGCACTCACAACCACCACTCAACACCACCTCTGTGTTTCCAAGGTGCTTTTGTTTTATTGTTCCCCAAACTTTTCACTAGGTGTGAAATATTTAGTTTCGTAAATTTGCTTTGTTTTGGTAACCACTGTTCGATCATTTCTTTGTTTTCACACTTTTCTTGCATTGTTTTTCACCAAATTATTCTAATGTGGGATATTTCAAGTTGAATAACTATCTTGTGCTTGTAACCTGGGTTTACATGTTTGCTTTTCTTCCTATTTTTTGTCAACCTTTCTGATGTGTGTGACTTATTTATAGTAATAAATATTTGTACTATTCTTGTAAATATACAATGTGTACCCTGTGGACCAGGGCAGATAGAAATAAAAATTAAAGCGGTTGTGTTGCGAAAGCATGTTACATAATTTGGAAGTCAATATAAACTGTTTTACCTGAACTCTTTTGTGTTTTATGCGTACTTAGAAAGCGTTATTACTACCCAGCTGCAGGTACTTACAGATACGATGGGAGACTGTCATTTTAATTAGTTTAATTTTTGAATTGTTTTTGTGATATTTTATTTGCAGAAGGCCTGCACAGCCGTGCTGAATGGTACAATTCGATGACGCTACTGTGGTTGCCTTAGTGTCCAGGGCGCTTGTGCTGATCAGGACTGGTTTGCTGTTACTTACTGCCTCTTGTTTTCGTTGCGATATTTCTTTTTAGAGCTGTGCTTCGTGTGTTTCTGCAAGAGTGTGTGGTCAGCTTGGCACTTCACATATGAGACTTCATGCAGTATGCAGCACTTCAAAAGTGGAAACACATTAATCTAGAAACGAGGTGACAGGTAACAGCAAACAGTGCTGAATAGCTAGTAAGACGTGTATTTGAAGTATAAATGCCCACAACACGTAGGCAACCTGGGAAATGGCGCTGGCCAAACTTCCAAATAATGTAAAAAGAATGTAAATTTCAGGCATACAGGTTCATCTCAACAATATCATACTAACGTACACAAGTAATGAATATAACAAACTAGTGCTTGTGCCAAATACAAAAAATCAATGTAGAACAGACATCTATATACGTCTTGCATGCGTACCACAACAATATCTATAAGACGTACCACAAAGGTAACGTCCCGTAAACAGCATATAAAAGTACCATGAGATGTCTACTGTACGTTATCCTTTGTGTGATTCGGATGGGCTTTTTGCAGTTGTAGCAACGTAGAATATATGTAACTCCGACCCCAACGGTGCGCCTCCTAGAAATCAGCAATGTCGATTGCTGACGTCTCGGGGATACCTACACGACGTAACGTGGTTTGCTGGGATATGCATATATACCAACTATCCCACCTCGCCATGCTGCAGCAGGAAGTATACGTCCATGGCAGTGACGCTCTCCGGGTTTGTGCATATTTCTTTTTGCCACATTTTGTGGACATGGCTTCATCCGTGTATATATTGTCACTTCAATCAACCAAGCGGTTACCATTGACACAGAAAAATATTTTGCAAGCTCAGATGGGACTTGTAGCTCGGCTGAAATGTCTTCAGAGTCCCCATTTGTGGTACCTCACATTAGCAGTCATAGTTTAAAGTTTGCCTTAGTAGTGCCAATGCTGACATTAAATTATATCCACTCCGCTCTCTTCTGTCCCTTATTAATACACCCATCATCTAGCGTTCTATTGCCTGCTAAGTCGTCCTTAATTTAGGTTAGACCCTTTTTGTGAGCCTGGAAGTTTCTGCCTCGTAGGTGAGTACCAGTACGATGCAGCTGTCATACACTGTCTTTGTCAGGGACAATGGTATTAACAACACATATTTTCCTGTACCGATGCCTAGATTGAAAAACTGGCTGCAAGGTAGGTGCTACTGCAAACGTCTGCACAAGGCGCCTGTTCAAGCGACTGTTGACGATCAACTTGGCGCAGGAGTTCTCCTGGTGTGGGAAAAAAAGCAAGCTTGTTTTTCCACCTGCGAGTGGTATCCTGCATTGTCTGTAACTAGATATCTTCGTGTTGTTGCAGATATCAAATTTTTTCACCAGACAATGTAGAGGGCCCAGATTAATATTCTCAGTCACATCCTGCGCAAATATCAGCTTTGTCGACAACCTGCGGCTTCTTAGTTTTTATTGCTAGAAGAGGAATTAAATTTCTTTCAGCCTTTGGTCCATGAACTTTTTACTCACTTTCCAACCAATCTGCTCTGTAACTATTTTGGCAGTTTCAGGCACCACAACAAAAAACGCAAACTTCAAGAATTCCTACCATAACTGATGATGCAGGCATGCACCATTGAACCACAATTGAATCATTTCCATGCTTCCATGCGTTTTTATTTTGTGTTATTGTTCTTTGAGCGTATCACTTGGTGCGAATCACGTTGTCGTGTAAATCTGTCTTGTAACTAGTATTTAATCATTTCCGTGTTCCCCGTTTTTTCGTTTTTCCCGAATCTTATCACTTTGTGTGAAATATTGAAATAGTGTAACTTTGTATTGTTTTCCTTACCAGAATTCAAAAGTTGTTTCTAAAGGTTTATGTTGTTTTATTGTTGTCCTGCGATTTCACAAGTGTGAATCATTTCATCACGTAAATTTCTACTGCTCTTGTAACCGCCGTGCAGTTATTTCTGTATACACACCTTTTGTACAGTTCATAACCATTTCCCTAGATGTTGGTTTGCTTAAAGTAGCTTCCAAGTTCCGTATCAAGTTATGCCCTGGACGACCCCTTCACATTTGTGTCCTGAAATATTTGATATTCAACATCCGCCGTACGTCTAAAAGTCCGGTTCAAACGTCTGTCGGACGTCCCTACGATGAGCAATTCCTTTGCCCCGGATTATGCGACGGACGTCTGTAGTACGTCCGCCGGATTCTTGCGGATGTCCGACGCACGTGCAAATGTCTGACGGATGTTCGATGGACAGCTGTGGTCCAGTGGGATTACTCGCAAGTTTTAACCCTTTCTTGCATACGGGCCTCATATGAGGACACATATTTATCTTACTACAGAAGTCATCGAGTTATTTACATTGAGTTATTTGCCGCATGGTGTCAGGCAATATGCGAAATTGACAGCGCCTTCTAGTGAACGCAGCAGGCACCCTATCTGCCATTTTTATGGTGGCGAGACGCGACCACTGCGTGCACGTGTCCCGCATGTGACCGTACGCGCTTCGACTGTCATCGCCAGATTTTTTGATGGCGAAATGCCAGTACGCTGCTGTGCAAGTAGCGCGGAGTCACAGACAACGATGGGAGCAAGGTATGTGGCATGAAATACGTTTTTGCAGCAATCATTTGAACTCAAAACAGGTAGCTTTATGCGCGCATTCTGGGTTGCATGAATCTCCGCGGTGCACCGGTCGCACGAGAAGAAAGCGGGAATAACCATTTTCAGTGTTACGCAGACAGGCTGTGTTTTAATAGGTTTGTCAGCTTTGCGGCTACGTGATTTCACTACGTCGGCCCTGTCCACGACAGTGATTCCCCGCAGTCGAGTGGAGAGTCCGCGGCTGCTGTTGGGGTAACTAGTGTGACAGAACTGAATAGTTCGGACGGGGCTGTTTAGTAACAAAGCTACACCATGTAGGTACACGACGTAGGCAAGGTAGTTTTCAAGGTGATTGCACACAGCGACGTTGAGAGCTTCCGCTAACGCTAGTAACACGCCGTACACGCTTCCTAGAAATGCAGCTCGTCCGCTCGTACGCGTTCAAGCTCCGTTGTCTCAGCAATAAAGATCGAGGCATGCTCACCACGCAGCAATAAAACTGGGTCATTCGGAGAGGAGGGCTATTCTCCTGACGAACAGGAAAGTGTCTGCTCAGGCGCTTAACTTTATTTCCCCCAACGTGCGCGGACGCAAATTTTCTTTTCGGTGCTGACTCACTATTTTACTTTACTTTACCAACGAAATAAAATCGGGAATTCCCAGATAGCAGGGTGCGCTGCCGGATGTTTGGAAAACTGGCACCATGTAGTATCGCCAGGGCTTTACAGGATGACGTTCTGCATGATGTAGCAGCTCCCAGTGGAAAGTCTGCAAATGCGTAACTCCTGCTTATGACAGAGTTCAGAGCTAGGCAGTCCCATTTATTCGTAAGATAGGATTCATTCTGTGCATTTTAGTCTCTTCGGTTCAGTTGCGTTGCAGTAGTTTTGTTGTGTTGTAACTCACCTTAAAATTATTTTTCATTATCCAACATACAGCTGTGGAGGCAGCCAGCACTTAGTTGTATGGGATTCTGCCTTTTGGCTGATTGAGGCTGACAGCTCCTAGAAACCTTTGAAACGACATGGAGATTACACATAAACTGATTTAAATGTCCCCGAGTGCCAACGAGTGATTAATGCCTCTTAAGGCTTGCTGTGAAGGACCACATGCAGGAAAGACTGCTAGAAAAGGGGAGTGTGCCCAGAAAAAAAATAGGGGTTGGGAATCGCATTACAAGTTTCGCGCTAGCCGCAAGCTGGAACCTCCAGGTATTATAAGCCGTATTGTAGTGCTTCATTAGTCTTGCAATGCACATAATAGTGCGACCTTTATTCTTTGTGAGATGAATTTGTGATAGTGCCTGTGTTTGTAAAATAAACTGAACAATCAAACAGCTAGCTAAGACAAACCTAGTTCATGACGTCGCACTGAATGTTTGTCTGCTTATATTTTGTAGGTATCCTTCAATTGCTTTCCAAAAGATGCAGTGGTCTGGTATCACGGTGGCTGCCTACTGAAATGTTGGGCGACATCCACGTAGTGAAGCCTGCAGGGAGTCTTGCCTACTGGTACGACAGTGCAGATCCAGCAGGCGCGGGCTAAAGCTTTGTGTCCACTGACGGCCCCCAGCAGGAAGGAGAACAGCAGCAAAGTGGAAGGTCCCAAGGCTCTGGAAGTACTCTCCCAGGCTATGAATCGCATCAAGTTGTTGCTGCTCCTTTTGCTGTTCAGTCCGGGCACCAAACAGTCACACGGGCATTGGCATGCCCATGCCACCATCACGCGAACTCCAGCAGTCCACATTCTTCCCGGCCATGGACCTGATGCCTTGTCATCGGGGGCGC
Organism: Haemaphysalis longicornis; assembly: GCF_048455015.1. Taxonomy (NCBI): domain Eukaryota; kingdom Metazoa; phylum Arthropoda; class Arachnida; order Ixodida; family Ixodidae; genus Haemaphysalis; species Haemaphysalis longicornis. The sequence continues at coordinate 7,360,511 of NW_027526257.1, read as the reverse complement.
CTCCACTGCTGCGGCAACTCGGTGCATGAGAGCTGCGGTGGTGCCTCAGTGAAGCCCTTTTGCTTCAGCAGACCAAGGAGGCACAGAGCCGCAAGATTGTAGTTGCAGGCACGACCAGCCCCAGCGGGGCACTCACACGTAGAGTCTGCCACTGCTCCACTGTCGCTCTTCAAAGCCAGGCTGACTTTGTACGGCCGGCCACTCTTTTTGTAGCTTCAGTAGCCCGTGGTACTTGCATAGACAATGACAAGACTGTAAGAGCAACCCAAAGAAGAAAACATATCTTTGTAAGCTGCACACAGTAACGTTTATCATCTTTTTACCAATTTCCATAAAAGTACGAATAAAACAAGGTGCAGCTACAGTGCCATGACAGCTTTATACAAAGCAACAAGGTTATGCAACCTACTCTCCCCAAAGTACTTACTTTGTGATTCGGTAAAAACCTTTGGGCAGCTGAAGCTACAGTGCAATAATGCAAAACCTCCATGAAGTGCTTCGATGTAAACATCCTCTAGTCTAACATCAAACACACTGCTTTTTATTGATGAGTTAGAAGCTAGGAAAACCATATGCCAATGCTGCTGAAAAATCTCTAAACCAACATGCGCCGCCTGAATCACGTTTTTAAAAAGTCCCAATGTTAACTTATGTGGCACTTGCGGTAGCCATCTGGTCACTTTCGTTCTTTCTAGTTATCCTTGTAGATCCGTTTAGTCTAAATGTTTAGTGAACACACTAGCGTAGGTCATGTATTATACAAAACAGCATGCGCACTCATAAAGACAACATATTTAGATTAGACCAGTAATACATACGTGCCGACGCAACATTTGCGCAAAAAGTATTTTCATAGTACGAGCTATGTCCTTAGAGGCATGCACACTGCAGCACCCGAACAGCTGTGAAGTTCCTGCGAGACTATGCCTGCTGATCGGACGTGCTAACATAAACGTCAAACCATAATGACAAATTCTTCAAGCACGTGAGCACGCGTACTCAAAGAAACACGCACTGACATGACCGACCTCACCGAGAACGCCCGCCCGACGTTGGCATCGGTGGCACTAATTGTGTGTTCCTGCAAAAGGAAAAGCACTCCATGCGTGCTTTCAGAAGGTTACATAACAATGCGACGCTTACGTACCTCGTGCCACCGGCGTTGGTCAAAGAAGAAGAAGAAGAATATGCTTTATTCCAAAAAAAGATACATAACAAAACTTTGAATGACGCATCTGGGTCCTTAGCCGACAAGGCTAGTGCGTACCCATTACAAAATGGTGTTTGTACATAATCCCTTCAGGATGGTTCAGATAACCAACAATAATAAGAACAGGATTGCTTAGAATTACAAACAAATAATACTCTATATGTTAGGAGAACTATACCACTTGGAAAAAGATATTTCTTTAACGATAGTGCAAAATTTCGGACACACTTAATATCTTAAGGAAACTGGTTCCATACTTTGGACCCAATAAAAGATATTAGACGACGATCATATACATTATACACTTTTGGCAAATTGAGGTTATTATGGTACGCATGTCGCGTATCCCGCAAAGGCAATAAAAAAACTGATGACGGGTAAGGTGTATTCAGAATCAGAACTCTGTTAATGAGAAGGGCCGTTTTGTAGTCACGAACTAGGTTAAAAGACATCATGCGAAGTTTGTCAAAAATTGGTGCGAAGGGTGAAGTCCTTGGAGCTGATGCCATGATTCTTAAGGCTCTTTTTTGAAGAATGTTTATGCGTGCTAGATATGATGCATAAGTGAATCCCCATGACTCTATACAATCGGATAAGTGACAATGAAAAACACTAAAATAGATTAACGTAAGGTTTCTTTATTAAAATGTTTTCTTGCATTAATTAGCGTGTAACATCCATAAGCTAGTTTCCGACTAAATGTTTCTATATGTGGTGCCCAATGAAGTGAAGTGTCTGGAGTTATCACCAAATATTTGTACTGGTCAACCTGATCGATTTCTATCCGTCCAATTTTTAAGGAACACACTTTTGGCCCTTTTTTACGGTTCGAGGAGAACAAAATAAATTCTGTTTTTTAATTGTTCACATTGAACCACTTAAGTGTATTCTGTAGTTCATTATTTCCGAGGGACTGAATTTCAATAAGTGACCGATGTGAAATAATGAGAGTGGTATCGTCTGCATATAAGAGGGCTTGCGCTTTATACAGGGAGCTAGGGTAATCATTAATGAATAGGGAAAAAAGTATTGGTCCTTATACAGGGTCCTGTGGTACTCCGTTTGTTACTTGATTCACTGACGATTTGTTTAGAGCTATCTGTAGAAACCGTTGGCGATTAGTTAAGTAGCTTCTGAAAAAGTTTATGGCTGGCCCTCGAAACACATCGCGTTCTAACTTAGTGAGGAGAATTTCATGATTTACAGAGTCAAATGCTTTTTTATATCTAAAAATATGGCTTAAGCGAATTTATTGTTTTTAAGCGTATTGTAAATTACTTCTGTGACTGAGTGCATGGCCGTTGCTGTAGAATAAGTTTTGCGAAACCCGTGTTTATTTTTGGCTAAAAATATTATATTTTTGAATATAACTTATCATTCTCTTAGCTATTATTTTTCAAACAGGAATATTGTTATGGGACGGTAATTAGTGATGTTATTCGGGTCATCTGCTGTGAATATTGGTGTTACCCTCCCAGTTTTAAGTGCTTCCAGATAAGTTCCTGTTATAAAGGATTGGTTAAAAATTCATTTTAAGGGATGGCATAATATATCAATGTTCTCTTTTAGTACATGCACTGTAATTTCATCAGGGGCCGACAGCTTTATTTCCTGGCACCTGTTTTTTTATTTGTATAATTTCTTCCACTGTAATTTCTTCGGAAGCAAAACTATTTCGAATTGGAGCGGGCAAAATTGGGTTGTGCTCTTCGTCATTATTATTCGATGAAAACTTGTTCCCGACATTGATGTAAAATTTGTTAAACATCTCAAGTAGACGTGAAGTGTAAAAGCCTAAAATGTCTGAATCAGGCAATTTAATACAAGGTTGTGGCTTTTTCGTGATAGAGTTAATTATTCGCCATATCTCTTTCGAGTTCCCCTTTGCTTTTAGAATGAGTATTGTTTTTTACGCTTGCGCATAAGCGCAAGTGATAAGTTACACGCAATCCTGTACGGCTCTTTGTAATAAGCGTTATTCTTGTGTTGCTTCATTTTGTTACACCAGTGTTCTTTGTTCCTGATAACTTTTAGAATAGAGTCGGTCATACAGGGGCAGATTGGGTTTAGGAAGTACTCTGCTCTTCGAGAAGTTAATTGCCTCTTTACGCAGCTTGATGCTAACATTACGAAAAAAATTGTTATACGCCTTGTGGATGTCGCTATCGCAAGTTGCGGTGAAGCCTTTTTCCTGCAGGTGATGTTTCGTTTTTGCGTAGTCCACCTTCCGCAAATTAGGTCCTGTATTTTTCGTCTACTGCCAACGATCAATGTTCACCGTTATATGAATAGGGAAGTGGTCAGTTGCTTATTCTTGTATAACACCGGCATCAACTTTTTCAAGTTCTAGTTTAGAAATGATATGATCTATAGTGGACGAGGACGTTTGCGTAACCCTTGTGGGGCTTGGAATGCGGTTGTGAAAGCCATAAGAAAGGAATAATTGCTGATACTTGGTCTTGAAGTTGTCATTAGTGTTTATATTGAAATCCCCACAGATAATTACTTTGCTATGTGTATTGGTAAGATATTGTAATATGTCCTCCAGTATTTCCAAAAATACCGGTATACTGTAATTAGGTGGCCTGTATACTACCCCGATTGTGAGGTCATTTTGAAGTTCCGCCAACAGCATGTCAATTTCACCGGAACTTGTTTTTGTTAGCGTTTCTATCTTCTTATATTCTACCGTAGACGAAATGTACAATGCCACTCCCCCACCTCTCGGACCAGATTCCCTTGAACAGGAAAAAATTTGTAGTTTTTCAGGTTTAGAAACTCATCCTTTCTTAGCCAAGTCTCTGACAAAGCAATAACGCTGTATTGAGCATTCGTTTTCTGTAATAACGCGAGTAATGTATCGAAATTTTTGTTGATACTTCTAATATTACAGTGAATTAGGTTCAGTTCACATGTTTCTGGACTATTCTTTGCAGGTGTAAAGGCATTAGTCATGTTAGTACGAGTTGGGTAAGGCTACGAGTTGCTGCGACATGATGTTTACACGATCTTAGAAAGGTCACCAGATCTTGCTATGTGAATTGTCTTTGAGTTTTCCGTCCTTCGCGCCAAGATCCCGACTGTGATACCCACACAAACCGCCAGTTTTTCTCTTTCTTTTTTGCAACAGCCATTCCGAGAAGTGCTTTGTACTCGGGGCACAGATTTTCGTTAATGAACACTGGGTGCGTTTCCCTGAAGCCAATGTCATTCGCTGCAAGCCTATGCCTTTTGCCGTCTTGCAGGACCCTGTCTCTTGCTCCTCGGGACACGAACCTCACAATGATGTTACTACTCTCTTTGTTCTTCGTTGGCACCCTATGCACAACGTCCATATCTGACGGTTCAACGGTTGTGCCAACCTTTCCAGTAATTTTCTGCACAACTTCAACGAGTGACTCGTGTTTCTCTTGCGGGACTCCCTTAATTTCTATGTTGTTTTTCCCGCTGCATTCCTTCAGTTCTACGATTTCGTTTCGTGTGCGCTTGCGCGAAACGCGCATGAATGTTCATTTGGTTGTATTAGGCTAATGCGCTAATACGAAACTACTTTGATGAGTGAGTTAGTTGAGGAATGTGCGTCCACACGGTCGGGTGAGCAGGCTTCCCAACGCTGAATTTCTCCTTTTATTTTCTTTATTTTTTCCACTCCTGGAACGGTGACTGTAATTAACAGGTTGATTTGTAGTCCCCTCAGAAATGTTCACTAACTGTGCATCGGGCAACCACATTTTAAGCAGTATTATATCAGGCGCATTTTACGGGTAAGTGGTTTTATTTCTAATAAAACTCAATGCTTATGCTTTAAGTTTATATATTCCGTTCTGAATTGTAAGTGGAGACATTATAAGTTGTGTTCACTGCATCGCAAAGAGGATATGATTGATGATCTTCGCAGTTTGCTGCCATATGAGCATGGCCGCTTTTGGTTTATTGTACGCTCTCTCAGCATCGCGTTGACACACCGGGCTGCTTGACTTACAAAACAGCTGTCACATAACAAAAGTATTCCATAAACCATGATTGTGATGCATGAAACGAAACGTTTATGATGGGTGATGCCACAAACCCATTACCTATCTCTAACCGTCTTATTGTGGTATTTCTGTAGAGTCTGCCCAATGCTGATTTTAAGAGGGGCGACAAAAGTCATATTAACATAATAGCACCTTCCCACCCTAAGCCCATGGGACATCTTAGACACAACAGCTACCGTTTCGGTTTCGTATGTTTTCGCTGGAGCACATGATCTGGATAATTCGCAATCTAAAAATATAGGTGTGCCCCGGGAAATTTTGTCACATTATTTTAAAGCATGAACCCATTAGAGCATTGTGCGAACACGAGAAGGCCACACGATTTTGAAGTGAGAGCTACAATGGCCGTACTCACCCCATTTCCCTGTGGCCTGTTATCGCCCTGCAAGATTTGAGGTTGCCTAGCAACTGCCGCACTGGCAGCACCACTGGCAAGCCATGTGGCGTGATGTCAGAGGAGGAGCCGGTGAAATCGCGTTGAAATAATGAAGGAAGAGCCGGAGTTGCATCGTATATATAGAAGTTCGGTGGGATTCGGTGTCAGATATGGAAAATGAGTCGGAGAGACTGAAAGAAGCCATTGAGGCTTCGTCGTGGGAACGAAATCACGAGGATGCAGCGAGCCGATGGGACGTAGTAACAGCGAGCAGCACGCCTCAAGAAGCATCGTAAGTACGAAACGGCCAGGCGACTGGATTCAGATGAGGATGGTTCGTCGTCTCGTTTGGAATCTCATGCCTAAGCCGCGGATCAACGACGGTATGAATTGAGGAGGAGGCAACGACCTGCTGGGACAGAAGAAGAGCGGGCTCCGCGTTTCGAACATTAACTTAACGAGAGGTCACAACCAAACCTAAACACTCAGGTGTACGATGCTAAACGATAAAGATGTAACCGGACAAAGAACCGAGCTAAACAATAATATCAACCGCCCCTCTCGCTTCGCACACCCAGACATAACTGAGTTAAGCCACAGCAAATTTTTGTATTCCATTTTGAGTGGCCGAAGTCGAAATCCATCATGTGCGTGATTAAGTTGTAGCAAGACCTATTTTTGCTGGTTTTAGAGGAGGACCAGAAAGTGCTGCTGGATTACTTAGAACTCAGTAAAACAAATGTGGTTTTCTTTTTATTTGTCTGTCAAGAATTCCTGCTTAGAAATGCTATCAAACCGTTTTAAAGGACAGATAAGCAGGTTGATAACGGCAGATTAAGCGAATTATGTGCTTTGTATTACTGGTAATAAACTTGTGGATAAAGTCATTAGGGGAAGGTGCTGTGCTGGTATATAGAGGAAACGTTTGCTGTCGTGTGGAAGATGTCGTATGGTCTGTGAAAGGCGACAATGCACTTCAATGTCAATGTGGCACTCTTGGTGCGTAAAAAAATGGCAGAATTTGTCCGACTGGGCAGAAATATTACAACAACATCACTCTAGATGTGCAGGGGATGTTTTATTACGAATGATAAACATTTTGTTCATGGGTCACAAGCGCGGTGAAATGAATTACCGGTAAACATCACTGTACACATCACTAAACATATTAACAACCGTAAACATCACTGCTCGTACTCTTTCCAGGAAAAATATTAATAGAGTGTGGAGTTGTCCTTCTGCACAGTGTGTGGTGCAAGCATTTTGCCAAAACAAGCTACCGAATATGCTTTTGTATCGAGTATTCTTAAAGGGACACTGAAGTGAATTTGTGAAGCTCCCTGTTTTGCTTGCACTGCGTACACTGGTTCAAATTACACACTTTTGATCGTTTATCTGGTTGACAAGTCGGTAATTCTTTTATAAAGCGCGAAAGAAGTAAAACTAGCATGCGTGGTCTGCGGCAGCCGCACCAACTAACGGCTGTGACGAAGGGAGGAGATGCACCTTGATTGGACGATGTCCAAGATTCGTATTCAAACAAGTTTAAAAAAAACAATTCAATAAACATGCCTGACATCCTATGACATCTTTGGATGGGCATTCTCGATATCTCAGTAATTGTCGTACCTCGCTTCTGCCATGTTGTCAGCTGTAAAATGCCCAAGATAAGCCTCCCAGGACGGCTTGGAATCGTAGCAATCACTAGCCGAGGCCTACGCAGTGGATGAACGCCCTCCACGTCACCGCTGACGCTCAAATGCCATGCGCTTTTCCCGCATATTCGGAGCTTGCCTTACTCATGCCTGTATCGTAAAAAACGTGTTCGCACCAGGCCAAGGCTCTGCTGATTCAGGCCTGTGCCCACTGCCCGGAAGTAGTCGGTGCTTATGGCAACAGAACGCCAATGATAATTTGCTAGCTCGTCAGTGTCAGTGTGCGCGTGTTCTGCGAACTGCCTAGTGGAGCAGTGAACGTTACGGGCCAAAAATGGTGACATCAGTATAGAAAACGTCGGCGGAAAGCGAAAAAATCAACTCACAAAACAAGCACCCTAGGAGATTCGCACTTGCGACTTTAAAAATTATATGTCTAGCGCCCCAGACCACTCTGCCACGGGCCTCTTCTGTCTTTATTGCTTAAGGCATAACACTTACAAAGAAATGGGGGAGAGGTCAGCTAAGATGGTTGATTGTCTCAAACGTCACTTCCATACTTTCAGCTGGCAGTTATTTGTGCACTTTCATCAGAGTAAGTTCATGCATTACTGATAGCAAGTCATTATCACAACCTTCCTTAATGGACACTTCGAGTATTGTACAGATATTTCCTGCGAAATAAGAGCACACAGAAGGCGCATCCGCCTCTGTATTCCTAATAGCCATGCGGCTCCTCCAGATTCCGTGCAGCCCCAGGAGAAAAAACAAGTCATACGGCGCAGTTTCAGTAATGATAAACAATTACCGAATGCCGTGGGATATTAGAGGAAGGTCTTTTTTAAGAGTTCGTTGGAAGACGATCCAAAAAAGAAAGCTTCCCAATAATCAATAACATGTTTCACACTTTCTGGCTTCTTGCACAAGAAGCAATCGGCGCCCCATTGCAGATAAATATCCTTGCTTTGCATCCACGTTTTAACCGGTAGTGTTTCTGTGTGCAGCTTGTAAAAAAAGGTGTTTACCCCTCCCGGTACTGTCATTTTTTAACTCTTTTTAAAACATCTTGACGTGGGCCAGCACGGACCTGGGCCAGTTCATTTCCTGACCTGGGCCAGTCAGCGAAGCATAGCATGTGCACTTGCTCAGCGCTTGTGTGGAGCGACCTTGACTTTGAGCTAGATACAGTGTACAAACTAACAAAGTAAAGAAAGGCAATTTCTTTCATTCACAAACGTGTCGTGGCTTCGTTTCAACCAACGCCGCCTGTATAAACATTGCCTAACGCGTCACGCGCTTTTCAACTGGAAGGGTAGGGACGCTTAGTTCTGGCACTCATCCGCTATGTGGCGCGCGCCGGTGGACATCTCGCCTTACGTCACTGCTTGCGAGTCGCGAACGCCGCACCCGTGTGTCCGTCGACTTGCCTGTTGGGTTTCAAGAGCCGTTTCGCTCGCATCTTAGCCGCGACGGGGCGATAGTTCTGGGGCGCGCCGGGGATCTCGTTAACGTGTCGCTCGCTTCATACTTGCTGCATTTTTTCAAAGATGACTGACGGAGGAGGAACTCAAATAGTTTGAGAACAATAATTGTAGGCTAGATAAATAGTGAACAGAAAAACTATATTTTCGGATGGTGCAGCCAGTATTTTACTGATGTTCGTTCTCTCTGGAGGATTTAGGGAGGAAAAAATTGCGTGCAAAGGTTGTATTCGGGCGGTCACTTCTATTACATTTAAAAAATATCACGTGCTTCTAAATTTCAGAAGATAATAGAAAACAAAAGGATAAGCAGCTGAGGGTCCCGCCACACTGCCCGGACAATTCTACAGTACAGTCTTCAATTTTAAAAGTGCGTACCAATGCGGAGTGCAAACAGCGGGAATCAAACAAGACCGAAATGCGGAGGGGACAGAGAGGGGACGCCCAACTCAGAAAATTTCGGGGCCCGTGATTCAAGTAGATAAGCGCGCAAAGCCGGCATCAGCATGCGGCCCCACAAGTGATTTCGCTAAGAGGCAAAGGCTGTTTTATCAGCGGCAGACCAAGACAGACAGGCATGGTGAAAAAAGAAGGCGTAGGACCGCCGCCTGGGGAACCTTAAACAAACTTTAAACTATTTTGCGTAGTTCCGAGGAGCGGCGCTGGCTGGCGGAAATGAAAGTACGCAGGAAAGCTACGGAGCGGGTAAGGGTAGGAGAGAGCAGCAGGAGAGTGGCTGTTTGGCCATTTTTCGCGCACGCGTTAGGTAATCATTATGCAGGTGGCGTTGTTTCAACTAAGCGAACGAATTGTGACGCCCAATGGCGGCCGCCGGACTGAACGCATGGCGGACTGACTCTGCTTGAAAGTACGCGAGACGTGCAGTTACTAATTCAAGCCAAGTCATCTTTCCCTGACGTCACCAGAAAACGTAACAAAAAATCGAGGATGAACAGAGGGGGACAGCAATTTCGAATTGATTTTTCTGCTAAATAAATTCTGGCAAACGCGGTTATAATGGTCGACACACGGCCTATGAACTCCGGTCTACAATTTGTATTAGTAATCTCGCAATATTTACAAATCTCTTGTGTCCCTTTACAGCTGCAGCAGTGCTTCAATGAATGTTCTGGAAAAAGCACTGGGGTTTACAGCAGGCGCAGGTCCTTCATGACTAGAAAAATGTAGGACTTGAACTGGTCGTCCGGCAGACATCCAAGTTCCGTATCTTGTTATCCCCTGGACGCCCCCTTTACATTTATGTCCGGAAATATGTGATATTCAACATCCGCTGTAGGTCTAAAAGTCAGGCTCAAATGTCTGCCGGACGTCAATAGGGTGAGCAAATCCTTTGCCCCGGACCTTGCCACGGACATCTTTAGAACGTATGCCGGATTCTTGCGGATGTCCGACGCTCGTTCATATGTCCGACGGATGTTCGATGGATAGCTGAAGTCTAATGGGATTACTGGCAAGTTTTAGGTAACGAATAATAGTGGGAACACAGTTTATTAAATCACGTTCCAGAGCGTACGGACTCGTTATAACAGCGATGACCGAGAAACTAAAACCTAATAAATTTTCTAGCATGTGCGCACACTAGAATGTACGATTGCACACCACAACTAACGGTCAGCAGCAGCAACATAAATTAGCAGAATTTTAAATTTTCTACAGCCAAAACCATAACCCTGACGTAGTTTAACGATTATGATTACAGTATTTCTGTGGGCTTTGTACACACGTTTGAGTACATAAACGATAAAATACATTGAAAACGGTTCTTTAAATACTGCAGTAACGACAATTTTTTCAAAGTGTGGAAGCAAAAACTGCAATTACATTTAACAGGCTGAGAAAATTTGTTAAACCGTTATTTAATTAAAACGGCTTTATAAATCTATTAAAAATTGAATGTTTTTAATTACTATTGGATAATGCATATTGTTATTTTGGAGGTTACCAACTTTCTAAGAAAGAGAAGGCGAAAGCTTTGTTTGGCGGGGTGTTGATCTCCTGTACGATTTTGCTGTCGCACGCTGCGGCAGCACGCGTCAGAACTTGATCAGAGCTCTGGACAGCACCCTCCGGTCCATCGAACCGCATGCATTTACCATGACCGTGTAGCCTATTTTCTGTGAAAATACCCATTAAACTCTGCTGCCGAGCCAACACACGCTTGATTAGTCGCCGGTACAGCACACTCGGTTGGTCGTTTTCTCGATTACCGCCATCATTTCCCGACGCGCGGTGCGTCACCCTTTTCCCGTATCCTTGTTCTTGGCACCTTTCACACTGACGTTTCCGTTTCCTGGCGCAAATTTTGGCTTCACGCCCCTCTGCTTCACGCACTCTTCCTGGGCGCGCAGTCTCCGGCTCAAGTTCCAGAACATCGAAACACAAGCTCGTCGACTGGAGCAAATTCCGTAATACAAAACTCGGCGACATCGACAACATCGACGAGTGGTCGGCGAAACTGCTGGCTGCAACCGAAGGCGCCACAGAAGAAATTGAGGCACCCGAAGAGATCGAAGCAATGGATCCGAGACTAGCCCACCTTCTCGAGGCTAGGCGCTCGCTCCAAAGACGTTGGCGACGACAGCGTCACAACAAAAAGCTACGTAAGAAGATTGCAGAACTCGGCCGTGAGATCGAGCGACACAGCAGGCAACTCTGCTCGCAGCAGTGGTTTGCACTCTGCAGCCAGGCTGACGGGCAACTACACCACGGCGGCACTTGGAAACTCCTCAGGCAACTGATGGACGAGACCAAGAGTTGCGAATATCAACGGACGCGCATGGCCCAAATCCTGCACACCACCGCTCGTCAACTGGGTGAGGAGGAGATGTACAAGCGACTCAACGAGCGCTACCTCCCCATCACCAGTCGCGAAGACCACCCCGACTATGCGGGCCAACCGAACCCCTACCTCGACCGAGATATAGAGGAATGGGAGGTGAGGCAGGCCGCACAGGACCTGAACTGTCGGTCGGCAGCCGGACCCGACAAAGTTACTAACAGAGCACTACGCAACCTGAGCGACGCAGCCATCACATCGCTGACACGCTACTACAACGACTGCTGGCACGGCGGCAAGCTGCCCATGGCCTGGAAGACAGCGAAGACTATCCTGCTGCCAAAGCCAAACAAGCCACCGGGGATAGAGGGCCTGCGTCCCATCTCGCTTACGTCTTGCGTGGGCAAGGTGCTGGAGCATGTCCTCAACACCCGGTGGAACCGCTACCTGGAGGCGCACAACGTTTACCCGGACTCAATGCTTGGCTTTAGGGCCAAGCTGGGAACGCAAGACGCCATGCTCCTGATCCAACGAGAAGTCCTCGACCCCCCGGGCGGGATTCCGAAGAACGACAACCGAGCGATCTTGGGCTTGGACCTGCAGAGTGCGTTCGACAACGTTCGGCAGTCGGCGGTCCTGGCTCAGGTGTCCCGCCTGGGGCTGGGCGCAAGATCATACAACTACATCAGAGCCTTCCTCTCCCGCCGCACGGCCCGGTTGGAGGTGGGAGGCACGAAGCTTGAAGAAAGAGAGCTGGGCAGTGTCGGGACCCCTCAGGGCTCGGTGATCTCCCCGTTCCTGTTCAACATCGTCATGATCGAGGTGGCCAGGCGTCTGGAGGCACTGGGCCCGGGGATCCGACACTGCCTCTACGCCGACGACGTAACCATCTGGGCCACGGGTGGGAGCGACGGAGACATCCAGGCGGGCCTGCAGGCAGCGGTGGATGCCGTGGAGTCCGCGCTCTCGGGCACGGGCCTGCGGTGTTCGCCGCAAAAGTCGCAGCTGCTCATCCTGCCGCCACCTGGAAGACGCAGGAAGAAGGCGAGTCAGGAAGCGATCGAGAACATCGTCGTGCGCACGAGTGACGGTGTGCCGATCCCGCATGTTCCGGGGCTACGGGTCCTTGGGATGTTCGTGGATGGCACCCAGACCAACGCCACGGCGGTCAAGAACATCACAACCAAGATGGGCGTTGCAGCACGCCTGGTCAAACGAGTCTCGTCCCGATACCGGGGCATGAACGAGAGGGGGCTCCTGCGCCTGCTGCAGGCTTTCGTCGTAAGCCATGCAGCATATGCGGGGGCCTTCCACCGCTGGACGAGTGCGGAGCGAGCCAAGATCGACGCCGCCATCCGGAAAGCCTACACGGGGGCCCTGGGGCTCCTGCCGGGCACGAAGACCACGGCCTTGCTGTCTCTGGGAGCACACAACACGCTCTCGGAGATCAGCGAGGCCCAGAGAGCATCGCAGCTGAGCCGCCTAGGTAGCACGGCAGCGGGCAGAAGACTACTAGATCGGGTGGGACTCCTACCTCCTGGCGAACGTACGGGTGCAGGACCGGACGGCGAGCTGGAGGAGCAAGTACCCCTGAGTGACGAGGCAGGGAGGAATATCATCGTATACCCACTGCCCAAAAACACAGATCCAGAGAGAGACGAGGGCAGGCGAGCGGCGAGAGCTGTGGCGCTGACCCGTCAACACCAACGAGACGAAGGTGCTGTCTACGTGGACGCCGTGAGGTATCCGGGGAGACGCAACGCCTTCGGAGCGGTGGTGGTTCGAGCTACTACCGGAGAACTGCTAACAGCAAGCACAGTGCGCGCCCGAACGGCTGGCCAGGCAGAGGAGGTGGCGATCGCTCTTGCCATGGGTCTGCCGGGTACGCGCACGGTGCTAAGTGACTCGAAATCGGCGATCAAGAATTTCGCCCGAGGAACGGTCTGGCGGGGCGCGGAACAACTAGTGAGGTCCATCGAGGCCTCGCGGGTCGCTCGCGGCGTCGCTGCGGGACCGAACATCGTCCTCAAATGGTTTCCGGCCCATGCGGGCCGGCAGCTAGCACCCGACATCGTGAACCGCAACGAAGAGGCGGACGCCGCGGCCCGTGGTCTCATCACGTGCCGGACCGTGGCCGTCCGCCCCTCCGAAACCAGCGGAGTAGACCGAGAAGAAGCCTTCGAACCCCTCACCGACTACGGTGAGATCCTGACGGCTTACAGAGAAGTCAGGAGAGCCTTCCCACCCCCGCACCGAGAACTCTCGCGCGCGGAGGCAGTGAAGCTCCGACAGTTGCAGACTGAGTGCGTGCTGACGCCGGCTCTGGCCCGGCACGTGTGCCCCGACATGTTCGTGGACGCCAAGTGCAGTGTGTGCGAACGTGAACTAGCTACTCTCCGCCACATCATGTGGGGTGGGTGTAACAGTGCCATGAACAACGGGAACGGGCAGTGCCAGGACGCCACGTATCCCGAAGAGGTGGGTGCTTGGATACGCTCCGAAGACCCGAAGATGCAAAGAAGGGCTATCCAGCGGCTCGAGGAGGCTTTGGCGAAGCAACGGAGAAAGGGAACCGACGCCCCGGCCAACGGGTGCGGAGGAACTCGAGTATCTGTCGCCTAGCTGAAGTACAACATCCTCGAGGTCTAGGCCCTAGGACTATTGGACTTTAATAGCCGTAGTCTTTAGACAGGGAACATCCGCGCCCTGCGAGGCCGGGGACTTCCCACACGCCGGATGTGTAAATAAATGTTATTTTTCTCTCTCTCTCTACCTCGCACACTCCAACTTTTTTGACCGCCTTTTGTAGCGTAAGCTACACGGCCGAGGTTGAGCAGTTTCGCGTCTACCTTGAAGGGCCGTGCTGCGCAAGCGCGAAGAGCATTGGATTGGGTTGGAGTTGGATTGGATTAAATTGGATTGTATTGGATTGGTATCCCATCCAATTTGAGTACGGGTGATATAGAATCGGGTCTGCACATTCGCCGGTCTGCGCATTCCAGAGGAGTGACGTCATAGCCGCGGCAGGCACGCTGGTGCCGGCGTGTGCCAAGCTGTGCGCCTCCGTTCCGCAGTACCAAAGTCTGACCTGACGGTGTGCCGGAGCCGCTTGATAGCTGTTTCGCAGGGTTCCTGGAGAGCCGTGCTGCGCATGCGCGAGGGGCAGTGAGTGGACTGGGCTGGACTGGATTAGATTTAATTGGAAATCGTTTTAGCAGCAGTAAGCATGATAATGAGCTAATCCTAAACAACAAAAACCTAAGAATAACCACCTGAACGTTAGCTCAAGCGACGTATATCCAGAAATAACCGAGCTAAGCAACTGCTAATTTTTTTTCTGATCCGTACAAGCCGTGTGATTAAAACACAAAGATTTCTGGTTTTAACTTTAGAAAAGAACTAAACCTCAGGCCTACTGCTCTTGTAAACTGAATTGTTTTCCTGTTCAGGTAGGAAAAAAGTTGGTAATATGAGTTGCGCTAGCAGGAAAATAAATCCCGCCATCTCCACGGAGTGAACGATGATGAGAGGGGCGAAGCTAAAATGCTTATCGGTGAAACCGTGAAACATTGTTATAGGTCTTCTTGACGGCGCGCACCATCTGAATGAGAGAAGGAAATAAGGCGCGTTCGTAGACATGCTCGCGTCTCGGTTTGTAGCGCAGTGGGAATTGCACCACGTACTTCCCGTCGCGGCCAGAGGGTCGTGGGATCGAAACCGGGCTCCGCCGCGTCAAGACCACCACTCCTCGCTCGCAAAGCGTGAGACTTCCCACCGCTCCGTTGACAAGCCCGTCGATGACGTCGATGTTTGTGGTGATTATGTAGGGCTTGTTTGGGACGATGAGATTCTCAATGGGTAAGATGGCTTCGGTGTGTGACATTTTAGATGCAACGCATCTCTTTAACTCGCTTTGTCCCGCGTCGTTGTCGCGGCGTAGTCCGCATTCCTCTCCCATTCTCCTTGCCGCGGCAGCTGCGTGCTCCGCCGCTCTCAACGGAGCGCCATCTGTGCGTCAGCGCGGTCGGCGCATAGCTTGCGCTCGGCTGCGCTCGCTCCTGTCGCCGTGCAAGCTGTGCGTTAGCGCGCAGGTTGCGCTCGGTTAAAAATTTACACCATCTTCCCGCGAGGGGAACCATGGGGTAGATGCGACGCATCGGGGGTGAACATGCTGCGTAAATAGGATACACAACAACAGCAATCCACACGCTGACATCGATAACATAACGGAAACGCAATGGCAAACCCCGATGCATCGCATCTACCCCATGGTTCCCCTCGCGGGAAGATGGTGTAAATATTTAGCCACCTTGGCTGTCGCCTTCTGCACAACGTCTTGTGTCGTGTACCCCCGGTACGTGTCTTGAGCTCGCAGGAGACGAACGACAACCTCTTCTTCCTATCCTCCTGGTTGGGTAGCAACGAACGCGTTGAACGTTTTGACCTCTTCGGCCAATCTTTGGTTGGCCAATCCCTAGGGGGATCCTGCCACAATCATCATCGTGGTGTCGTGTACAGCAGCAACGAGAGTCGCGACAAGGCCCCAGCAAGAGGAGCTTCGCCCCTAAAACATTAAGAAAAAAGTCGTTGTTGCCTCCGCACATCGGATTTGGATGCGTAGTGTTTCTGAGTTACTCCGTGCACAAAATAAGTAAAATACTCCTTTAGTGTGACCTCATTCCTTAGCCATATCGGGACTCTTCAGCCACCAATTCGAATGGGTGAAAAAAGAAATCAAATTGTGATCGTGCTTGCAGTGCAACATATCATTAAAAGTGCATTATTATAACGTATTAACAATCAGGGCATAAAATTTCCCTCCCCCAAACGATTTTTTTATTCCACTAATTTGCCACAGGGCATGAAAGGAGCGGAAATATAAAAAAGAGAAATGACGTGTAGCAAGCGGCTTCATGCACTACAGAATGCTGTAAAGGCCAGTTTGAGCAAGAAAGCCCAACAGCTGCTTGTAAAGAGGACCACGCGTCCACAGGTGAATATCGGGTGGACCGCCAGGGCGATATCCTGCGGCTACCATGTGCTGGATTCGGGCACACTGGAGTCCTGGACATGTCACCAGGAAGGGGTCCAATGTGACTTCAGTGGCGGAAGCAGGGCAGTAGGGGCAGTTTGCCGAAGTCACTGCAAGGCTAGACTCCATGTTGCACAAACAACAGGCGTCAGTGCAACGCCCAGGCGAATTCTTGGGTGCGTGACCTCCTCACGGCGGTGAAGCCACCTAGAAGGCCAGTCCCACACGGAGGAGGAATGGCACGCGTGGAGAACAAAAGAGACTTTTTTTGATTAGACGAGCGTCCTGCAGAGACAGCTGTAGAAGCGGGAGCGGGCGCAGAGCTTGCGGAAGATGAGCAACCAAGTCTGCCTCGACGTCGGTGGCCGTGCTGCGGCGGGTCCAGAGGAAGGAACAGGGCATGGGTACGATTTCAGTATCCGGTGCACATCCCATGTAATGCTTAATGTCCTGTCTACCCGCTGTATCTCTCGAGTAGCCTGTGTTGAATCTGTGTAGATGACCAATAGGACGTTGGGGCAACGCAAAGACGAGGGCCTATGGTACACAAGCCATCACCGATGAGGACAATCTCTGCCACAACCGAAGGAAGTGGTGCTTTTGTAGCATAGGTGCATGTCCGCTGTATAGACGGCATAGCAGGGCAATGTATGCTCATGTGGATGATGACATTGTCTACCCCTGCATCTGTATGGGCCTTGAGGCCATCTGTGTGTCTATCGGGAGGAGTGGGTTGTTCTGCTGAAGTGGGCGAGTACTTTTTAGACGTCCGAGTAGCCGGTTGTCGGTGGCCTGTGGACGTTGCCATGGTGGTGGCTCAGCTGGACGTGGTAACCGAGGTGATGTGGGTTCGTTGTAGTGCGCTTGTGCGGCGGCGCCAGGAGTCGATTTAATTTTTAGAAGACGAGACGCTGGTGTACAAGTTCGTCCAGTGTGTTAATTTGTTCCTCCGCTTGAAGCGCCGGAATGCACGTCATGTGAGGATGGCCAGTTATCCCTCGAATTGCTTCTCTGTTTGCGGTTTCCAAACTGTCCCAGTCGTGCAAAGTGAGATGGCAACTTCCCTCGGCCCATACGATTGGCGACTGACATAAAGCTAGTCTTTGTAGGGGAGAGATGCAATCCAACAACTAAGCACCACCATCAGCAGGTTTGCAGAGCACCATCTAAGGGGTCTGCAGACTTGCCTGTTGACGGTGCAGTTCATTGTGTTCGCTTTGCTTGGTTGACACTGCTAGCGAAGCGAGCGATAGTACAAGACGGCGATGGAAAAAAAGCGGCAAAGAAAGGAGCGGAGTGACACTGCCACTTTGAAAGACACTTATAAGCAGAAAGTGGAGAGAAGGAGACGGAGAGCCCCGTGAAAGGAAGAAACTTGGGTCGAGCGTGTGAGGAAAGCGTGTGTTTCGTCAACGCCGTGGGGTTGCGTCGTGAGTGTTTTCGTGGTAGTGGGCGGCTGCATGGGAGCTTCAAATTATCAGTCCACCAGCCAACTGAACTTTGACTTCTCGCAGTTGGCGCGTCAGCGGGTTGCTGTCGCGAGGGTTCGTCGAATGTTAACTCCCGCTCGCGAGTACCCGCCTGCTTGCTTGCGTCTGTTTTCCGCGTATATGATGTGACGGACCTCGGGTATGGCTTCCAAGCGCCTCGCGACTCCGATCATAACAAGGTTGAATGGCAGCGGCGATATAACCGAGCCCTGGGGTGTGCCCACGCTTCCTATCTTCCGCTCGTTCAGAGAGGAAGTCGCACACATAGTTGTACGTGCGCTCCCCCATCCGCACGGAGCCGACTTGGGACAGGATGGCCGAGTGCTTCACTTTGTCGAAAGCACTCTGCAGGTACAGTCCCACTATCGCCTGGTTGTCTTTCGTCGCGTTGTCTATGACCTCTGCCTTTATCTGCAACATGGCGTCTTGCGTGCTCAGTTTGCTCCTGAAGCCGATCATCGAGTGGGGTACAGATCGTTCTTCTCTAGGTACACCTGCCACCTGTTCAAGAGGACGTGTTCCAGCACCTTCCCCACGCAGGACGTCAGAGAGATCGGGCGCAGATTCTCGATTCTCGGGGGCTTGCCCGGCTTGGGTATCAAGATCGTCTTCGCTGTCTTCCAGCACTTGGGTAGATTGCCCTCCTTCCAGCACCCGTTGAACAGGGCCGTCAGGCTGGCGAGTGACGGCTCGTTCAGATGCTTGAGTACCTTGTTCGTCACACGATCAGGGCCCGCTGCCGACCGGCAGTTCAGCTCCTGGACCACGGCGCGAACCTCCGAGAGTTCGATGTCTCTGTCCAGCTCCTCGTTGGCCGGACCTAGTGTAGCCGTTACCAAAGAACATGGATCCGACCCACAACGCGGACAGGAGAGCGGCCAGAGCAAAGGCTGTGTTGGAACATCACCTGAACGTTCCGGGCACCAGATTCGTCGACGACGCAGAGTACGGCGATCGCCGGTGCTTCGCGGCGGTAGTGATAGATGGGAAGACGGGAGTCACAGTGAACGCCGCGAGCATCGTCACGAGAGACGCGCAGCGAGCAGAAGAGCTGGCCATCGCCCTGGCCATCGCGGACCCAGAGACGACGACGGTGCTTAGAGACTCAAAGAGTGCAGTGCGCTGCTTCGCCAAGGGTTGGCTGTGCTGTGAAGCGGTGCGGGTGCTCGAGCGGGTAAACATCGATGGACGCCTCCATCGCATGTTTCCCACGCAATTCCCGGCCACATGCAAGTTCTGCTTACAACCCGGTACTCTTCCCCACATCATATTAGAGTGCAAGCACAACCCCAACCTCCCCCCTCTTCCATCCCCCCTTCCCACCCCTGAGCTGTGGGAGAACCTTGTGACCAGCAGCGATCTGGACGTCCAGACACGTTTGGCCTCCAGAGCGAAGGCTGCCGGCTCATCGCATGGCTTCCTGGAATAAGGAACCACTCCCACTTCACCGGCTCAATAAAATGTTTCTCTCTCTCTCTCGATGGACGCAATGTGACAATCAAGTGGTTTCCTGCCCATGCGGGGAACGAGGTATTGAAACTCGCCACCAACCACAACGAGACGGCAAACGCAGTCGCGCGAGGATTAGCTGGCCGCGCGGCAGCAGTTGAATCGTCTGCAGAGTGGTGGACCGAGACGAAAGACAGGTACGATACCTTTCAGGGTATCACCAAATATTATAGAACTTGTAGGAGGGGGCTGGCACCGCCTCACCCCGACCTAACCAGGGAGGAAGCGTTCACGTTCAGACAGCTGCAGACGAATTCCCTGATGACCCCGGTCGTCATGAAGCACATACAGCCAGAACTCTATATGGACGACACGTGCGTGTTACGTAACAATGCTAGGGCCTCGACCGCCCACTTACTCTGGGACTGTGAAGTGCGACCTAACGAGGCGGCAACGAGGACAGACCTACCGCCGTGGATCCAAGAAGCAGTGCGCAGTTGTGACAAGGACACCCAACTATCAGCCGTCCAGCAGGTCCTGGCGGCCCTGGAAAAGCAGCACCAGAGGGAAAGCTGCGGGGCGACGCCCTCCCTTAAGGGCAGCGGCGTCCAACCCCGTAGGGAGTAGCGAAGGTGTGGTCCGAGTAAAGGTGACGTCGGGATCGACGAGTGGCTACGTCCGGGCGCAGTGTACACACTGTGTCTGTTGCAGGCACTCAACAAAGTCTTTCTTCCTTCCTTCCTTTGCGTCTGTTTATCAAGTCTTCTGGACCGCCTGCCGATCTTTGAACATCAAGGAGCGTCAAATGGGGATTAAGAATCAAGAAAGGTCGCGACGCGACGCCAAAGCTATGTAAAAGAAGAAAAAAAAAGCCGGTTTAACCGCGCTACAGTCCGTCGTATGAAGCGGACCATGTGCCCGGAAGCGTCGTATCATCGGGGTTTTATTCCATTTTTATGGGGAGTTTGCTGGGACCGCAGGGATCCGTCGTAAGATCTGGGTCGTCGTAAACCAGAGGTACGTGCCACCGGGGTTCCACTGTAGTACGAAATATTTACAGCTTGTAGGGAGGTGCGGTGTAGGAAGCTCAATGAAAAGCAGCCAGAGCGGCGAGTAAAAGAGGAATACATGTGTGTCTGACATTTCGAAACAACATCCCCTTTTTGAGGGTGCCTTGAAACCCGCAGCACGTGTTTGGAACTTTACAAAGAAACCTTACTGGTATGAGTAATGACAAATAACGATATATCGAATGCAATTGTAAAACGATAAGCCTAAACCTGCCTCTTCAAGTCACAGTAAGCTCCGGTTAAGACGAACTCTGGTGCTGTAATCGGGAGGTCGCTCTAATACTCTGACTCGGTATATGCCGTTGCGGCGCTTCCCCAAATTCGAGCAAGAGTCACCGCTCGCCAACCGAACGCTACCCGACCTTGGAGCAGGACGCGACCGTGGTGCCGTGACGCGGCTAACACGGCAACTGCGAACAACCCGGCCGGCCAAGGTGGCCAAGGTGTTTCAACAAATGGCGGCCTCCTGATCGGACGCGTTAGCTCCAAGCCAAAGTTACGAACATTTTTCTGCACTTTGAACATGGCAAGCGGTGCGGCGAACATTTCGGCGAACTTTGTCGCGTAAACATGCGAGTCGACGTCGTCATCTGAGCTGATTGCCTCCTCGGCGTCGATTGTGAGCTGCAGAAGCAGCGGGGACGGTTCCCCGACACTCAATAGGCGTCTCCGTTTTGACATGATGCGGAGATGCCTTCAGTCCGACTAGGCAAACTGGTGAACTTAGAGAATATATTTCTGGAGTGCATTGATGTCAGGGCTTATGGGCGTACTAGGACAGGATTTTCACATAGGCACCGGGAAATAATAGAGTAGAAAAATTCAGGTTTTTGCAAATTTGAGATATTCTCGATTTCTCTTTGAAATTGGTTTTTCATTTTAATGTTATCGCTTTGAAGTCTGAAAACTTATTTCAGGGCCTTGCCCAAGCAAACGCTAATATCATGGATCTCCATTGGGGAAGGAATAGCGTGTTTTGCACATTCCCCAGTACATATTCGGCCGAATGATATAAAGGATTTGGGTTTGATATTAAATATTGCGCGGAGTGTAACAAAATCCATTTTATAAATGTTGCTGTCGGACATCGGTGGCAGGCTGGGGAAGATTTTTTAAACTACATACTCAATGGCAAGAAAAGGATGTCCTACAAGCAATTTTCACTTCTAGCCAAAGTGATTATTCAAGAGATTTGAAAATTCGTAAGTATATAGCTATCATGGTGCACGTTGTGAGTGGGACTGGATTCTTGTTAGCAAAATAAACCGCTGGGTAAAAATGGCTAAAATACTCTTAACTGATGCCTCGTTATATCGCAGGACATGCAAAGTGGTTTTTGTTGGTATCGGTAGGCGACAGCAATGTCCAAAAATTGCTGTACAAGCTTTTGCTAACACACAGCTATAGTAGGGACTTGTATTGGGTTAACGTACGTAATTTGAGTGATTTCTCAAAGAGTTTTCATTCTTTTATCGAAATTGTTTTGCCTAGTAATATTATTTATTTCAATACACAGGACGAAATTCCAGGATTTTTTAGAAACAGACGTGTAGAAGGGTGATCAGTTCTTTTTTTCAAATTAGTACTTATCCCATGAGTGAAAAATAGATAACATGGGTAATGCACACCAGGTGGCGATTTTCATAAAAGAAAACGGGACGCCGCGTTTATGGCCTTCAGACACTGTGGGATAATTTGTGTAAATAAGATCTACAATTTGCTCAATGCTGCTGATTTTGTTACTATTTCCATCTGCTTCCCCAACGAATGACGGTGCTCGAATTGGCCCGCAACTTCGCGTTTGTGGCAGCTGCTCGAATTCATACTGTCTGCTGTCCGAGTGGTAACCAAGTACCAGCAGCGGTCCAAGATTTTTATTTGGGGGGTTGCAAAAATTTTTTAAATGCAGAGCATTTGTGTAAGTCACGATGTCACCCGTGCGTCGGCGTCCGCAGCAGCCAGCCTCCCCCTACACTATAAAGAGAAATAACAGTTACCGGCGCCTGGTTTCGATCCCACGACCCTGCGGGCGGAACGCAAGGTACATGGTGCTCTACCCACTTCGCCACAAAACCGACACAGAATGAAAGGCTACGAACGGGCCTTATATCCTTGACTCATTCAAACTGCGTCAAGAAGCTGCTGATACAACGCCTTCACTACCTGTGGGCGGAACGGGAGGTACATGGTGCTCTTTCCACTGCGCCAAAACCGACACAGAATCAAAGGCTACGAACGCGCCTTATATCCTTGACTCATTCAAACTACGCCGTCAGCGGCGTGCGTTGGCGACTGAGCGGCGTGCTAGCGGCGTGATAGCTGCGTGGTGTACACGTGATAGCAACAACCCCCCAAACACTAACCGTTAACGCAATACACCTACCCCCTATGCGACGCATTTACTCGAGTCCCCCTCGCGGGGAGATGGGCCAATTTTTTTTGGGGGGGGGGGGGTTTAGGGGGCACATAAAGAAACGCTCCCTTCCTTGTGCCAGTTCTGCGGAGGAGGTGATAAGTTATAACTATGCAGGCGTGTACGCGTATGCGGTGTAACCCGCTTGCGGACAAATCACTTAGCGACCCAGTGGTTTTTGGCGCCCCTTAGGCGGTGCAACGGCTGGCTCGAGCGCACGTTTATGACAGTCGGAACACGTTTGCGACCTCGCACGAGTGGGATTTACCCTCGCGCAAGAAGAATAACTAGAAAAAAAAAAAGCTGTGGACCTATTTAGGGGGTGCGAGTGTTCACCCCTTCGCCCTCCGCCCCCCCACCCCCTTTGGGACCACCACTGTCGTGTGCCCGCATAGAGTATACAGATGCCGATATCCCGGCCGGCTGGAAAGTTGTGCTTTGGCGAACGCAACCATTGATGAAGTGCAAACAAATTAACTCATACAAATGCATGTCTGTCCACTTGAAACCAAAAGCAATTTATCCCGAAATAGTTTGGCCAGCATCCTACGGAATTAAATCCACCCCGATAAGCGTTTGTTTATTCCGAGAGAAGTTTCTTAATAAGTACAGTTGCAATATTTAGAGCATACATTCTACTTTAGCCTCTGGCGACCCAGCCGAAAGAAACCATTGGCCGACCTATTTCCAATTGGTCACACAATTCGTAGGCTAAATATGTATGAGGCACCCATTGGCATTCCGATTGCCGGCCAACTGGGCGTCCCTTTGGACACCCCATTCGAACGACAATAGGTCTTCCCATTGGAGGCGCCATAGGACTTCCGATAGGGCGCTACTTGTGGCACATTTATTTGGTTCTATCTCATTGCCGCAGCCACTCTGAGTTGCCGCTGCACTGCGCTGGTTACCTGTATCACAAATAGGAGAACTGTATCACAAATAGGAGAAATACCTTTATTGCTCTGTTTGTATACACGGCATGCAGGCAGTTTGTCGTTTAGGCAATTTTTCACAGGATATTGTCCATGCCGTGTTCCGCTCACTGCAGGATGGCAGGAGGATACGTTTATATTACACCTAAGTTTGGCGCATTAAAACAACAAGAAATTGAAATGTTGAGTGGCATGAGCTTGTAGAGCGCATGCCACGGAGGCGTTGAAACAGAGACGACCAGACCACGTAGCAAGGCCGGTTTATTCCGAACGCCGTGGGGTCTCTAACTACTGATGCCAGGGGCGCGCGAGCCCTCCGGCGGGTGAGCGCGCTCGTGGGCCTGCGTCACGCTGCTGCCGCTGGCACTGTGGCTTGCCACTACAGGGCTCCCCCCCAAGAGAGGAGCTGGTTCGACGCTCTGATGAACCCAACGTACATGATGGTCACGGTGGTGTGCAGCCACAGTGGGAAGACTCGTAGGGTTGATGTCGGCGGCAGTGACTATGCCGGCTTCAGGCGCTCTAGGGCTATGTTGTCGTGAGAGCCATTGATGTCGATGACATATGTTGACGAGTGTCGTTCTACCACTGGGAAAGGGCCAACGTAGTGTGGTTACAAAGGGCGGCGCACGGGTCTGTACCGCACAAACACATGTGTTGCCTGTTCAAGGTCCGGAAGCACATAAGGTCCTCTGGGTTTTCGTTCCCGTGTAGGCTGCGGTCGAATGTCCGGGAGGATCAATGTCCGGGAGGACGGTACCTCGAACAGGTCGGCTGGTAGTCGAAGCTGGATTCCAAAACCGAGTTCAGCCGAAGAACACGTCAGGTCAGTTTTGAAGGCGGTGCGTATGCCCAGAAGTGTGAGGGGCAAGCGCTGGACCCACTGTGTTGGGCAGTCGTGTGCAGTGAGCGCGGCCTTATGTTGGCGGTGAAAGCGCTCGACAAGTCCATTTGTTTGTGGCCGGTACGCTGCCGTGCGCAAACGAGTCGTGCCGAGGAGGTGAAGGAGCTCGGCGAAGAAAGCCGACTCGAACTGCCGTCCGCGGTCGGTGACGATGGATGATGGGCATCCGAAGCGCGCTACCCACGTCGACACGAATGCTGACGCTACTGTGGGCGCGGTGTGGCTTCAGGCCAGCGTGTGAATCGGTCCACACAAGTCAGTAGGTAGCGGTAGCCTTGGCAAGGGGGCAAGGGACCAACGAGGTCGATGTGCACACGGCGAAGCGCTCATCAGGTTGTAGGAACGTCTTTGCCGGCGGAACTGGGTACCGGTGAACCTTTGCGCGTTGGTACGGTGCACACGCGCGAACCCAGTCGCGAACATCAGCGTTCATTCGAGGCCGGACAAAACGAGCCGCGATGAGTTTCTGCGTGGCACGAATCCCAGGATGGGCCATCGTCGAAGAGCTCGCGACGGCAGGTTCTGGGTAGGAATGGTCGTGGCTTTCCGGTCGACAAGTCGCAAACGAGCTGCTGTCCGTCGAGTGTCACGTCTTCGAGTTGGAGCGCAGTTGGGGATGTGCGAAGACGCAGCAGCTCCTTGTCGTCTGCTTGGTCAGCAGCCAGCCGGCGGAGGTCGGGTGCAATTAAAAGCGGCGAAGTGGAGGCAATGGCGTCCACGCGGCTTAGAACATCCGCAGCTGTGTTGTCAACGCCACTGACATGCTTGATATCCGTCGTGTACTTGGACAGGTAGGCAAGCTGCCGCACTTCTCGTGGCGTGTAATGGGTGTCGGGCCGGCTGATGGCGTACGTCAAGGGTTTGTGGTCAGTGAAGATGGTGAACTGACGACCCTCAAGAAGATGTCGGAAGTGACGCACAGCCAGATACATTGCCAAAAGTTCACGCCCGAAGACACTGTACCGGGTCTGCGGTGGGGTTAGACGTTTTGAGAAGAAGGCCAAGGGCTGCCACGCGCCATTTACGTGCTGTTGGAGGACAGCTCCCACAGCAGAACTCGAGGCGTCCATCATCAGCGCGAATGGACGGCCTGGATTTGGGTGAGCGAGGAGAGCGGCGTTTGGCAGCGCACGTTTGATGGCATGAAAGGCTGCCTCAGCACTTGCGGTCTAGTCCAATTCAGTGGTGGAGCGCTTCCCGGAAAGCAGGCGGTAGAGAGGCTCAAGCAGAGTGGCGCAGTTCCTGATAAAGCGACGGTAGAAGTTTACCAGACCCAGGAACTGGCGACGCTTGGTGACCGACGTTGGAGTTGGGAAGTCAAGAATGGCCTGGACCTTGTTGGAGAGGGGCTGAATGCCTGTCGCATCCAGTCGATGTCCCAGAAAGTCGAGGGCGGGAACACCGAACTCGCTCTTCGCTGCGTTGATGACAACGCCAAGGGCAGCTAAGCGTTCGAGGAGAATGCGGAGATGGTGCAGATGCTCCTCTAGGGACGTACTTGCTACCAGCAGATCGTCCACGTAAGCATAGACGAAGGGCAGTCCGCACGTCACTGTATCGATGAAACGCTGAAACGTTTGGGCAGCGTTCCTGAGGCCGAACGGCATTCGGAGGAACTCGAAAAGCCGAAAGGTGTTGTGATGGCCGTCTTGTATATGTCCTCCTCAGCGACGGGGATCTGGTGGTACGCCCGTACAAGGTCGATTTTTGAAAATATGGTGGCACCGTGCAGACTGGCGGTGAAATCTTGTATGTTGAGAAGCGGGTACCGATCTGGGATGGTGGAGAGGTTCAAGAATCGGTAGTCGCCACAAGGTCGCCAGTCACCGTTCTTGTTCGACACCATGTGCAAGGGTGATGCGTAGCGGCTGGAAGAAGGTCGGACGATGCCAAGTTCAAGCATGTGCTCGAAATCTGCACGGGCGATCTTGAGTCTGTCGGGAGCGAGACGTCGCGGACGAAAGAAAACGGGTGGTCCGGTAGTGGTGATATGATGACGGACGTTCTGAGTCACAGGCTGAGTCCAGTCGGGTGGTGACGTGACGGTGGGGAACTCCTTTAGCAGG
Source organism: Haemaphysalis longicornis (assembly GCF_048455015.1). Lineage (NCBI taxonomy): Eukaryota > Metazoa > Arthropoda > Arachnida > Ixodida > Ixodidae > Haemaphysalis > Haemaphysalis longicornis. The sequence continues at coordinate 7,333,596 of NW_027526257.1, read as the reverse complement.
GCGGCAAACGGTTCTTCAGCAACTGTAGCGCAGGAAGGCGCTACGTCAGCAGCTGCTGTCGCTACGACGCCTTGAACTGAGAGGAGGGTCGTGGAGTCGAGAAGTCGCCGTCGCTTGACGTCGACTAGGAGGCCATGTTTGGTAAGAAAGTCAGCACCAAGGATGGCAGAGCGAACGTCCGCGACCGCAAAAATCCACCGAAAAGTTCTGCGAAGACCCAGGTTCAAGGTCAGGAATCGCTGCGCGAACACGGGAATGCGCGTGCCGTTCACTGCCTGGAGGTAGAAGACTGCGCTGGAGTTCCGGTCGTGGCGTGAAGCTGGCAAGACGCAGACTTGAGCTCCCGTGTAGACGAGAAACTTTTGTCCGGTGGTACGATCGACGATGTGAAACAGGCGACATTCTTCAATGGGGCCAGAACCGCTCGTCGCCGCTAGCGGTCTGCCGGGTCCGTTTCCCGTCCATGAGCATGGCAAGAGGCAGTGGCGAGCGTCTGCGCCGAAACGGCGGTGGTAGACGCATACACCGGGGGCTGATGTAGGGCTGCGTCCAGGCACGGCATCACGGCGTCGGGAAGATGAGCGGTCGCGTCGGCGTGACGGGCGAGCAGAATGTGTTGTGCTGTTTCGCCTCGTCGCCGTGACAACGAGTTGCTCCAGTCGTTCGCACAGGTGATCGACACTGGCACGCGACGCAGACGCACCTTCGTCGGCAGGAGCTGGCGTCGTGCGAGGGGCGGGTGATGCTGGTGTCGCGGTCACAGCAGCAATAGGTGAAGCTGTGCTGGCTATTTCCATTACCTTGTCGGCCAGGGACGCGAGCGAAGGGAGATCCATGGATGGCGCTGTTGCGAGGGCCATTTGCACGTTCGCAGGCAGGCATTGCAGAAAGAGCTCGCGCAGCAATGCGCCGTCCATGGCTTGGGCACGTGAGCCGAGGAGTTGGGTCATGCGCCGTAGGAGTTGGCTCGGTCTGCGGTCGCCAAGCTCTTCGGTGTAAAGTAGCTGCTGTAGGCACGTGCGCTCAGATGGTGCTGTGCGTTCGAGTAGCGCTGCTTTGAGCTGGTCGTAGGCCGTTGCAGGTGGGTTGCGTATGAAGGAGGCAAGAATGTCCGCAACCTCTTCCGCAGCAGTCGCTGGCAGAGCTCTCACGACGTAGTGGAACTTGCGTTCTTGGGAGGTGATGCCAGACAGCGCGAACTGTGACTCGGCCTGGAGGAACCAGATGGTCGGGTTGTGTTCCCAATACGGTGGCAAGTGGATAGCCAAGGCGGCGATCTCGTTGCCGGCTGCTTGCGGTGCTCGCTGGTTCTGGTCGTTGCTGGACATGGCTCTACAACTTCGCTGGGAGGGATATCACGTCCGGGTCACCAACTGTGGAGCGCATGCCACGGAGGCGTTGAAGCAGAGACGACCAGACCACGTAGCAAGGCCGGTTTATTCCGAACGCCGTGGGGTCTCTAACTACTGATGCCAGGGGCGCACGAGCCCTCCGGCGGGTGAGCGCTCTCGTGAGCCTGCGTCACGCTGCTGCCGCTGGCACTGTGGCTTGCCACTACAAGCTCAAGCTTCGATAACGTTCCATGCGAGGCGAACTGCGCTGCGCGGCGATTTTGTGAACCCGTCAGTCCTAACATGAACAGCCTTAAAATATATACAGGCCGACAAATTATTTCTTAATACTACCGCTCACTCTACGAGGAATGAAAATGGCAAGGAAAAATGAACCATCTAGGTTACTCACATAAACAGGGACTCTATGCTTTCGGTGCAAGGCTTTGCGGCGTTCAGTGTAAAGATGCGTCTTGAAACACACTGCTAGCAGTATACGACATCATAGTCGCCACTTCTCACGCTTTTGCAGACCAGCTTACATTTCCAAGGAAACGTACAGTCAAAGAAGACTGCGTGTGCAATCGACCAACGCGCCTACACCACCAACACCAGAGTGTATACCAGTTCTTCACTGTACGTCTATGGACTGGATTTGATTGAATTGGATCATGGTTGTTATTTGAAACATTTTGCTACTCGTGTAAGAAAATTTTCTTTAGTGTTTGCTTGTTATCATGTTTTTTGAGAACTTTATTTTGAATTGCTTATTGTAATATTTACAATTATGGCTTCATAAACAAAAATATGTAAAGGTTGAAGTTTCGAACATACAGTGTGTTGCAACGGTAATTGGAACACTTCAAAAATTTTTCCTGAGCGAACCACAGCCCTGTTCGCGCTCAAAATTTACACGAAGGTCGCATTTTGTGGTCTATTGTGTTTGATACTGGGAACAACGACGGTACGTACCTGTTTGTCCTTAAAATACATAAAAACTATTTTCGCCTATGGGTAAGTGGCGGCTGATTTGGACGTGCGAGCACGAAAATCGGGTTTTCTGATCGTCTGATAGCTCATTTCTAGGTGCATTTTCTGATCGTATGTTGCACAATTGGCTCCGTACGGGAATCCCAAAGGTGCGTTTCACTCTCCAGGTGGTTCCCTCGTTCAAACATCAACTTGGGCTGTCTCGCACGTCCAAATCAGCCGCCATTTTCCCAGAGGCAAAAATTGTTTTATTTATTTTTAGATTGCACAGGTAAGTACCATCCTTGTTCCCGGTATCAAACAAAACAATCCACAAAATTCGACCTTAGTGGCAAATCAGAGAGCGAAGAGAGCGGCGGTTAGCTCAGGAAAATGTTTTAAAATGTTCCAATTACCGTTGCAACACCCTGTATTTGAAGGTTTTAAATGAAGGTTGAGAGAGAGAATGAACTTTTAGCAAATCGTTGTCGTAATTGAATATTATCCAAATGAATACTATCCAAAAAACTATCCGAATTGGCTCCCCGATTTGGTCATCATGTTGCAGCCAATGGGACCATAGGGCGAACTGGCCGTCCTATTCGAGCTCGAGTTGTTGACTTGCCCTTCATTTTTTGGTTAATTCATTTTTTTTGTGTTGAGATGTGTCTCTATCATGTCTTGCCTTCATTAGCTGTGGAGGGCTCCCATTCTCCGTTTTGTCACTATCCTATTTACCAGATTTGCACGAAGGCGCATCTTTATTAAAGCGGGGCTTTTTCGCTTATTACGGGTTTTCAAAAGGCTCTTCTATTACCTTGTTGATGCTCTGTTGAATGCGCGATGGTGCTTTCACTTTGCATATTTCGTAGGGCGCCAATGAAAAGTCGTGCGATACTGAGACAAAACTGGATGCAACTCACTCACACTAACTCAAGACATATTTTCCTTGTGCACTCATTCGGACTCACGCTTACCACTCACACTCACTAATTTCACTGTTTCACGGTCATGCTGTTTTTTTCTCCTTGCTTACTCGCACTTATTCGTGCTTGCGCTCACTACTCGTCGTCACCGCTCGCACGCAGTCACAACAAAGCTCACCACTCGTCGTCACTACTCATACTCATTCACGATCACTATTACCACTAGCCTCACCACTCGCACTCACTCGCTCTAACGCCCACCATCGCCAAATCCTTCAGACTCGCTCAGTGAAGCTAAACCTCGTCGTCACCACTCGCACTCAATCACACCCGTGCTCACCACTCGCATTAGCTACTCGCACTCACTCGCACTCAGGCTCATCAATCCACTGGCCACTCACAATCGCTGGTAGTCGACTCACCACTCGCATCCCCTTCTCACACGAACTTGCACTCGCACTGGCTGCAGCCCTCCCCACCTCCACTCACATTCACTCCAAACTGAATACCGCCAGTAATACTTATTCGCGTTTCCAGTGGTTTTACCTGTTTAAAGCACGGGAATTTCAACTTCGCGTTACATGTTTGTAATCCAAAAGAATCGTTTAATTCAGTCACGATTTTCAATGCGACCCCAATGACACGGATACCAAAATGGCATAGCTACGTGAACCGAAAAATAATTTCCCTGTTTTACGGGCGAAGCTCCCCATTCGCTATCGTTAATGCCGTAGTGGAGGGATAAGACCTAATTTCGAGCCCCTTGGGAAGTTTTGTGGGCGGCAAAATCTTCCCACGTGCGATGTCCTTTTTCCCTTCCATAAAAAAACTGCCGCAGCGAGCGAAGCTGAACTCACGAGGTCGTGTTCAGCAGTTCACTGTCATAGTGACTGCGCTAGAGCCGTGAGTAAAAGCGAGGGATTCACCCATGGGTTCATCACCCTAGGCTGGCAGACGCGACATACAGAGAAAACAGCCATGCGCATTGTCGGAGCTTTATAAAAATCGGCGGAACTGCCTCTAATCACACCGCAGAACCCACCATGCTGCCGTACAAGCCGTAGGTGGACAACTTGCCGAAGCTGCACATCAACAAACACCATGAACTATTCATTGCTAATGCAACGGTGCGGATTATGAGCCAAGGTCCGAGTTGCAGCAAGACGTTTAATGCCACACATAAAATCGGCGTGTAGTCAAGGCAAGAATATGTTGTTTTGTGGGTTTTATTGCCGTAGAGCTACTCGAAGTGGCAAATTACCCAGCACTGCGAAAAAAAGCTCGCTGGCTCACTCACTCACTCACTCACTCACTCACTCACTCACTCACTCACTCACTCACTCACTCACTCACTCACTCACTCACCCACTCACTCACTCACTCACTCACTCACTCACTCACTCACTCACTCACTCACTCACTCACTCACTCACTCACTCACTCACTCACTCACTCACTCACTCACTCACTCACTCACTCACTCACTCACTCACTCACTCACTCAAACTGAAGCTAAACGCAATCGCGCCATTAACAAGTGGCTGTGCCTACGAGCGGCTAGCCCTAGCGGCCCTTACGACAGCGAGCGGCGCCTGCGATAAAGAGCCTACAGCGAGTACAACTACAAGAGTAGAGATCAATATGGAAGGTTTTGCTCATCGCGCGTGACGTGAGACGAGTGCTCTCAGCATTCGTGAGTGGTGAGTGAGCCTTTGTGCAAGTAGATCCCGCCCTCGCGATAGGTGGACGGGGCTCACCGCGACTGGCGCGTACTTTTTATGCTTTCTCCGAAGAAACACCTTCCAGCTGACATAGTCCGATTCCGGGTAGGAATCGTACGAACCACGTTTGAATTTCGCAGGTGCCACTTCTTTTTCATTGTAGTGCGCACCGCCTAAGCGTCTGCTCCTCTGAATACACGGCGCCATCATCTCTCGTTGTAACAGCACTAAGGAAGTGTGCGTCAAATACAGAGGAGATAGAAGGAAGAGACAGCGGGAGATTCCTCTTCGGTAGCGACGAGCTACGCGACCGTCGAGAAAATGACGTGGTCCCAGAAATGCCTCCGAACGCGGCGACGCACTACCAAATAACGCCTGAGTATATCTAAAACCTTAGTGCGTTCGCTGGTACGGAGATCACTTCGCGGACGCAGCAGGTACGCCCCGTCACATAGAAGACTGCACTTCGCCCTGCGCACAAATTTCGCAATAGGAGTCTCTTATTCGTCGGGCAAACGTTTTTCAGTTGTTGGTCTTCCTAAAATCAAACTTCGTTTCATGTCTGTCGGACGTCCCTAGGATAAGCTATTCCTTTGCCTCAGACCATGCGAATGACGTCTGTAGTACGTCCGCCGTATTTTTGCGGATGTCCGATGGATGATCGATGGACGCTGTGGTCCAATGGCATTTCTTCACGCTACCGGCTTCGGCTTCACGCTACCCGGCTTCAGCGCCTTCTGTGCGCGCGATCTCCGGTTCAAGCTCTCTATCTCGTACACTACAACTTTTGTAGCGTAAGCTACTCTGGCCGAGGTTGAGCAGTTCACGTTGACCTTGAAGGGCCGTGCAACGCAAGCGCGAGGAACATTGGCTTGGATTGGATTGTATTTGGATTGGACTGGATAGGCTTGCAATAAACTGGATTGGATTGCATTGGATTCCAATACAATTGGAGTACGGGTGTGTAGAGAATTGGGTCGGCACATTCACCGTTCTGCGCATTCTAGAGGAGTGACATCATAGCCGCGGCAGACGCACTGGCGCTAGCGCGTGCCCAGCTGTGCGCCTTCGTTGCGCAGTATCCAAGCATGACGCTGCGCCGGAGCCGTTTGATAGCCGTTTCGCGTGGCTCCTGGAGAGCCATGCTCGGCATGCGCGAGGAGGAGTTACTGGACTGGACTGGACCAGACTGGACTGGATTGTCTAGGACTTGACTAGACTGGACTGGATTGGATTGGACTGGATTGGACAGGAAATCGTTTTAGCAGCAGTAACCATGATAATCAGCTAATCATAGACAACCAGGAAACCTTTGAATAACCAGCTGTACCTTAGCTCACGCTACCTATTTTCTGGCATAGCCGAGCTGGTCCACTGCTAATTTTTTGCCCACCTTTTCTCAACCTTACAACGCGTGTGATTAAAAGACAAAGATTTGAGGGTTTCACTTTACAAAAGAAGTAAACCTCAGGCCTGCGGGTCTTGTAACACTGAATTGTTTTCCTGTTCAGGTATCAAAAAAGTTGGTAATATGTGTTGTGCTAGGGGGAAAAATAGTGAGAAAAAAATCGTTGTTGCCTCAGCACATCGGATTTAGATGCATAGTGTTTTTAGGTTTCTCAGCGCACAATTAAAATACTTTTTTAGCGTCACCTTATTCCTTAGCCATATCGGAACTCTCCACCCACCAATTCGAAGATGTGAAAAATTACGCCCATCTTCCCGCGAGGGAACCCTGATGTGATGCGACGCATCAGTGGGGAGCGTTTGGACTGACGCTGGTATTGGATTGCGTCAGTCCACTCACTGGAGTAACTGTCGCTTTCATCACGTCTTCATCGGAAGATCTTGCACGAAGGTATCGTCAAGCAAAATCAAGTCAAGTGCGAGAGCGAGTGCTGGACTGATCCGGCGCCGTGCGCTCCCCGCTTATATTCCCACTTTTGAAATGAGAGGAGCCAAGGGGAGAGTCGCACACATGCGCGCACCCAGAGCAGCGAAGCGCACACGCCCAGCTGTTGTTATGATAATGAGACGGAGTGAGAGTGCGCACACATGCGCGCACCCAGAGCAGCGAAGCGCACACGCGCACTGTTGTTATGATAATGAGACCGAGTGAGAGTGTTGCCCACAGCTGTCGGAGAGATGAACGGAGGAGAGTTGCGCATGTGCAGTGAGCGCGCGGACAACGCCGCGATGACACAGGAGGGACATGCCTCAGAGCAAGAGATGCGTCGCATCTAAGAAAATCTACTTGTGATCGGGCTCGCAGTGCAACGCATCAGTAAAAGTGC
>NW_027526257.1:7091895-7326255 GCF_048455015.1 Haemaphysalis longicornis | reverse complement strand
CTTTGCGCTTACGCTGATTGTTGATGCAACCAACAATGGCGTAGGACGCCACGATGAGTAGATTCTTTACATCGAAACTAAAGGCAATGACGGCAACCTGCCCAGAATTAAGAAAATAAACATCATTGGGAATAAAATGTCGGGCGTCCTGCTGGCACGGCAAAACGTAGCCTCATAGGCAACCCCCGCGAGGACAAAGCGTGCCTAGGGTGGCACGCCGATTTAGCGGGTTGAGAACAGAATTTATGGGCAAACCTTACAGCTCTCGGACGTTTTGAACGTTCTCCTTAAAGCACTGTTAAACTTCGCGCTGCTGACATACTGAATAAATGGCACTTACTGATTTTTGATGCCGTTGGAACGTCTGATATGCACGTGCGGCACGGAACAACAGCGTGTGACTGCGGCGTCGTCTGCTCGCGGCACAGTCCCCAGGAAATGCCCGCCAGATGGCGCACCGGTGGCCGCAAAATGGCCGACTCGGGAAAATTCTGGTCTATAGATTAAGCGCATCCTGCTAGTATGCCACTTGTCCGGTATTGCCTTCTTTTCTATCCCTGTGCTTATGTCTTGTAATAACCTTTACTTGCTCTTTGGTCCCAATAGACCCTATGTAAAATGCGCCCCGCCATCTACCGTCGATTCCTATAACTAGGTCCGCCATTTTGGTACGGTCGCTTGAAACCGAAACCAATTAGTAAAACATAGAAGGCGGGCATTGACCGCTCTTGGTGATGGACTACAATGCCGAAGCATTGATTCGTGCCGCAGTGCACGCAATGCGGAAATACCGGTTGAAATTGAGAAAAGGTACGTGAAGTTCCACGCTTTTGAATGAACTTCCTGACGCGAACTATGCCGGCGCGAGCAACCTTTGTAACACGCTGGGTGCGGTGCGCTGGGAGCGAATATTTGTCGTTGGTTCGCTAAGCGTGGGATTCCGTAGTCGCTGCCTGGATGAAAAATACACCTGCGTTGGAGTTCTGTGGTACGGCCTTTGTATTTTGAATGAAGCCTGAGCGTGCGCCACCTATTCATGCGACTGACAGCGGCGCTCGACCGGGAAAAAAGTACCACACGTTGCCAAAATTAGGCTGTTTCTTTACTCGTTCCTGTGGCTCTGCGACCGCTTCATTTCATTGTTAAATGGTACCGCTTAGCCCCTACACTACCCTTTCTCTTACCTAGGGCTGTAAACAATTTTTTTTTGCCGCACTACGCCGTCACGGTGCGGTTGAAAATTTCCTCTGTGGCGGGCGCGCACGGTATGGGAGTGTGTTGTTGGTTTCTTTTACGTTGCATTTAGCCGCGTGTCGTTGCAGAAGTGTCGTACAGTGTTTTTATGATGATCTAACGGTGGAAAATTCGAGCTTTTGCACTTGGGTCCCGATTTTCCGGGCTGTAAGGTTTGTTGTTACGTCAAGTTAACTTGGTGCCCATTGTCATTTCAGCCACAATGTATTTATTGTCGAATATTTTGTGACTAAAATCCACATTCACTCCTCTAGTTTGTCGCATGCTGCATGCATGCCTCCGACGTAATGATAGTGGCCATTGATGTAGGTAGCTAAGGCAATTTTCAAGTTTTATTCGAAAAAAAGAAAGAAAACGGCCAGAGTTGCATCAGGTCGCCGCGCATCAGCTTGAGTGCGTTTGCATTTTTTGTATCCGCAGTGAAAATCCCAGTAAATTAAACTACTTCGCTGATTTATAGCGCGTGCAGTATAGCAAAGTGTGGATATAAATGGAACAAAGGGAAGCATTCGGGCACCCCTGCATGCCGTGGTCTAGTAAACACGACGTTGCCCAGCCTCTGCGTGCTCGCGAGATGACCACGGCGAAATGGCATGAATGCTTTCTGCTAGCTCATAGGTGACCCTTCATGTGCAACTTTCTGCTAGCTCATAGGTGACCCTTCATGTGCAATGCCAGTCCTTGTTTCTGTCACTGTGGGGGTGAGGCTAGCACAACTGGGGCAAAAAACCCATTCCCAAGGCTACCAAATTTTCTCCCAAGCGCGTGCACGGCACTTTGTAGCTGCTCGCATTGCTCCTGTACCCGACGTACATCGAACAGACGCATTGGCAAAGGAAGGGAGGGGCCATTTTCTTGCTGGCTTCTCCAGTCAATGTCTTGGACACTCGCTGGCTTGAAGCCCTGCTGTCTCGGGCGTCCCCACTGTTGTGGCAGCTCAGTGCACGCAGGCTCCGGTGGCGCCTCTTTATAACCTTGGGCTTGCAAGAGGACGAATAGGTGCACAGCCATTAGGATGTGACTACATGCTCCATGGACTGCAACCCCCCGGGCACTCGCACGCTGCCTCCCCAATCGCCCCACTGTCCGCCTCAAAGGTGAGGCACACAACATAGGGCCGGCCACTTTTCTTCTGGGAGCGAAAGCAGCTGCTGAGCACATGGATGAGGCCCAACCAGCAAGAACAGAGAGAGTAACAGTAAATAGCACTCAGGGAAGAACAGGTCTTGTCCGCTACACCGCTACAGTTTATGGTAAAGGGACAGAGCAGAAAGAAGTGGCCGCAAGGAACAGACTCAAAATTACCAGATTTTGTGTCTTGCTTAACACTGTTGCAAGGGCAATAATCTACACCTCAAACAGCAATGATGCCAAAATTGTTTGTCAAGTTCGAGCGTGCAAGCATCTCTGCATGCTTTGTTAATGCGTTTTCAAGAAAAAGAAGTTTAACATTTAAAAATCTCGCCGTGGGTAATGATACCAGTACCCTCATAATCGTGTTCGTCATAACTTAAGCAAGCAATAATATGATTATCTGGAACTCACCTCCAGAACCTTTCGAGATAAACAGGTAAAAATTCGGGCTGTACCGATGATCCATCGAATTAAAAAAAATCTTCTAGTTCAGTGAGTTCGAGCTAACGAGGTTTTACTGTATTATCTATTAGTGCACCCCAAAAACATGCGCTTTAGAAACAAACACAACCACCCCACCCCTAAAAAAGGGGAAGAAAGACACACAAACAGATTTTTGGGGCATTACATGCGCAATAAATAGTGAAAACACACACACAAAAAAAGAAAATTCAAGGCGTATGTGCGCTTTTGAAGTTGACTTCGCCGCCAAGCGCGATTGCTTTGCGGCAAACGCGCGGGCGGACGACCGTCACGGAAAACGGCCGCAACCTTTCCGTGAACATCTTTCCGTGAATTCAATGTACAGCATTTGAAAATGCTTAATCCACCCACTAGCGGTACGGTCTGGCGATTGTCGCTTTCCTCTTTCAGGGTTACTGCAACAGGGTCGCCGCTACGCATTTGCAAGGTAAACAACGGTGAACAAAGTGCTATACAAATGCACATACCGGTTAACTCGCGTCAAGTAAAGAACAAAGAAGGATTTACTTACTGCGAGTAGCACGTTTTTGCCCGCACCGATGAAGGCGAGCTATGCGCCTCGGTGGCTAGGCAGCATGCCCTGCTCCGCTGCCGCTGGAATGGGTCTTTGGCGCGGCACCCCGAGTGGTATGAGTCTTCAGACCCAGTCGGCAGCGCAGGCAAGTCCTTCGTCCACAATCCGCGGTCGGGAGCCGGAAAACGCCGCCCAGTTTGAGCCATACCGCGTTACCATCACCTACTCTTCCACAGTATACAATACGAGACTTCCCGATCGGCGCCCGTACCAATATGGCCGACGGTCTCGTTTACATCAGTGTTGCTAGATCACCAAGCAATTTCGCATAAGGTCTATTGGTTGATAAATTCCATGAGTATCCCATCCGTGCCTGGGGCGCCCTCTAGCGCGGGGACCAAAAAACTTTGGCACTAAAGCTCTGACACTGGGTAGTAACTGGTGTTACATTGCCTAGGCGTCCTGTACTGAGCTCCGTCACCTATGCGGGAAAGCATCTCGGCGCGTTGTCGTGCTGCACGCTATCGAAGCCCGCGCACGGAGTCAACACGCGCACACACTGTTGATTCATAACATGGGTCAATAAATTTTCCATCGGTTATCCAAGCCCTGGCGTTGCACGGCAGGCAGAGTTATTCGGAAAAGTGGTGCTCTGCAAGTGCCTTGGTACAGATCAAGGTGTCTATAAAACGTTGCTGCTAGTGCCGCTCTCCCAGCTGACCTTCAACCCAGCTGACCAGAGCATAAATAATGAATGCAGCAGCGTATTTTAAAACGCTACTATGATGGTGAAGTGATGCCATCGCGTATGACATTTTAAAACATAAACTTAAAGGGACACTGAAGTGATATGTAAATATTGCGGGATTACTAGCGCAAACTGTAGTCCGGAGTCCATGGGCCATATTTCGACCACTATGAGCGCGTTTACGCGAATTTATTTATTAGAAAAAGCAATTCGAAAAAGCTGTCCTCCTCTCTGCACCCTCGCCCATTTTTTGTGGCGTTTTCATGTGACGTCACGATGAGACGAGCTGGCTGCGCTACTGCACGGTTCGCCGAACTTCCAAGATCGAGTCAGTCGGCACAGCATTTATACCGCCGGCCGCCGACGGGTCGTCGCAATTGGCTCGGTCAATTGAATCTAAGCCACCACACGTTTGTGAATGAAAGAATGTGCCTTTCTTTACTTTGTTAGTTTGTACACTGTATCTACCTCCAAGTCGAGTCAAGGTCGCCTCACACAAGCGCTGCACAAGGGCACATGTGACGCTTTGCTGACTTTTCGCTAGCAGGAAAATCTAAGGCCACTTTAAGGTGGGAGAAGAGTCAACGAAGTCAATATTGGTACTAAGAAAATAAAATCAACTGAAACTTTTACTGTACAGCGCAAAACTAGGGAGCAGGAAGCACTTTTTTGCGCTGGGTGAACAAGCACAGCGGTCAGCAGCACGACCGCACATCTGCGAGCGCTTTTCCGTCCAAGAAATGCAATTGCCAGACGTGAGATATTGTGGAAGTTTGGGGGACGCTTACTGCATGGGCGCTATACGACAAATAGTCACCTAAAGTACTCCAAATTATGAGGCTAAATAAAAGTGTAAACTGGTTATACATTATATACCTTATATATCCACGCTCGCCAGAGTTGGCCTGTGGCCGAGTGGTTCACAGTGGTAGGTTGTCGTTTTGCGAGTTGCAGGTTCAAATCCCCGAGGGTGCATCGTTTTTTTTCCCAGTTCACCATTTTTGAGTTCACCATTTTTGGGCCGTAACGTTCACTGTTCCACGAGCGAGTTTTCAGAACGCCCGCAAACTGCCACTGACGCTCTAGCGAGTTCTCGTTAGCGTGCCGCTGCTTGCGGGCAGTGGGCACAGGCCTGAATCAGCACACCCTTTGTCTGGTGCGAACACGCTTTTTACGATACAGGCATGAGTGAGGCAAGCTCCGAATATGACGGAAAAGCGCATGGCATTTCAGCGTCAGGGTGACGCGGAGGGTGTCACTAGCCGAGGTAGAAATCACTAGCCGAGGTAGGCCTCGGCTAGTGATTTCTACGATTCCAAGCTGTCCTGGGAGGCTTATCTCAGGCATTTTACAGCCGACAATATGGCAGAAGGGCGGTACGGCGATTACTGAGATATCGAGAAGGCCCATCCAACGATGCCGTCGGATGTCAAACATTCAGAGAGACAAAAACCTTAACCGCAAACAAGACAGACAGCCACAGCCTCTCCAAAACTACGAGTGGGGTTCGAAGACGGCGCACAGCTAAAGAGAATTTGACCACAATACCCGTGCTGACCTGTATTCGTCAATACTCAATGGACAGAAGATCACCTGCGAGCGGAGGGGGGAAATCCCCAGAAATTGGCTCTCTCCTCCGTCGCGTCCTGCCCCCCTGAAGCGAAAACCACAAATGAGGTACCCCGGCTCGAGAACGTGGTTCCTCCCCAAACTGCGCAACATACTGTTATGAATTCCACCCAAAGACGCAAAATGAAACCAACTCCACCAAGTGACTTCAATCAGTTGCTTTTAAAGATGTTGTTCATGGCCCTGAAAGCGATAATAAATGCTCTTCAACCGGCCAAAACCTACTTGGAGTCAAGGCCCTACTGGAAATGGAGCAAGTTATCATGCAAGGCGGGCATGGAATGTAACTTAATGGACAGTTGGTATAGACGATCCGTAATATTTCAATGGAATTGTAATGGCCTCAGGAGAAAAATGGGAGATTCCCGTGAGTTTGTAGCGCAATATAACTTCCCTGTCATGTGCATATCAGAGGCCCGCACTGAACCGATCTTTCGTTTGGCAAATTATGTCGTGTACACATCAGACCGAGTTTTTGCTCCAAGTCGTGCAATGTTGTGTGTACGGCAAGATATACCGTCTTTGCTAGTCGCATCATCGTCTACCGAAGTTCCACAATTTGTGCGGTGCAAGGTTGTATTGGGAAACACCACTGTTACAATAGTGAGCGTGCGTATTGAACCGCATACTGCAACAGCTTGGACTGAGCTTACCGCTATGTGCCGGCCAGTCGGAAGCTTCATTATTTGTTGCGGAGATTTCAATGTTCCACATGAGTTATGAAATCTTTGTACACGCGGCGACCCCGTCAGCGACGGACCCTGACCTGAGACTACCCAGATGGTGAGATGCTCTCTAGCCAAACCTGGCTAGCCCGGCACTGCGCCAGCCGTGCATAGCACATTAAACCTTATGGATTCGACACCGAGACCCCGTTCCTTGTGGTTTTGTTGGGTTGCTTTGTCTCCACCCCCAATACACAGGCCCATCAGCATCCCCTGGCGATTGAATTCGGTTGGACTGCAATATCCGGGCTTAAACTGCGGTGGGCAACGCACCCCGTAACCCTGTAGCACTGGTCACTCTCTCTCACCAGAAAAAAGGAAGAAGTCCAAAGGAAGCCTAACAAATACCACAAACACTCAGAAACCGGCTGAGACACGTGCAGGCGTCCGGGAAAGCTGCTATGAACGTGGCCTGCATCGCCAGTTCCCACGCCTCGTCCAAGACCTGACAGCTGCTCCGAACCAGCTGGAACCCACAACCGTCCTCCGCTGTTGTCAGGCGATGCCCCCAAAATTACATACCCCCGCTAGAATCACACGTAGATAACACTGGATATGGCGGCCGCCGTATCCAGCGGCGGCTCCGTATCCAGCGCCGTATCCAGCGGATGCGACGCGGCGGCCGCCGCGTCGCATCCCTGCATTTACGTGAACTCCCCCGCACGCCCTCACTCCACGCGATGACAGGCCAACAAAGGGAGAACTATCGCCAAAAATCGGTCACTGTCCAACCACAGTTGACAGTCCAATCTCCCCGCCTATGGCGGTACGTCGGAGCGAATGGTTTTACAACCCGCCATTCCGCTAAACGTACACGCAGGGGGCCACAGATCCAGCTGTCTTCTAGCTCGCGGAATGCCCTTCGACCCCCCGGGAAACCAACATTTTCCCACAGTCGGACCACTCGCGCCGACCAAAACAGCCCGACAACGCTGTTGACACCCGAGACATTGTGTCCTCACGCCAGCGGCTTGACCCAGAGGCCATTCGCATTTAAGAAGCTGGCTGCCATAAAGTTATTCATTCCTCATTACCGGAACCGCCACTCCCTCTGTGTTCTACTCATCCCGCGTCGTTGATTCCTGGAACCATCATCATCATCATCTTCATTTTTTGAACTCTTAAAGGCCCCTTGCGGGGTATTACATAAGGGGAGGCAAATGCACAATTCAACAGATGCATGATTGTCAATGGTACAAAGCATAAACGTGAGGGAACTACATGATAAAAACAGTATCGACAGAAGGAAATGAATATACATGGAAGAAAACGGTAACAGCTGTAAATTTACTAACAAATCAAATTATTAGTGATTATCTGTTTATATTTGAAGGGGTTTTGTCCGTTGACTATGGATTCGGGCAGGTTATTCCAATCTTCAATGGCTGTACGTAAAAAGGGTTTGTTGAAAGCATTAGTTGAACCATGCAACTGCGTAAACTTAGAGAGTTAAAGTAGCGACGTGATGAACGGCGGCAGGGAGAAGAACGGTATTGCGTTGTCACCGGAAATTATACGCCTCGAGCGCGGCCTGTAGGGGCGCCACTGAAATCCCCCTAGCGGCCCGTTTTGAAAGCAGCCCCAGTGCCGCCGCTGCTTTTGCGGCTCCTTCACGACTGAGATTTACCGTTTGCGGGTGTTTGAAATCCATGTTTATGTGGAGCAGTCACTCTGTCGTCAAATGGGGTATGTTTTTGACAGTGTAAATGTTTCTTACATGATCTACGTGTGGTATATTCGGTCTTTATAAGCACCAGGTGTGTGTCACAGGACAGCGTTGCGGAACCGGCGTATGATGGAGCCGATTGTAGTTACACTGACCTAAATTTACTACCCGTGTCTCCGTAACCACCGGTTACTCAGGTGTTAATGCTACGGCTATACACTACGATTTAAATCGGTTTTGTGCGCTTACATAATCAGCGGAGCACTCATACCTGAAAGCACGCCAGGTACGTTACGTTTGCCAATATTATACCTCAGATATTTACAACCACCATTTGCAAGCCAGTGTGTGTTAATTTCGGGAATATTCAACGTAAGTACGATGGACAATGCAGAATTGTACTCGGGGATCAGCACACAACAGGGTCGTCTTGTCGTGAGGTGAGCGCCCGCAAACATTCATCTGCTACATATATCCTCTGTGAGCAGCGCGCAGACGGGCGTAGAATGCAATCGGCGTCCGCGAATTAAACGTTTCTTCAAATATCGTCAAATGGCATAGGGAGCCTGCAGAATGAAGCAGAAATCGAAATCACAGGGCCTTATCACATACCACACTCTTCCAACGATACTTTTCCTCTCTTGTTGAACAGCCTGCCCTGTATACTTCCAAAAATGCGTACACCGTACGATCAGCTCTTTGTTGAAGTAGAAAAACAAAAGGAAAGTGAACGCGACATTTGTGTGTGGGATTACTAAAACATTCATTGCTTGATTCCGCTCCTCATTTGTACACAGCGTCCCCCTCCGATTCCCTCCCCCCACCGATGTCTCGCGAAAAAGCAGTGCATTTCGCGTATAGTTGGTCTTGTGAACACTACCTGGCTTACGTTTCGACGAACGTATTTAGCATGTTAGAAGCTGCACTGTTTCTTTTTTTTCATTTTCGTTAGAGCTATTGTGTTTCTTAATTCCGCACTTGCACAGCGTTTATTTTTCCGTGGTTTCATTAACTTGCCTTGGTTTTTGCTATATTGCGTGTGTGGGCACATATTTAACAACGCACAGGCTTGGAATATGCTTAACATTTTCGCATGGTTTATAACATTATAAATGGAATAACCTATTGTCCAAGAATGGGTAATCACATCCCCGAAACATACTTTTCTGCGACGTATATATTCTGCAAAATGAAGCAAACCTCTAATTGCGCCAGCATCAGGTCTAAACGAGGGGACAGTAGAATTCATTTGTGCCTGATGTTTTGGAGGTGACATGGGTGATATGTTGCTGCCGCCGCTGACGCACGGAAGAGCGGCGACGAAGCGCGCAGAACCGCGGCCCCGGGTAGCTCTTGGAGGCGATCAAGTACTCTACGAAGACGCAGCTTCTTTTTAAGTTACCTAACGTACTCTTTGCCTATAGACGTCACCATAACAAGTTTGTTTTAGGGCGCGGAAAGGATAAAGAAGCGAAACAGAGCCCAAACACTGCACGAGCTCCTATCAGCCACGCAGCACAAATCCCGTCAACGCCGCGGAGAAGCGGCGGCAGGCGGCGCAGCGATCGCAAAGCTCGAGGCGTATAGTATAGCTTGTGCAGAAGGAAGAGCCGAGTGACCATGCGGCGAATTTCTAGGGGGGCAGGGCGAAGTTGAGGGATATTTATATAGCGCTAATACTTAAGCGAGGACTTTATTGTGATATGATAAATCTGGCAGCGAGATTTCGAATTGGTTCTAATGCGTTAATTAGGTAATTTTGATGAGGGTTCCAAATAGCAGACGGATATTCAAAATTAGTAGGCGTGCAGGCTTTGTAAGCTAATTTACGGATTTCCGGCGGGCAGGACGTAAGGGATCTTTTGATGTAGCCAAGTGATTTTGCTGAAGCGGCGACGAGTTTTATTATGGTATCGGACCATGTTAGTTTATTTGATATTATTACGCCAAGGAAACGATACGAGTTGACCAGGGTTAAGGGTTGGAAGTTCACAGAATACTGGAAGGAAAAGTTAGTGCGATTGCGCGAAACGCGCATGAATATACATTTGATTGTATTTGTTGCGCCTCTTACAATCAGCATTTGGCAGGCTCTAGAGAAATACCACAAGAAGACGGCTCGAGATGGGCAATGTGGATGTGTTATCACTCATCATAAACGTTTTGTTTCATGCATCACAATCATGGTTTACTGACTACTTTTGTTATGTGACGCCTCTTTTGTAAGTCAAGGAGGCCGGTGTGTCAATGCGATGCTGAGCGAGCATAAAGTCACACTTCAGCAAAAGCGGCCATGCTCACATGGCAGCTCACTGTGAAGATTATAAATCCTATCCTCTTCTTTGCGATACAGTGTACACCACTTTTAATGTATCCACTTGCAATGCAGAACTGAATATCCCGAATATTACAAATAGTTGGTAATTTTTTTCAGAAACCGCGAAAGAAGTAATACTGCCATGCGCAGTCTGCGGCAGGCGCACCAACTAAAGGCTGAGACGACGGAAGGAGATGCACCTTGATTGGACTATGTGCAGGATTAGCATTAAAACAAGTTAAAAAAAAAAACATTCATTCAAAAACGTGCTTGACATCCGACGGCATCGTTGGATGGGCATTCTCGATATCTCAGTAATCGTCGTACCGCCTTCTGCCATGTCGGCTGTAGAATGCCTAAGGTAAGCCTCCCAGGACGGCTTGGAATCGTAGCAATCCCTAGCCGAACCTACACAGTGGATGAACGCCCTCCACGTCATCGCAGACACTGAAATGCCATGCGCTTTTCCGCCATATTTGGAGCTTGCCTCACTCATGCCTGTATCATAAAAAGCGTGATCGCACCAGGCCAAGGGTCTGTTGATTCTAGCCTGTGCCGTCTGCCCGCAAGTAGTCGGTGCTTATGGCAACAGCACGCCCACGAGAACTCGCTAGCGCGTCAGCGTCAGTGTGCGCGTGATCTGCGAACTAACTCGTGTGTCAGTGAACGTTATGGCCCAAAAATGGTGACATAAGTACAGAAAACAACGGCTGAAAGCGAAAAAAATCAACTTACAAAACAAGCACCCTTGGGGATCCGAACTAGCGACTCTAAAAATTCTATGCCTAGCGCCCCAGACCACTCGGCCACGGACATTTTTTTCTTTGTTGCCCAAGCCATAACACTTACAAAAAAATGGGGGAGAAGTCAACCAAGATGGTTGATTGTCTCAAACATCACTGCCATACTTTCAGCTGGCAGTTATTTGTGCACTTTCATAATAGTAAGTTTATGCATTACTGACAGCAAGTCATCATCACAACCTTGCTTAATGAATACTTCGCGTAATTTACAAATATTTCCTGCGAAATATGAGCACACTGAAGGCGCATCCACATCTGCATTCCTAACAGCCTTGCGGCTCCTCCAGATTCCGTGCAGCCCCAGAAGAAAAAACGTCATTCGGTACAGTTTCAGGCATGATAGATAAATACTGAAGCCCATGGGATGTTAGAGGAAGGTCTTTTTTAAGAGTTCGTTGTTGAAGGACGTCCCAAAAAAAGACGCCATCCCATCAATCCAAGAAAACGTGTTTTACACTTTCTGACTTTTTGCATAAGAAGCAATCGGCACCACATGGCAGATAAATATCCTTGCTTTGCATCCACGTTTTATTCGGTAGCGTTCCTGTGTGCAGCTTGTAAAAAAAGGTTTTTACCCCTCCCGGTACTGTATTTGTTTTAACTTTTTAAAACATCTTGACCAGGGCCAGCACGAACCTGGGCCAGTTAAAACATCCTGACCTGGGCCAGTCAGCGAAGCGTCGCATGTGCGGTTGTGCATCGCTTGTGTGGTGCGACCTTGACTTGGAGCTAGATACATGTACAAACAAAGTAAAGAAAAGCACATTCTTTCACTCGCAAACGTCTCGTGGCTTCTTTTCAACTGAGCGAACGGATTGCGACGACCCGCGGGCGGCTGGCGGACTAAACGCTGGGCCGACTGCCTCTGCTGGAAAGTCGGCGAGCCGTGCTGTAGCTCAGTCAAGCCAACTCATCTCATCCTGACGTCCCACGAAAACGTCAAGAAAATGGGCGAGGATGCAGAGAGGGGGACAGCATTTGTGAATTGATTTTTTGACTAAATAAATTCTTGTAAACGCTCTCATAATATCGAAACATGGCCTATGGACTCCGGACTACAATTTGTATTAGTAATCCCACAATATTTACAAATCCCTTCAGTGTCCCTTTAAAGCTGCAGCAGTGCTTCAAGGTATGTTATCTAAAAAAAGCACTGGAATGTACAGCAGGTACAGGTTCCTCGCGACTAGAAAAATGTAGTACTAGAATCGCTCGTCCGGCGGACATCTAAGTTCCGTATCTTGTTGTCCCCTGGACGCCCCCTTTACATTTCTGTCCGGAAATATCAGATATTGAACATCCGCCGTGCGTATAAAAGTCAGGCCCAAACGACTGTCGGACGTCCCTAGGATGAGCAAATCCTATGCCCCGGATTATGCCACCAACGTCTCTAGTACGTCCGCCGGGTGCTTGAGGATGTCCGATGCCCGTCCAAATATCCGACGGATGTTCGATGGACAGCTGTAGTCCAGTGAGATTACTGGCAAGTTTTAAGTATCCATTAATAGTGGGAAGACCGTTTATTGAATCACGTGCCAGAGCGTAGGCACTCGTAATAACAGAGATGCCCGAGAAACAAAAACCTATTAAAATTTGTAGCATGTGCGCACACAACAATGTACAATTGCATTAGACACGCATCTGTAAGCAGCACAAATGTTACAATCAGCAGAAGATTACATTATTTACTGAGAATACCTGACAAATATGTTATTGCGATGATGAAGAGTTGGGCATTTTAGCAAGCTCTCTACTTACAGTTGAGTACATAAACCAGAAATTAAACTCTAAACAGTTCATAACCTAAAAGAGTTCTGAAAACTGTTTCAAAGGGTACAAACAAACATTGCAACTGCACATTCTGTTATGTAGATAATTGTTATAAGTATGTCAAACAATCATAATTGATTTATAAATCTACCAAAAAATACAGAACTCTTAATTAGTATTTGATAGTAAGTAATATTAGTGTGGAGGCTTGCAATGGTCTAAGAAAGTGAAGGCGAAAGCTTTGTTTGGCGTGCTGTTGATCTGATCGGTTTTCTGTCACACTTTACGGCCGAAGGCGTCACCACTTGACCAGAGCTATGGACAGCACCCTCCGGGTCGATCCAACCGCACGCAATTACCATGACCGTCTAGCCGATTTTCTGTTAAAATACCCCTTAAACTCTGCACACCACACTCTGATGGTTGTTCTCTCGATTACCGCAATCATTCCCGGCGCGCGGTGCGCCACCCTTTTCCCGTATCCTTGTTCTTGGCACCTTTCGCAATGCCGTTTCCGTTTCCTGGCGCAAATTTTGGCTTCACGCTCCCCGGCTTCACGCACCCTTCCTGGGCGCGCAGTCTCCGGCTCAAGTTCTCTACCTCGCACACTCCACCTTTTTGACCGCCTTTTGTAGCGTAAGCTACACTGGCCGAGGTTGAGCAGTTTCGCGTGTACCTTGAAGGGCCGTGCTGCGCAAGCGCGAAGAGCATTGGATTGGGTTGGACTTGGATTGGATTAAATTGAATTGTATTGGATTGGTATCCCATCTAATTGGAGTACGGGTGATATAGAATCGGGTCTGCACATTCGCCGGTCTGCGCATTCCAGAGGAGTGACGTCATAGCCGCGGCAGGCGCGCTGGTGCCGGCGTGTGCCCAGCTGTGCGCCTCCGTTCCGCAGTACCCAAGTCTGACCTGACGGTGTGACGGAGCCGCTTGATAGCTGTTTCGCAGGGTTCCTGGAGAGCCGTGCTGCGCATGCGCGAGGGGCAGTGACTGGACTGGGCTGGACTGGATTAGATTTAATTGGAAATCGTTTTAGCAGCAGTAAGCATGATAATCAGCTAATCCTAAACAAGAAAAACCTAAGAATAACCACCTGAACGTTAGCTCAAGCGACGTGCATCCTGACATAGCCGAGCTAAGCAACTGCTAATTTTTTTTCTGATCCGTACAAGCCATGTGATTAAAACACAAACATTACTGGTTTTCACTTTAGAAAATAACTAAACCTCAGGCCTACCGCTCTTGTAAACTGAATTGTTTTCCTGCTCAGGTAGGAAAAAAGTTGCTAATATGAGTTGCGCTAGCAGGAAAATAAATCTCGCCATATCCACGACGTGAACTATGATGAGAGGGCCGAAGCTAAAATGCGTATCGGTGAAACCGTGAAACATTGTCATAGGTCTTCTTGACGCCGCGCACCATCTGAATGAGTGAAGGAAATAAGGCGCGTTTGTAGACATGCTGGCGTCTCGGTTTGTAGCGCTGTGGGAATTGCACCACGTACTTCCCGTCGTGGCCAGAGGGTCGCGGGATCGAAACCGGGCGCCGCCGCGTCAAGACCACCACTCCTGGCTCGCAAAGCGTGAGACTTCCCACCGCTCCGTTGACAAGCCCGTCGATGACGTCGATGTTTGTGGTGATTATGTAGGGCTTGTTTGGGACGATGAGAATCTCAATGGGTAAGTTGGCTTCGGTGTGTGACATTTTAGATGCAATGCATCTCTTTAACTCGCTTTGTCCCGCGTCGTTGTCGCGGCGTAGTCCGCATCCCTCCCCTATTGTCCTTGCCGCGGCAGCTGCGGGCTCCGCCGCTCTCACCGCAGCGCCATCTGTGCGTCAGCGCGGTCCGCGCGCAGCTTGCGCTCGGCTGCGCTCGCTCCCGTCGCCGTGCAAGCTGTGCGTTAGCGCGCAGCTTGCGCTCGGTTAAGAATTTACACCATCTTCCCGCGAGGGGAACCATGGGGTAGATGCGACGCATCGGGGGTGAACATGCTGCGTAAATAGGACGCAATTGCAAAACCCGATGCATCGCATCTACCCCATGGTTCCCCTCGCGGGAAGATGGTGCAAATTTTTAGCCACCTTGGCCGTCGCCTTCTACACAACGTCTTGTGTCGCGTACCCCCGGTACGTGTCTTGAGCTCGCAGGCGACGAACGACAACCTCTTCTTTCTGTCCTCCTGGTTGGGTAGCAACGAACGCGTTGAACGTTTTGACCTCTTCGGCCAATCTTTGGTTGGCCAATCCCTAGGGGGATCCTGCCACAATCATCGTGGTGCCGTGTACAGCAGCAACGAGGAACGGGACAAGGCCCCAGCAAGAGGAGCTTCGCCCCTAAAATATTAAGAAAAAAGTCGTTGTTGCCTCCGCACATCGGATTTGGATGCATAGTGTTTCTGAGTTTCTCCGCGCACAAAATAAGTAAAATACTCCTTTAGTGTGACCTCATTCCTTAGCCAATATCGGAACTCTTCACCCACCAATTCGAATGTGTGAAAAAAAATCAAATTGTGATCGTGCTTGCAGTGCAACGTATCATTAAAAGTGCATTATTATAGCGTATTAACAATCAGGGCATACAATTTCCCTCCCTCAAACGAATTTTTAATTCCACTAATTTGCCACAGGGCATGAAAGGAGCGGAAATATAAAAAAGAGGAATGACGGGTAGCAAGCGGCTTCATGCACTACAGAATGCTCTAAAGGCCAATTTGAGCAAGAAAGTCCAACAGCTCCTTGTAAAGAGGACCACGCGTCCACACGTGAATATCGGGCGGACCGCCAGGGCGATATCCTGCGGCTACCATGTGCTGGATTCGGGCACACTGGAGTCCTGGACATGTCACCAGGAGGTGGTCCAATGTGACTTCTGTAGCGGAAGCAGGGCAGTAGGGGCAGTTTACACAAGTCACTGCAAGCTAGATTCCATGTTGCACGAACCGTAGGCGTCATTGCAACGCCCAGGCGAATTCTCGGGTGCGTGACCTCCTCACGGCGGGTGAAGCCACCTAGAAGGCCAGTCCCACGCGGAGGAGGAAGGGCAATCGTGGAGAACAAAATAGACTTTTTTGATTAGAAGAGCGTCCTGCAGGGAGAGCTGTAGAAGCGGGAGTGGGCACAGAACTTGCGGAAGATGAGCAACCAAGTCTGCCTCGGCGTGGGTGGCCGTGCTACGGCGGGTCCAGAGGATGCGAACAGGGCATGGGTACGATTTCAGTATCTGGTGCACATCCCATGTAATGCTTAATGTCCTGTCTACCCGCTGTATCTCTCGAGTAGCCTGTGTTGAATCTGTGTAGATGACCAACAGGACGTTGAGGCAACGCAAAGACGAAGGCCTATGGTACACAAGCCATCACCGATGGGGACAATCTCTGCCACAACCGAAGGAAGTGGTGCTTTCGTAGCATAGGTGCATGTCCGCTGTACAGACGGCATAGCAGGGCAATGTATGCTCATGCCAAGGTTGCCAAGGTGTCTCAACAAATGGCGGCCTCCTGATCGGATGCGTTAGCTCCAAGCCAAAGTTGCGAACAAATTCCTGCACTTTGAACATAGCAAGCAGTGCGGCGAACAATTCGGCGAACTTTGTCGCGTAAACATGCGAGTCGACGTCGTCGTCTGAGCTGGTTGCCTCCTCGGCGTCGATTGTGAGCTGCAGAAGCAGCGGGGATGGTTCCCCGACACTCAATAGGCGTCTCCGTTTTTACATGATGCGGAGATGCCTTCAGTCCGACTAGGCAAGCGAGTATGGGTAGGGTGGATAGAATGGGTAGTATGGGCGGGCGGTGCATACCATGGTGGCCGCGGTGACGTGACCCGATCACCTCCAGATTTCGGCGCCGCTCCCACTTCGGTGTCAGAGCAGTCGGAGGCGCTCGGAGTGGAGGACGACGCTCTGAGCCGACCAACAGAACATACGTCGAGTGCTCGATTTTGACCACCCGCACACGAAGTCCGGTTCCGGAGTGCTCCAGAGCGCTCGAAAACGACCACTCGAATACAGCGTAAAAGACCATGATAATCGGTCCGTGTCCTCAAGAATGCGTCTTATGCAGACGTTTTTTTTGCGCTGTGTATGTTAGCAGCAGGGTTCTTCCCAGAAACATTTGAGAAATGGACAGATGACTACGGACAAGGCGATTGCCAGGCACATACTGATAAATTACAAAACAACAGCCGTTCCAGCTCAAATCACGCAATGGGAAAACTGCGAGAGAGTATATTACTTTGTCGCCAACATCATATACTTGCAGCCTCCGATTTTTATGTTCGGCCCAGCTCTCCACTGCTGCATCGCACGGGTAGGCCACAGCATCGGGCCTTTCAACCGCACTGTGAAAGGCACAATCCACGGCCTTCTCCTTGAGGCGATTCCTCAGTTGTGTTTTGAGGAGTTTTACAGCTGAAAAGTGTACGTCACAGTTTATCCAAAGTCGTGTCGACCGCGACCCCGGCCAGCTTTATGGCATGTGTTTCTGACTCGGGAGGATGTGCGGCCGATTGCCCGCGGCGTCCTTGCTTTCCCGTAACAACGCATTTTTCGAAGCCGGCCCCTCGCGCATGTAGCTTTAACTGCATAGACACAGAAAGCGTTCCACCAGTGCAGCAAACGTGACGCCCGAGAGTGCGGGGGTGGTGGGCGGGGGTCATAGAAGTTTGCAACTACCGGAGTGGTGGGGCGAAACTACCGCCGACCACCGTGGTAGAGCCCTGGCTACAAGAGACCGAAAGTGTTCCTCGTCTTGACCATGCAATTTATCGTTACCAAGTTATTCAGAATTAGAGCGCTCTGTAGGTAAATGAATGAAATCCATGGATATAAGGAGGAGCGCCCGACTAAATGATTCACCACAGCTCATCCGGAACTTGTACACTTTGAGACTAAATTCCTGGAGTACATTGATGTTTGGGCGTACTAGGGCTGGATTTTCACATAGGCACCGGGAAATAATAGAGGAGAAAAACTCAGGTTTTCGCAAATTTGAGATCTTCTCGTTCGCTCTTTGAAAGTGGTTTGTAATGGTAATTGTATCACTTGGAACTCTGAAAACCTATTTCAGGGCCTTGCCCTAGCAAATGCCAATAGTGTGGATATCCATTGGGGAAGGAATAGCGTGTTTTGCACATTCCGCAGTACATATTCGACCGAATGATATATAGGATTTGGTTTTGATGTTGAATATTGCGCATAGTGTACCAAAAGCCATTTTATAAATGTCGCTGTCGGACTTCGTTAGCATGGCGGGGAAGATTTTTTTAAACTACATACCCAATGGCATGAAAAGGACGTCCTACAAGCAATGTACACTTCTACCCAAAGTGAAGATTCCAGAGCTTTGAAATTCCGTAAGTATATAGCTATCATGGTGGACGTCCTCAGTGGGACTGGATTTTTGTTTGAAAAATACGCTGCCGAGTAAAAATGGCTCAAATTCTCCTAATTGATGCCTCTTTATATCGCAGGACACGCAAACTGTTTTTTGTTGGTATCGGTAAGCGATTCCAATGTCCAAAAACTGCTGTACTGCTGTACAGTGTCACAAGCTCCTCCCCTAGTAATTTGCGTCCGCTAGATAAAACCAAAGAAGGGCGCGAGACAACATTTATTTATATTTTAGCAGGGTGGCCGGCCCGTGAGTTTTCACGTGGGAGGCGAACTTTGTCGCGTAAACATGCGAGTCGACGTCGTCGTCTGAGCTGGTTGCCTCCTCGGCGTCGATTGTGAGCTGCAGAAGCAGCGGGGATGGTTCCCCGACACTCAATAGGCGTCTCCGTTTTTACATGATGCGGAGATGCCTTCAGTCCGACTAGGCAAGCGAGTATGGGTAGGGTGGATAGAATGGGTAGTATGGGCGGGCGGTGCATACCATGGTGGCCGCGGTGACGTGACCCGATCACCTCCAGATTTCGGCGCCGCTCCCACTTCGGTGTCAGAGCAGTCGGAGGCGCTCGGAGTGGAGGACGACGCTCTGAGCCGACCAACAGAACATACGTCGAGTGCTCGATTTTGACCACCCGCACACGAAGTCCGGTTCCGGAGTGCTCCAGAGCGCTCGAAAACGACCACTCGAATACAGCGTAAAAGACCATGATAATCGGTCCGTGTCCTCAAGAATGCGTCTTATGCAGACGTTTTTTTTGCGCTGTGTATGTTAGCAGCAGGGTTCTTCCCAGAAACATTTGAGAAATGGACAGATGACTACGGACAAGGCGATTGCCAGGCACATACTGATAAATTACAAAACAACAGCCGTTCCAGCTCAAATCACGCAATGGGAAAACTGCGAGAGAGTATATTACTTTGTCGCCAACATCATATACTTGCAGCCTCCGATTTTTATGTTCGGCCCAGCTCTCCACTGCTGCATCGCACGGGTAGGCCACAGCATCGGGCCTTTCAACCGCACTGTGAAAGGCACAATCCACGGCCTTCTCCTTGAGGCGATTCCTCAGTTGTGTTTTGAGGAGTTTTACAGCTGAAAAGTGTACGTCACAGTTTATCCAAAGTCGTGTCGACCGCGACCCCGGCCAGCTTTATGGCATGTGTTTCTGACTCGGGAGGATGTGCGGCCGATTGCCCGCGGCGTCCTTGCTTTCCCGTAACAACGCATTTTTCGAAGCCGGCCCCTCGCGCATGTAGCTTTAACTGCATAGACACAGAAAGCGTTCCACCAGTGCAGCAAACGTGACGCCCGAGAGTGCGGGGGTGGTGGGCGGGGGTCATAGAAGTTTGCAACTACCGGAGTGGTGGGGCGAAACTACCGCCGACCACCGTGGTAGAGCCCTGGCTACAAGAGACCGAAAGTGTTCCTCGTCTTGACCATGCAATTTATCGTTACCAAGTTATTCAGAATTAGAGCGCTCTGTAGGTAAATGAATGAAATCCATGGATATAAGGAGGAGCGCCCGACTAAATGATTCACCACAGCTCATCCGGAACTTGTACACTTTGAGACTAAATTCCTGGAGTACATTGATGTTTGGGCGTACTAGGGCTGGATTTTCACATAGGCACCGGGAAATAATAGAGGAGAAAAACTCAGGTTTTCGCAAATTTGAGATCTTCTCGTTCGCTCTTTGAAAGTGGTTTGTAATGGTAATTGTATCACTTGGAACTCTGAAAACCTATTTCAGGGCCTTGCCCTAGCAAATGCCAATAGTGTGGATATCCATTGGGGAAGGAATAGCGTGTTTTGCACATTCCGCAGTACATATTCGACCGAATGATATATAGGATTTGGTTTTGATGTTGAATATTGCGCATAGTGTACCAAAAGCCATTTTATAAATGTCGCTGTCGGACTTCGTTAGCATGGCGGGGAAGATTTTTTTAAACTACATACCCAATGGCATGAAAAGGACGTCCTACAAGCAATGTACACTTCTACCCAAAATGAAGATTCCAGAGCTTTGAAATTCCGTAAGTATATAGCTATCATGGTGGACGTCCTCAGTGGGACTGGATTTTTGTTTGAAAAATACGCTGCCGAGTAAAAATGGCTCAAATTCTCCTAATTGATGCCTCTTTATATCGCAGGACACGCAAACTGTTTTTTGTTGGTATCGGTAAGCGATTCCAATGTCCAAAAACTGCTGTACTGCTGTACAGTGTCACAAGCTCCTCCCCTAGTAATTTGCGTCCGCTAGATAAAACCAAAGAAGGGCGCGAGACAACATTTATTTATATTTTAGCAGGGTGGCCGGCCCGTGAGTTTTCACGTGGGCCGAGATTGCTCGGGTGAATAAATTCACAACGGAGATGCTCGACTATGTTTTGAACTATATAGGTTTACTGCCCAAACAAAAAGATTACAGGGCACCGCCCGACACAAGAAAAAGGAACCTTCACACTGCCATTGAACCCGCTGCGGTGGCTCAGTGGCTAAGGCGTTGCGCTGCTGAGCACGAGGTCGCGGGTTCGATTCCCGGCCGCGACGTCTGCTTTTCTGATGGAGGCGAAAAGCAAAAACGCCCGTGTGTACCAGATTTCGGCGCACGTTAAAGATCCCCAGGTGGTCAAAATTAATCCGGAGCCCTCCACTACGGCGCGCCTCATCGCCTGCGTTGCGTCGGCGCGTTAAGCCCTACAATCAATCAATCAATCACACTGCCATTGGCCTGTGCACGCAGGCACCAATTTGCCATACACTAGGCGCACGCGCGCGCGGGGAGACTAGCGCACGGCGCTGTAGTAACACAACAAACGAAACCCAAATACACAGGTGGGCCACTATGACGACACTCGATCCACCGTGTCCTACGCCTTAACCTTCGACCTCGGACTCCTAACTCAGACAGCTGTACGCGACACGCGAAACACTCTAGAGGCAAGCACTTGTTTAAGCCTCGACAATGCAACAACAACAAAAAAAATTCTAACACGTACTCAACACGCAGAACACTCTAGGCGACAAACATCATTACCCCCGACAACAGCACTCACTGTAAGAAACATCTAAAAGCTCTGAAAGCTGTACACGACACTCGAAACGTCCTCAAACATCATTACACTCACCAACAACAACTACTACAAACAAGTCACCAAAAAACCAACTCTCAGCTCGTTAGCTACAAGTGACACTAGAAAAAACCTGGAAGGAGGCGGATATCTTAATCCGACGCAACAAACAATTACGAGGGGGAGGCGCGGCAAAAGAAAGTCTCTACGAGGCAAGGAGAACCCGCCGGTTCACCGACGGAAAGTCACGACTGGGTGGAGCCGACCTCGCCGGGCAGCCGCTTACGTGTTTCGGGGCTCAGGGGTGCAGAAGCTGGTTGTGATTAGGACTTACGGCGACGGGCGTGTCACCCCCGGACGCTTCCCCGTGTAGCACGTTCACGAATCTCCAGCCGACTGCCCCCAGCGACCGCTTGCGCTCACCTACATAACCTCCGCCGGCCGTCCCGTAGACCTGCTCCGACGTCTTCCCCATTGTTTCTCGGGTTCCCCCTCCCGGGGTCCCCGGCCACTCGCCAGATCGCACGCGAGCGTCCGAGCTAGCGATCATTACGTCACCCATGGCACCTGCACGTCCGCTGGAATGTCACAGCCCTCTTTTGTCCTCTTAGCAGGCAGGGCGAAACAAAGGGCGTGAGCACAAAGCCGAAGGGGGGACCCCGGATGGCTAAGCGAGGCGCAAAAAGCCGAACCCCATCCGGGAGGCCGTCATGTCGGCTGCCCGAATATAAAAAATGGAGGGCCTGGCCTGCAGTTTGTGACATACAGGCTTTTGCTAACACACAGCTATAAGACGGACTTGTAATGGGTTAACGCCAGTAATTTCAGTGATTACTCAATGAGTTTTTATTCGTTTATCGAAATTGTTTTGCTTAAAATTATTATTCATTTCAATACACAGAACAAAACTCCAGGATTTTTGAGAAACAGACGTGTAGAAGGGTTAGCGGTTCTTTTTTTCAAATTAGTACATGTTCTATGAGTGAAAGATAGATAAAATGGGCAGGGCACACCAGCTGGCGATTTTCATAAAAGAAAACGGGCCGCCGCGTTATTGGTCTCCAGACACTGTGTGACAATTTGTGTAAATAAGATGGACAATTTGCTTAATGCTGCTGATTTTGTTACTAATCTCGCCTGCTTCCCCAACGGATGACAGTGCTCGAATTGGCCCGCAAGTTCGTTTTTGTGGCAGCTGCTCGAATTCATACTTTCTGCTGTCCGAGTGGTAACCGAGTACCAGTAGCGGTCCCAGACTTATGTTTGGGAGGGGCGAATTTTATTTGGGGGGGAGGGGGTTGGGGGGCAAATAAACAAACTCTCCCTTCCTTGCGCCAGTTCGGCGGAGGAGGTGTTAAGTTATAACCATGCAGGCGTGTAGGCCTATGCGCTGTACACCGCTCGAACACAAATCACTTAGCTACGCAGTGGTTTTTGGCGCCCCTTAGGCAGTGCAACGGCTGACTCGAGCCCGCATTTCTGATGGTCGGAACACGTTTGCGACCTCGCACGAGTGGGATTTAACCTCGCGCAAGTGGAACACCTACAAAACAATAAAAAATAAGACGCTGAGGACCTCTTTGGGGGTGGGCGATCACCCATTCGCCCCCCCCCCCCCCCTTGGAACCGCCACTGCCATGTCCCCGCATAGAGTATACAGATGCCGATATCCCGGCAGGCTGGAGAGTTGCGCTTTCGCGAACGCAACCATTGATGTAGTGCGAACAAATTAACTAATACAAATGTATGTCGGTCCATTTGAAAACAAAAGCAATTTATCCCGAAATAGTTTGGCCAGTAACCTAGGGCAGTTAGATCCACCCCGATAAGCTTCTTGTTAATTGCCCTAGAGGTTTGTTTCCAAGTATTGTTGGAATAATTAGCGCATCCATTTTACTTTAGCCGTGGCGACCCAGCCGAAAAAACCATTGGCCGATCTACTTCCAATTGGTCACCCAATTCGTCGGCCTATTGTGTATTAGGCACCCATCGGCATTCCCATAGTGCGGCCAACTGGGCGCCCATTTGGACAGCCCATTGGAACGACAATAGGTCTCTCATTGCAGGCCCCACTGGACTTCCGATAGGCCCCTACTTGTCGCACTTATAGTTTGTTCTATCTCATTGCCGCAGCCACTCCATCTGCGTTGCCGCTGCTCTGCGCTGATTACCTGTATCACAAATAGAAGAACTCTTGGAATGGATGAATACCTTTATTGCTGTTTATACACATGGCATGCAGCCACTTCGCTGTTTAAGCAATTTTTCACAGGCCCATGCCGTGCTCCGCTCGCGGCAGGCTGGCTGGACCTTAACAAAGTGAGCGGCAAAAGCGAAGAATAGGTTACGTGTATAATTAAACGCGAATTAAAACAACAAGACACTGAAATGTTGAGTGGCGTCAGTTCAAGCTTCAACAACGTTCCGTGCATGGCGAACTGCGCTGCACAGAGATGTCGTGAACAGGTCAGTCGTAACATGAACCGCCTCGAAACTTATTCAGACCGACAGATTAGTTCCTAATTATACCGCTCACGCTACGAGGAATGAAAATGGCAAGGAAAAATGAACCAGCTATAGGTTACTCACATAAACTGGGACTCTCTCCCTTCGGTGTGAGGCTTAGCGGCGTTCATTGTAAAGATGAGTCGGGAAACTCACTGCTAGCGGTTTACGACATCATGGTCGCCACTTCTCATGCTTTTGCAGACCACCTAACATTTCCAATGCAACGTACAGTCAGAGAAGACAGCGTGTGCAATCGAGCAACACGACTACACACCAAAACCACGTTCAATACCACTTATTCACTGTACGTTTATGGACTAGATTTGATTGGATTTGATCATGGTTGTTTTTGGAAACATTTTGCTACTCGTGTAAGAAAATTTTGTTTAGTGTTGGCTTGTTATCATGTTTTTGAGATCTTTATTTGGAATTGCTGGTTTTAATATTAAAAATAATTGCTTCATAAACAAAAAATGTAAAGTTTGAAGTTTCGAACATATTTCAAGGTTTCAAATGAAGGTTGAGAGAGAATGAACTTTTAGCAGATGGTAGGTGTAATTAAATACTATCAAATAAATATTATCCAAACAACTGTCCGAATGGGCTCCCAATTTGGTCATCATGTTCCAGCCAATGGGTCCAAATGAGCACATCCTATTCGAGCTCGAGATGTTTTCTTGCCCTTCATTTCTTTATTTTTTTTCTTGAGATGTGCCTCTATCATCTGTTGTGTTCATTAGTTTTGATGGGTTCTCCGTATTGTTACCGTACTATTTACCAGATTTATACAAAGGTGCTCCTTTTAGATGCGACTGCATCTCATTCACTCGCCTTGCCCCGCCATACGGCGTTGTTGTTGTCGGTCCACACCCCTCCCCATTCTCCTCGCCGCGCGAGCTGCGCTCTCCGCCGCTCACCCCCTCTCCTCTCCGATAGCGAACACTCTCTCGCTAGGGGCATTGGATTGGATTCGATTGGTTTGGCTTGGCTTGGCTTGGCTTGGATTAGATTGGATTTAGAGTGGATTGGATTGGAATAAAGTGGATAGTGTTAGATTGTGTTGCGTCATAGCCGCGGTCGTTCCCGCACCGGCCAAAGAAATAAAGAATACATCATACGCGTTCCTCACACGTTTCACGCAATTATAGAATCAACCCAACAGAAACACCAAGTGAACTCCCAAGATGCGTCGCATCTCCACTGGGTTCTCCTCCCGGGAAGGTGGGGTAATTTTTTAAAGCGGTGCTTTTTTGCTACTCACTGCTTTTCGAAAGGCTCGTCTGTTCCCTGGCTGAATGATCTGCGGAATGCGGGGTGCCGCTTTCACAATGAATATCCCGTAGTGCGCCAATAAAAGTGGCGCGATTCTAAGACAAAACTGGACGACACTCACTCACACTCACTCAGTATTAATATTTTCAACGCGCACTCATTCGGACTCGCGCTTACTACTCACACTCAATAATCGCACTGTTTCACGTTCATTCTCCTTTTTCGCCTTCCCCCTCGCAATCATTCGTGCTTGCGCTCACCACTCGTAATAACCTCTTGCACTCAGTCACTAGAACGGTCACACTCGTCGTCACTACTCACACTCACCCACGATCACTTTTACCGCTGGCCTCAGCACTCGCACTCACTCGATCGCACGCTGACAATCGCCAACCCCTTCGCACTTGCTCATTGAAGCTAAACCTCGTCGTCACCACTCGCGCTCACTCACACCCATGCTCACCACTCGCATTAGCTAATAGCACTCACTCGCACTCGGTCTCATAACTCTATTGGCCTCTCACAAGCACAGGTAGTCGACCTCACCACTCGCATCCTCCTCTCACACGCACTTGCACTCGCACTTGCACTCGCACTGGGTTGCAACCCTGTCCACCTCAACTCACACTCACTCGAAACTCAATACCGCTAGTAATACTTATTCGCGTTTCCAGTCCTTTTACCTGTTTACAGCATGGAAATTTCAACTTTGTGTCTTTTTAGTAAATCAAATGAATTATTCCGTTCAGTCCCGATCTTCAATGCGACCCCATTGACACGGATACCAAAATGGCATAGCTACGTGAACCGAGAAAAATAATGTCGGCATTTCGCGAGCGAATTTCCCCATTCGCCCTCATGCATGCCGTAGTGGATGGATAAGACATAATTTCAAGCCTCTTGGGCTCTTATGCGGGCGCCGAAATCTTCCCACGTGCGATTTCCTTTTTCCCTTCCATAAAAAAACTGAAGCAGCGAGCGAAGCTGAACTCACGTAGTCGTGTTCATTAGTTAACCGTCTTAGTGACTGCACTACAGCGGTGAGTAGAAGCGAGGGATTCACCCACGGATGCATCGCCCGAACCTTGCAGACGCGGTACACAGAGAAAAATACCATGCACTTTGTCGGGTTTAGAGCTTAGAGGCAGAACTGCCTCTAAGCAGACTCTAGAACACACAATGCTGCCGTACAAGCCGCAGGTGGACAACTTGCCGAAAGTGCACGTGAACAAGCACCAGGAACCATTCACTGCTGATGCAATGGTGCGGATTATGAGCAAACATCGGAGTCGCAGCAGGGCTGTCAATACCGCACATAAAATCTGCGTGTAGTCAAGGCAGGCCTTCATTGTCTTACAGGTTATATTGCCGTAGAGATACTCGAAATGGCAAAGCAGCCAGCACTGCGGGAAGCTCACTCACTCACTCACTTGCTCACTCACTCGATCACTGACTCTAAGTCAAGCTTAATGCAATCGCGCCATTAACAAGGGATGCGCGCACGAGTGGATAGCGTCAGCGGCACCCAGGACAGCGAGAGGTCCTTGGCATAGAGAGCCTACAACAAACACGGCAAGAGCCCAGTGAAGAGTACCCAGTGAATAGCACGATAATATAAGAGTTTAATGGGGAAAAATTCAATTATTCAAACAGCTACCTAACAATTACAAGGGCCAATAAGTCCTCAAGGGCGCCCGATGCAGCCAACAGCGTAAACAAAACGCTCAACACATAACGAAGGTGCGCAAATAGAGCATAAAGAAGGTCACGAGCGCCGTGATCTGTTACAATGTACGGGCTTTTCCTATCGTCCGCTCTAATCTGACGCAACGAGCGCAAGCCCATGATTTCATTCAATTGCCGTAATGGACAACAGAAAACGTTCAGCGAAGCAACCAGTCAGGTAACAAAAATCTCTCTCAAATGCTGCAATTTCAGTTTGAAAAGCCCCCAGCGAAAAGATACATCCAGTTAAATTACGGATGGCGTTACGGGAATATACTCAGCAATTTCGCTTTCACTGGCACCGAGGCATTGGTCCAACATGCGAACTTGATGCTGGTCGTAGAAGAACGGGCCGAGTAGCGCTGCCAGTAACAAATGGGCTCGCCGCAGCCTCCGCTACTCACGCCGACAAACAAGACTTGTAACAGCAATCCTTGCTTCATTGTAGGGGTATCATAGCGGTAAAAAGGCTCGAGTGGCGCGAAAACTCGGCCACTGGGCATGCGGGCGCTGCCATTTCTCTATATCCCGTCATGCAACGGAGAAACCAACGGCCACCTTGAGAGAAGGCGCGACGAGCAGCTTTTATAGGTTACAGGGAGTTTTATAGGTTACAACGTAAAGGTTACAGGTCAGATTTTGTTGAAGTAACCTATAAATCGCTGACGTAACCCTTACACCGCTTTTACATTCACGCCTGTAACTCTAAAAATGGACTGGGATAAAGAAAATATGAAATTAGCTCCATTGTAACCATTATGCTGTAAGTTACTTCAGTTTAAAAGTTACATTATGGGTTAATAGGATTAGAGTGTACGAGTGGATAGCGCCAGCCGCAGCAGGACAGCGAGGGGTCTCTGGGACAAACAGCCTACATCCTACAGGGCAAGAGAACTCATTATGGGAGTTCTCCCATCGCGCGTGTAGAGCGACGAGTGCTCTCGGCACTCGTGAGTGGTGAGTGGGGCTCAGCACTCGCGACGGATGAGTGGGGCTCTGTTTCAAGTAGCGCTCGCCCTCGCGAGAAGTGAGCGGGGCTCGCCACGAGTGGCACTCACGCTCACGGGTGATGAGCAGAGCTCACCGCGACTGGCGCTCGCACTCACTCGCCCACACGCATATCAGCCCGAAACGATTGCGAGGTTCACTCACGACAGAATATTTAGCGTGGTTTGTGTGAATTCACTCGTGAGTGACCCTGCCGAATTGGGGTGCCGCCATCTAAAGTCATGTTTTTATGGGCGTACTTTTTATGCTTTCTTCGAAGAAACACCTGCCAGCTCGTCTATTCCAATTCTGTGTAGCAATCATACGAACCACGTTTGAATTTCGCAGGCGCCACTTCTTTTTCTTTGTAGTGCGCACCGCTTAAGCATCTGCTCCTCTAAATTCACGGCGCCATCATTTCTCGTAAAAAAACGAACGAGGCGGACGTCAGATACAGAGGAGATCGAAGGAAGAGACAGCGCGATATTCCTCATCGGCAGCGACGGGATACGCGAAAGTCGAGAGAACGTCGGGGCTGCAGAAATGCCCCTGAATGCCGCGGCGCGCTACCAAATAACGCCTGAGTATATCAAAAACCTTAGTGCGTTCGCTGGTTCGGGGATCACTTCGTGGGACGCAGCAGGTATTCCCCGGCCCCCAGAAGACTGAAGTTCGCCCTGCATTCAAATTTCGGAATAGGGAGTATCGTAATCTTCAGGCAAACGTTTTTCAGTCGTTCGTTTTACTGAAAAAAATTTTCTTTTCATCACTTCTGTTATATATTTATAATAAATTTTTGGTATACAGCCGCAATTTTGGGTAGTTTTGTTCCGTTTAGGTACGTTCTGCCCTGGTATTCCACGATTGGGTGGTGAGAGGTTTTGTCCTTTTTATGCCGGTTTATGTTGCTTTTCTTGAATATTTTGGGACTCTCGTTATTTTTCACCTTCAATCAGATGAGTGTTGGTTCGGAGTTCTTGTATGTTGAGTGGTTCTGTCCCCTTTAGGTTCGTTTCAACTGCCGTGTAGCTAGCGGAGTGGAGGCTAGCTTCTTTAGGCGTATGTGCACTATTGTTTTTATTAAAATTTCTTATTTAATTTGAGTTACTGTGCCAGTTGTCCGCTGATTTTTCTGATATTTTTTGCCAGAAAACGCTCTTTATTGGCTTGAAGTAGTTTTCTGCTGTCAAATGTGCACCAGGCAGGCACGGTTCCTTACGGGATATAATACGCTGCCAAGCGGCTACGTCTCGCCCGTCGTTACAGTTGCGAGTAGGGGAATCCTGGGTTGCTCACAAAATCACCAGTGCTGCGCTGGTCGCCACAAATCTCAGCTTCTGTGATGGCCCTGGTGGTTAATGGTAGGTGAAGAACGAGTGAAGCCTTGGCCAGTTACTGGTAGCTGTGCGCTTGGAGCTGGCCTTGTAGGAGCAGGGTGGCAATGCATGCAATGTACCGAGTATGGAGCCCATGTGCAATACCCGGTATGTATTCGCCCCGAGATCGAAGACAGTGGGCCCCTGGCGACAGGACGGACGAACTGCTCCTAATGTGGATGGCGCTCTCGCGTCGTCTGCTCGTTCACGTTGCGCTCGGCGCAAGATTCGCACTGCACACGATAAATAATGAGTATTTGCACTTGTTTGGCAGTAAGCAGTGGCATAGTTACCTCTGCTTGCGCATTTCCTTTAGAAATGCAATAATCAGCGGCCGTTGCGGGTTAGCGCACTGGTTGAATTCCACGAAGCATTTTCGCCGTGGTCACCGCTTGAGTGTGAAACGTGCTATAAACATCGCTTCGACACATTGCACTTTTCTTATTGATGAGTGCAGTCGTCTGCCATTTCGGGAACGTCAAAGGGTGCTTTTTGAAGATGGCGTGGTGGTTATTTAAAGGATAAGAGAATACACGAAACGGGTAAGTAGCGACAAGGCCTGTGCATACCCGTGGATTTGCCACACCCTTTTAAAATTGCGCTCTGTCCCTGGAGAAATAAGAAAACAAAAACAGTTACACTGCACACGACCCGTGCGCTATCACCCATACATAACCAGGAACGGATGTTAAACCCGCAAGCGTCTGTGTGATCTAATTCTTACCGTACCTTCTCAAAAATAAATACAATTTTTTTACAGTAGTTGCTTATACTGTGTTGCTAATTTTACGAAATAAATAAAATACGTTTTTGTGGATGCGCAAGAGTATTTCAAGGGATTCCATGGTAAAATTAAGCAGTTGATAGTTTGCGTCTGTCCTGTAGCATTTCGTGTGTAATTTTTATATATCCCGTTTTCAAACCTCCACGTGAATCACCTTGTCCAGAACTGCGTTTCACTCAGCATAACGAAATGCCTAATATGGTCACGTCTTAACCTCTTAAGGTGGACATAAGTTTAAAGAAGGAGGAAAAATCGGGTAATATAATGCACGTTGTTGCCCACACATGACACGCGGTTTTTATTCCCACAATGCTCGCTTTCAATACAATCATGAAAAAGGCGAGCCACAATTCCTGGACAATCTCGGGCCAAAATAGGGTTAATCAGTGTGAAAAATGCTGACGGCTACTCGTTGAAGTACCGCTTTTTCAGCACTACGGAACATGACGCCTAGCGTACTTTCAATTGCAAATAATACTGATAACCAACGTTTGGCTTTTCGCGTTACATGCGTTCTATTCTCGCTCCACTTGGAGCGTAGG
Organism: Haemaphysalis longicornis; assembly: GCF_048455015.1. NCBI lineage: Eukaryota > Metazoa > Arthropoda > Arachnida > Ixodida > Ixodidae > Haemaphysalis > Haemaphysalis longicornis. The sequence goes on along the minus strand of NW_027526257.1, from coordinate 7,295,551 downwards.
GAGAACCCCCCACCCTCAATAGAAAAAAACGGAATACACAGAACCCTTTTGTCTGTGCCTTTTTAAACCAATCCTCAAAAATTGAATGCAAGACAAAAGCCAGATGATCAGTTTACAACACAAATTAATTACCGGGAATTGATTGCGCTGTTTCGTAACGAGAAATAAAAGGAACGTTTTACTACATCTGCAAAAGGGCAACTTTATTTGCCATCTTTATGGATCGTAAGCACCATTATTCAAGAATGCAAACACATCTCGCCGTTCTAGGCGTCTTTTAGATTTTAAAAAGAACGCAAATGGTCAACAATGCAGCGGTAACAGAAAATGTGTGCCCACTGTGAGGTCCCAGAAGCTTGGTTTACACACTGTAAACTTGCTTGTCACTTTACAAATCTAGCTAAACATGAGATGTTGATTGTAGTGCGCGTTAGCAATTTAATTAGCAGGTTTACTTGCGACGAAAGACTTAAATAAAGGATCCGACACCGTTATTCATCAAACCTGCCCTCAGAGTATCCAAAAATTTCATTTAACTAAATTTTTGCGCAAAATACCCTTCAGAACGGTTGCAGTTATATCTCTGCGCTGGTTAAAATTCAGTAATTTTATGTATATTTTATGTTGCCTTTCGAACACGCAAAAAACATCGTAAGCTGTTAGAAAAAATGTCGGGCAGTTAAGCGGTGTTGCCATTTCAGGGCATCCCACATATGCAAAACTGCGTCATGCTACCAGTGAAAGCGATTGAAAATGCTGTTGTAAACTGAATTCCAGAGATCAAGGCTTATTAATTTGTTTTATTTATGCTTTTATTGAAAGCTCAAAGCCATAGTCTGGAAAGATCGATCTTGCTACGAGCCACGGAGTACAAGTTCATTGTCATTACTGCGGCCATTCTGAGATTCCGAATGGGTTGCCGCTTTTTTGGCGTAGTAATGAAAACTCATTGTCGCTTCCATGCTACACATTGTACTTTAAGGAATCGAACTACAGAACCCCTTTCGTCTGCGCTTTAACGCTCACATACGGCGTGAAAAAGGCACGAAGCGCGCCCACAGTGTGCATTCCTCTGGGTCACTCAGCGGAACATCCACAATAGGAGCGCGACGCCGTCGCCACCTACATGTCGATCTCACGGTGAATACCTACCGCGTATATGTAGCACTTGCTATGTATGATGGCTCAAAATGTGATCCGGGGAAACAGTGCGTGGAGGCAGTGAAAGACGAGCCGCATCGCTGCTCCTCTTTCACACCCAGAAGCGACATGCGGAGTAACATTTCCGTACGCGTCTTTGTACGGATAGCTAAACTAGATAGCTAAAACCTTACGATAATTTTGTTTGTGCTACTTGAACAATAGTGGCGGAGTAGTGAACACTGGTATTTACACGGCATAAGCAGTATTGAATGGTTTGTTTTGCACCAATTTCCACATGCGGGAGATCTGCCATTTGTTTCGGATATTGTTTATTAGAAAGCTCATTGTGTTGCCCTACTCCAGCAGCTACTCTTTCTTTTTTAGTATAGTAGGAGGCTTTATTTCCGTATTTCTATGCACCACAAAATTGTTTTGCAGCATTTTTATAAACTCTTACTCGTTGTATGTTACGGACAATTTATTTTCCTTGCTTTTGTTACTCTTCTCCTTTGTCTATCTAGAAGGCACACGATTTGCATGTTGTCACCATTTCCTAATTGGGTGCGGTTTTACAAGATGTGGTAGGATTGTTTACAAGCAAACAACCCCACCGAAGCTACAGGGCCCAGGGGACGAAGGGGGTGGCCGTCTGATGTGCGGCTTTCGCCGAACAGAGCGGTAAGAATGAGTCAGGACCTTGAACGAATCAACAACAGAAATACTTATATTTGAACAGGCGAAACGCTGTACAAGCTTGAGGACACGCAACGTTAATGAAAGGTAACTTACAGTGAATACACATGCGGGAAACAGTTCAAATACAAAAGGTACAACAGGAAGTTTTGACCAGGAATATTACGATGTAGAAGAAGTAACTAAAAGACAGTTCGATGCCTATAAGAAGCAGAGTCCCACCATATTATCCGAACGGGGCGGACGATGCACCGCTGTCGGAGGCGATTCAGCAACCTGTGAACCGTAGCTTCATCGTAGGCCAGGCCGTCCGAGACGATCACGGGGATTCGAGGCCCGGGAGTACGCTGGAGTCCTCCAGGGCGCGGGTGGCCGATGGTGTGGTGCACAACTGGCAGAAGCCGTTGTCAAATTACGATGTCCAAACGTAGCTGATTAGCTTCGTCGCGGATTCTCTTATTATAACTGCCCGGCGCGGAGACAGAAGGCACACCACACAACGTGCCAGCCACCGTTGAGCGCACAACTTCCGTCTTTCTTCCTTCTGGAATCATCGGCGTGCCTTAGCACTGGAAAGCTAAACTCACCCCCTCGAAAGAACTCGAAGCTTCGGTAAATATTGAGTGGCGGAGCTTTTATTTTGGCATTTTCTTGCCGGCGAGCTGGCGAGTGGTCGGGGTTACCACCACTTCGTTCGAGAGAGTTCCAGTGTTTTCTCGGGGCGAATACAACCGAGCTGAATGAATCGGACGACTGTAACAAGAATTAGGCGCTGCACAATAATATGAAAAAGCTATACGGTACTTTAGGACGTCGTAAGCTCGAGTTTGTGACACATGTTCACGTCAAACCCCTGGCAATGAGAACTTAACAATATAGCATAACTTAACTTCCTGCTGCTCTCGGCATGAATGGTTAAATGTTTTTTTTCTTTTTCTCGACTTAGGATGACGGTGTTTGAGGGAATGCATTTTAAAACCAGCGTTCTTAAAGCCAGCGTGGCTTTTCCAAACGAAAGCGCACTTCGGTGTCAATAACATAGAGGCTGCGACGCACCGGACAAAAATATCGCACCGCGCAGCATATAAAGACGACAATAACTTGCTAAAACATAGAAGTTGGTCTTATACTTATTCCTAAAGTCGACAAATGGACGAAGACAATTGTCGGCAGTTCGTAAACTAAAGAGCTGCTGTTTACCTTGCAGATAAAACAACCACGCTTTCACCCCAATTTTTAGCTCTCTTTGTAAACGTGGCTCCCGGTCAGACTGATCAGCAGGTTTGCAAGCAACGCAGATTTTATACGAGCATTATACCGTATCTAACAGACTGAAGGCTAAATAAATGGAAGGTGCTAAGCAAACAAGGATAAAGAAAGCGATGCACCGAAAATACGTATTCTTCACTTCGCGTATTCCTTTATACTAGCATGTTTAGCGCCTACCTTTTGATCGTGAAGACATGAACCAATTGACTAAGCAACTGGAATTGTTAATAGAACGGTCTTCCCTACGCTTCTGTTCTGGGGCAATAAATGCATATAATAGTTAGAGGTAAAAGGTGTAACTTGGAAACTAGCAGCTTGTTTTTGGTGAAAGTAAGGCATTGGAAGAGAAAATCTTGTAAACGATTTATGCACACGTGTGGCCTCCCACCCTAATGTGAACGAACTGGCTGAAATAAAAGAAGGGTTCCCGCCGGCTTACCGCCAGCCTGATGCAGCTGGAAGAATCTGCTAGAATTTGCATAACGAAGGTGTAGAAATATTTCTGGAAACAATTGTGGGCTACGTATTCATTACAAAGGAAGTTTTACTTGACTTAGTCACATACACAGTGCATACAACATACCCGTGGTACACTGGTAAACATCAGTTAGCCCTTTGCACTTTAGAAACACCGGGTGATGTTTCATCCTACTAGCTGGCATACAGACAAAAAAAAAGAAATAAGACATACATGGCCAGTTTGCAATGTTGGGACGCAAAAAATAACACAAATAAAAAAACTCGTTCACAGAGAAAGCACGCGCTATTGGCATTTGCGAACAGAGTACCAACAGCGTACAATACTGCGGATTGTGTCATTTTACATCGGTGAACATCGAATGGCACTTTGTGCTAGCGGGGCTGGGGACACCTGATAGAGAGATAGAACAATCTTTTATTTGCCGCAGGAGCTTAGTCCAGGTCCTAATTTTAAAGTTCAATTCACCGGATCCACGTAGTACTCCAGAATGCCCGTGCGGATCCCGTGCACGTGTTGGTAGAGAGCTTCATGGGTAGCCTGGATGTTTACTGGCGGCGAGGGAGACAGCCAGAGCTCCCAGGAGGTGATGGAGGCGAGGGTTGGGGCGAGAGATGGCGGGGTGCAGTCCCAATAGGAATGAGGGATGGATGGGTAAGAAGAACAGGCGGGACAGGAAGGATGACCAGGGCGTCGATAGATGCGGTGCAGAAAGTGATGGGAAGAGAGTGAAGAGGTTTGAGCGTGCCGAATGAGGCACGCAGCCTCACGAGTTAGACGGGAACTGGGTGGTGGGTACGGGGTGCGTAGTAGGCGCTGGGCTTGTAATTGGTAACCGCGGGAAGCACGGTGTTGAGTACGAAGCATCGACGGGTGGTACAGGGTTGGCCAGGAAATGGGTGGACCCGTGAAAAGTACTCGGGTAAGCAAATCTTCTAAGGCGTATCCGCACATAACAGCGTTGCCAGGAACCCAAACCAGTGTGACGCTTGGCCTAGGATTCGATGCAAGTATCGGAGTGATGAAGTCAGTGGTGTGTGCGTGGGTCTCATGGTTAGCGAAATTACAAAGGGCTGACTGACAGTCGGAGAAGATATATACTGGCGTGGTGGTAGGACCAGTAAGAGTAGCGTGCTCTATTGCAAGGGCAATGTCGTATCCTTCGAGGCAGGTCGAATCCGGTGGAGAAATAAAAGAAAGCGTGGCAGTGTCTAAAGAAGGGAGTTGGAGAAATCAAGCCGTGCCCGTTGAGTTTGAGGAGATATCGCTGGCGTCAGTGAAGAAAACGATGGAACCATGGGAGAGTAGAAAACTAATTTGTTTGGAGAGGACCTGAACGCACAGTGCACGACGAGCAGGATGTCAATCAGGGTTCATGTTGCGGGGCAAAGACTCATCCCGTAAATTAGCGAAAGTGGACCAAGGAGGGAGTCCTTATGGGGGTAGTTGCGAAAATTGGTAGTTAAGTGTATTGAGATGAATAGCACAACTTTGGGCAGAAGTCTGCAGGCATTCGAGTTCGCCCTCGTGGTGGCACGCGATGCGTTCTTCACGACTATTGAATATCCCGAGTTCGAGAAGGGTGGCGCTGGGGGCATAGGAGGGTACTCCCACTGCGATGCGGTAAAGTGTTCTGAGGGAGGCCTCGAGGGATGAGAGTTGACATGGAGAGGGTTGCAAATACGGAATTGTGTATACTATGCGGGACATAACAAAAGCATCGATGATGCAGAGCAGGTGATGTTCGTGGAGTCCAGCTCTTCGGTTGGCGACCCGGCGGAGGAGATTGGAAAGCTGAGTGATCTGATTGTGAAGTGTCCGCAGAGTCGGTACAGAGCTGCCCGCATAATGAAAGTTGAGACAGAGGATCCGAAGGGTGGCAACATGCGGTATACGGCTGCCACAAATGTGTACCTGATGAAGAACCCGGTCAGGTGCCACCCCACGCTTGTTACTGAATAAGAGTAGAGCGGATTTTGAAGGAGAAATAGAGAGGCCGACAGATTTTTTTGGCCTCCGTTTTTGATGTTTCCTTGTCTTTTTCCCCTCTCTTCGTGCTATCAGACTTGTTTATAAGCGCTGGAGCGGCAATTAACTTTTTGTTGAAAGCCAGCGCTTGTCTTGTCTACTCCTCGTCCCGTGTTTTTATTTAGCGCTTGTTTTCCGTGTGACGATGAACCAACACGCCCAAACCTTTTCCCTTCTGAAGATTTGGAATATCCTTGGATGACGTCACGCGCTTGCTGAAGAGTGTCCTCGAGTTGGCCGGGACTGCCCTTGGTTGACCAGAGCGTGATGTTATCCGCATATATAGAGTAGGAGAGAAGGTGGATGTCATCTAACAGTGGAGGAAGTGAAGCTAAAGCGATGTTAAAAAGGGTGGGCGACAAGGTGCAGCCTTGTGGGGTACTGGCTGATAGATAGAATGGGGGGAGCTAGAGCCCAGGATAGAGAAAGAAGCACTACGGTTAGAGAGGAAGGAGAGGATGTAGGTATACATGCCAGATCCGCAGTTAGTTTTGGCTACTTTAGCGAGAATGGCAGCGTGTGTAACACAATTAAAGGCCTTACGAATGTCAAGAGCATGGTTGCCACGGAGCTGAGGGGATCTACGAAAGCCGTACACCTCACGGGGAATACGAATGAGGGTATCCTGAGTGGATATACAATGGTAGAATCCAGTTTGGGTAAAAGGAGGGCAGAGGTCTGAGAAAGGTGCCATTCGAGGCGCGACAATGCCATACGCTCAATCAATTTACCAACACAAGACGTAAGCGAGATAGGGGGAAGATTTGGAAGAGTGTGTGGTTTGCCTGGTTTCTGGAATAAAATAATTTTTTAATGTTTCCAAGACACTGGCAGTTCGCCACTGAGCCAGATGTGCTAAAGAGAGCCAGGAAGTCTGAAAGTGCGCTGTCGGGAAGGTTGTGGAGTAGTTTATAAGTTATTCGATCTTCACCTGTGGTCGTATTGCCACGCAGTCAGTTGAGCGCCCGGTGCAGTTCTGTTACTGTAAAAGGCTGATCGACGAGGGGCAGCGGGAAGCCTCGGCATAGCAGCGCAGAAGCAGGAATGTGTGCGCTAGTGGGGTACACGAGTAAGCGCAGGTCCTCTGGTAGTGTGTTAGGATGTCGCTTTGTCAAGAGGAGGATGCGAAGAACAGAGTGGACCAGTGAAGAAGGTTGAATGAGCGAGTGGAGGAGGGACCAAGCTCGTTTGGTGTTCATTGCTAGATTGAGAGAATCACAGAAATTCCACCAGTTGGAGCGAGCTAACTGATCCACGTAAGCCTGAGCTTCTTGTGTGAGGAGGCTGATTCGACGGCGCAGACGACGGCTGGCTTTGTTCTGGTGCCAACGGCGAATGAGTCAGCGGCACGCCTGATAGAGGCATCCTCCTCATCACAGGTACTTGTGACCCTACGCATAAGTGTGAATGACCACACCATTGAACACTCGTTCATCAAGTGAAACATGTAGGGAAGCATATCATGGTTAATAAAGATATTTTCAGGGGCTCAAATACCCGTCAACGTAGACGCCTTAGTACCAAAGGCTCCTTGTTGTGACAAAACCAAGCCTTAGTATTACCAGAGTCCTTCAATGCTTCCCTGGTCATGAAACTCTCGGCCAAGTTTCGTACGGGGACAAAGGCTACCGCGATTGGCGCCACCCCAAATATGAGGGCATCGGGTGGCCGCCGCTGCTCTGTAGCCAGACTGGCAGGCCGGAACGCAGTAGCAGCATACCTATTCGCACCAAATTATTTCGCTACTCACAAAATGATAAGTCCATTTGAGCGGCCCACGACACGTAAAGCGAAAGCCCACTGCTGATGAGGCGGCGAGCGTCTGTTTTATCTTACTCCGTAGTCCGTTCCCTGACCAAACGTGCTTTGACCACGCCCCCGGCTGCCCTCCGATCAACACCAGCGCCGCACTGCGGCAGCGTACAAAGCTCTCTCATAGCGTTATCGCCAATTTTCATGAAAAGAAAGCCATTGAAGGACTCTGGTATTACGCTATTGGACAGCTCACGTCCACGTGTTTCGCAGGCCGTGTATTGAAGTGCAGCTGAGGTGTACTCACCCATGTAGAAATTTAATAAAGAGGCAGGGCCGATCTCTCAAGAACTCTTCCTCCCCGAAGAAAAATTTGTGCTTGCAAACACTCTGGTTTTATTGTAGGCAGGCAAATTAGTATACTGCAGTGATTACATTGGGGACGTGTTAGTTTAACTGTCGGGTACTGCTTTTACATATTCCTGCAAAAACCAACCGTTATAATTATCAAGCAAGATTCTCGGCACATCCTTCCCTCTAAAAAATCCAAAATGCAAAGTTGTGCACAGTGTTGCGGAGTTGCCATTTAGGAATTGGAATGGCTCCGGATTCATTTCACCTTTTCGAGATGCCGGAAGGGAATGGCAATAGAATGATGACAACGCTTGGAGGAATGTAATGGAAATGAAATTAAGTGCCTTTTGCCCGGAATGGAAAGGGATTGGAATGGAAATTTTTAGATGATAGCGTCACCATTGCTGGCGCCTTCCACCTACTTAATTAGTCTGTGGCGATGGCAGCGTTGCTATATCTCAAAGGGAGCACCGGCGACAAACACGACAAGGCATACCTGGCACCTTGAGTAACTGCATCCGCGTAGTCTACCGCAGTGGGTGTGAAAGTTAACTTCAAGCAGCCTTAGCGCGTCTGGCCGGTGGCACCGTATGGTCGGCTCTTCATGTTTTGGCAGGCTTTTTGAGGCATAGTTTTCTCTGTACAACTGTCCGTGGTGCCGATGGCAGACTCGCGTCTCTCTCAGTGGTAGGCGCTGTGTGGCCCAGCCAGCAGGCGGGGATGAGCATCAACAAGCAGGGAGGGTGATATGAATGGCGCAGCCGAGCCCGCGGTGCTTTTCAGCGCAAGCTGATGCTGCGAAATCTTCGAGCTCACAGTATAAAGTGTTCGCGCATGAAACATGAAACAACGAGTCAGCTTAGCGTTCTCCTCCCGCCCTCCGTAATCGGCGCGCAATTCATGAATAGCCTTGTAGCTTGTAAGCCGACCTGGTATGCATCTCGCGGGAATACGGCTCCAACCTGTCGACCGTCTGTCCGTGTGCTGCAGCGAGGCCCCGGGGCTCCAGGAAATCAAAACCAAGGCAGCAAAAAGAAAATTGTGGGTGAGGGACTTGCGTAAGCCGGCACCCACCATCAGCGTAAGAAGCGATCTTCGGATATGTTACTGAGCTTTCAACCTCCACGCTCTGCTCTGGCAGCTACGGCAGTGGGCAGCTGGGATATACGATTACACTAGATGTTATATAAGGCAATGCAGAACGCACAGCTGCCGAATGGCGTTTGTTTCTAACAGTTCCAGCTCCAATAACAGCATTTCTTGGGAGTGTTTTGACAGCTCTCAGCAGTGCGACACCTTCCTTTCCTTCGATCTGAATGTGCAGCTCTCGCCTTGCAGTTGTGCCAAACTTGTTCGCAATCCTGTTGATGTGCTTCTGTGCACGTGACCTTTCGCCTGGGTGCAAACGTATACGTGATAGTACTGAAGCCTTAGTCGTAGCCTTGAAAGTTGGAGAATCGCCACTCTTCGGGTAGGAGGGTCTGATTTCAAAATTTTGATCAGGTCCTCGCGTATATTGGTTTCGCGTTCATGAAAACAAACTGCCGGGCCATATTCACAGTGCTCCCATCCCGATATGGTTAACTGACTTTACCTGATTAGATCATAAATATTATCCTGTATTGAACGGATTGTGCTGAGGAAGTGTCAGGGCAATAAACAAGCGCAATGGAGGGCAACGTGGAAGCAGTGGCCACTTTCCTATAGGGTGAATGCAAAAACTGTGTTCCGTGCCGCTGCCCTCCCGTCTCTCGCATTGGTAGAGTAGCATTGGTTCTCAACGCTGTAAATTCACTTGAAATCATTCAAGTAAGCATTTCGAATGCGTGTACATGTGAGCAAGCACCGCGCGACATGCGCCTAAATTATCCACACCATACTAATTATGCTGGTATGACGGTACGCAATACCGATAGCAAGATAGCATGCTACAGACTGTGCAACAAAACGGAGAAAGCATACATCAATGTGATAGCTGCTCCATCTCGCGTCGCATAGGCACGAACCAATTAAACATACTAACATTAAAATACTACAAGTATGGGATACTGCTACTTATGATGTAAAAATGGGAAGTGTGACACTGCCCCTTTTTCGAGCTTCGAGCTTTTTGAGTTGGACAGATTGCATTCTTCCAATAAACTGACATGTTCCCCCTTACACCGGTTTCTTGACCAAAAAATCTCTAATCTACATACACGGCGCGTGCGTGACACCGGGGACCCGCAAATGAAGGCTCTCTCTCTTTCTCTCTCTTTATATATATATATATATATATATATATATAAATATATATATATCAATATATATATATATATATATATATATATACAGAAAGATAGGTCAGCAGTCTACAATGCCAAAGGAGGCATAGGGGTGTGGTTAGGTTCTTTTCTTTTTTACTACGGTTAATGAAGTACACATTTTTTAAATATACAGAAGAAAGAAAGAAAGAAAAACACGCGCCCAGAGTGGGGACCGAACCCACGCCTTTCGATTACATGTCGAATGCCTTAACAATTCGGCTATCTGGGCGACTGGGTTCTCCTTCACTTTCTGGGCTATTTATATTTACTAGAAGTGTATCTGACACTTGAGGGTGGTAGCCAGCGTCACTCTGACTACACGGGGAGAAGGGGACCTTCTTTTGAACCCCCCGGGGCGTGACTCCAACGTCTACAGCCTGTCATGAGCGGGTAACTGGCGGAAAGCCCTCTTATGCTACCTAGGTTATCAAGGCTGCCAGAACCGAGACCCTCGCTAGGCTTTCGGAGAATAATATAGCAAGGAAATGAGGGGCTCGTTGAGGAAATACAGAAAGATAGGTCAGCAGTCTACAATGCCAAAAGAGGCATAGGGGTGTGGTTAGGTTCTTTTCTTTTTTACTACGGTTAATGAAGTACACATTTTTTAAATATACAGAAGAAAGAAAGAAAGAAAAACACGCGCCCAGAGTGGGGACCGAACCCACGCCTTTCGATTACATGTCGAATGCCTTACCAATTCGGCTATCTGGGCGACTGTGTTCTCCTTCACTTTCTGGGCTATTTATATTTACTAGAAGTGTATCTGACACTTGAGGGTGGTAGCCAGCGCCACTCTGACTACACGGGGAGAAGGGGACCTTCTTTTGAACCCCCCGGGGCGTGACTCCAACGTCTACAGCCTGTCATGAGCGGGTAACTGGCGGAAAGCCCTCTTATGCTACCTAGGTTATCAAGGCTGCCAGAACCGAGACCCTCGCTAGGCTTTCGGAGAATAATATAGCAAGGAAATGAGGGGCTCGTTGAGGAAATACAGAAAGATAGGTCAGCAGTCTACAATGCCAAAAGAGGCATAGGGGTGTGGTTAGGTTCTTTTCTTTTTTACTACGGTTAATGAAGTACACATTTTTTAAATATACAGAAGAAAGAAAGAAAGAAAAACACGCGCCCAGAGTGGGGACCGAACCCACGCCTTTCGATTACATGTCGAATGCCTTACCAATTCGGCTATCTGGGCGACTGTGTTCTCCTTCACTTTCTGGGCTATTTATATTTACTAGAAGTGTATCTGACACTTGAGGGTGGTAGCCAGCGCCACTCTGACTACACGGGGAGAAGGGGACCTTCTTTTGTACCCCCCGGGGCGTGACTCCAACGTCTACAGCCTGTAATGAGCGGGTAACTGGCGGAAAGCCCTCTTATGCTACCTAGGCATCAAGGCTGCCAGAACCGAGACCCTCGCTAGGCTTTCGCAGAATAATATAGCAAGGAAATGAGGGGCTCGTTGAGGAAATACAGAAAGATAGGTCAGCAGTCTACAATGCCAAAGGAGGCATAGGGGTGTGGTTAGGTTCTTTTCTTTTTTACTACGGTTAATGAAGTACACATTTTTTAAATATACAGAAGAAAGAAAGAAAGAAAAACACGCGCCCAGAGTGGGGACCGAACCCACGCCTTTCGATTACATGTCGAATGCCTTACCAATTCGGCTATCTGGGCGACTGTGTTCTCCTTCACTTTCTGGGCTATTTATATTTACTAGAAGTGTATCTGACACTTGAGGGTGGTAGCCAGCGCCACTCTGACTACACGGGGAGAAGGGGACCTTCTTTTGAACCCCCCGGGGCGTGACTCCAACGTCTACAGCCTGTCATGAGCGGGTAACTGGCGGAAAGCCCTCCTATGCTACAGTTACCGTTACGCCAGTTACCCGCTCATGACAGGCTGTAGACGTTGGAGTCACGCCCCGGGGGGTTCAAAAGAAGGTCCCCTTCTCCCCGTGTAGTCAGAGTGGCGCTGGCTACCACCCTCAAGTGTCAGATACACTTCTAGTAAATATAAGTAGCCCAGAAAGTGAAGGAGAACACAGTCCCCCAGATAGCCGAATTGGTAAGGCATTCGACATGTAATCGAAAGGCGTGGGTTCGGTCCCCACTCTGGGCGCGTGTTTTTCTTTCTTTCTTTCTTCTATATATTTAAAAAATGTGTACTTCATTAACCGTAGTAAAAAAGAAAAGAACCTAACCACACCCCTATGCCTCCTTTGGCATTGTACACTGCTGACCTATCTTTCTGTATTTCCTCAACGAGCCCCTCATTTCCTTGCTATATTATTCTGCGAAAGCCTAGCGAGGGTCTCGGTTCTGGCAGCCTTGATGCCTAGGTAGCATAAGAGGGCTTTCCGCCAGTTACCCTCTCATGACAGGCTGTAGACGTTGGAGTCACGCCCGGGGGGGTTCAAAAGAAGGTCCCCTTCTCCCCGTGTAGTCAGAGTGGCGCTGGCTACCACCCTCAAGTGTCAGATACACTTCTAGTAAATATAAATAGCCCAGAAAGTGAAGGAGAACACAGTCGGCCAGATAGCCGAATTGGTAAGGCATTCGACATGTAATCGAAAGGCGTGGGTTCGGTCCCCACTCTGGGCGCGTGTTTTTCTTTCTTTCTTTCTTCTGTATATTTAAAAAATGTGTACTTCATTAACCGTAGTAAAAAAGAAAAAAACCTAACCACACCCCTATGCCTCCTTTGGCATTGTAGACTGCTGACCTATCTTTCTGTATTTCCTCAATGAGCCCCTCATTTCCTTGCTATATTATTCTGCGAAAGCCTAGCGAGGGTCTCGGTTCTGGCAGCCTTGATGCCTAGGTAGCATAAGAGGGCTTTCCGCCAGTTACCCGCTCATGACAGGCTGTAGACGTTGGAGTCACGCCCCGGTGGGTTCAAAAGAAGGTCCCCTTCTCCCCGTGTAGTCAGAGTGGCGCTGGCTACCACCCTCAAGTGTCAGATACACTTCTAGTAAATATAAATAGCCCAGAAAGTGAAGGAGAACACAGTCGCCCAGATAGCCGAATTGGTAAGGCATTCGACATGTAATCGAAAGGCGTGGGTTCGGTCCCCACTCTGGGCGCGTGTTTTTCTTTCTTTCTTCTGTATATTTAAAAAATGTGTACTTCATTAACCGTAGTAAAAAAGAAAAGAACCTAACCACACCCCTATGCCTCCTTTGGCATTGTAGACTGCTGACCTATCTTTCTGTATTTCCTCAACGAGCCCCTCATTTCCTTGCTATATATATATATATATATATGTATATATATATATATATATATATATATATATATATATATATATATATATATATATATATATATATATATATATATATATTGTTGGCAGAGGTTTATGCCGACTGGATGTGAAATAAGTAGCAGATCACAATGGAAGCATAACAATATTTACTGACTCGAAGTTTCGCACGGGGACCGTCCTTTATCAAGGGTTCTATATTATGGAAATATTTAAAATTTTTAACTAAAGTTGATTCAATTATTATGGGGCAATAAAGGACTGTCGTCGTCTGAAACGTCGAGTCAATAAATATTGTTATGTTTTCTTTGTGATCTTCTACGTATATATATATATATATCCGAACTTGGGCTCCCTTTGTGTAAAAACGCTTCCTTGAAAATTGCAAAAAACGAACGAAATAGGACAACACACGCGTCAATCATGAAGAAGAAGTACAATAGTATACCTTTATCTCATAAACCACGTAACGGTGTGCCTTTCGATCGTTAGTACTGGCCTTTACTTAGTGCGCGAAAAGTCGTCGGATGGCTTCGTTCTTAGCTTGCGGTTTGGGTATTTGAAGGTTTCACGATCGGTTAGACGCACTTTCAGCGAAAGGTAGACGGACTTTTCAATTTGGTCTTGCATCTACTTTCGTTAGGAAGGGACGGTAAATTTTTGCATTTGGTAGGGGTTCTGCACGAAATATGTAACCAACCCGCAACAACCTCCCAAGTTCGGTGAGAATTGTCACATTTTGCAGTTTTCAACCTGTATGATAAAGTCATATTCATGTTGCATATTGAAAGGAATCTAATCATGACAAGTTCTTATTCCTTGGATTAGAATTGCAATGGAATGGTGATGCCCTTTCTGCAACACTGGTGAGCACGTGTAAGGTACCGTTTAACTGCGAACGGGAATGCGTGCGCGAGAGATTTTTCAAAAGTCTCTTTTAGTTGCTTAAAGGAGCCATGAAGAGAAAACACAAGTTTGGTTCATTCAAAAGATTGCCTCGTTAGAATCATACTGACACCACTTTTAACGTAAACTTCACTCAGATAAGCTACATAATAAGGAAAAAGGGAATGGCCATGCGACCCACGAGCTCATTTCACGCAACAGAACCAATGATGTCATACCAGCAAGCTCTCCGTTTGCGGAGGGCGGCAACAGGAAACGCAAATTAGGCAGAGCTTACAAGCTTGCCGAACAAGCTATTTGCGCTTAAATTTAGGGCACATTCTTTTTAAAGCCGTACGAATGGTGGTAAGTGTAAGTTACGAAAGCACCTGTAAACATTGAAGTACCGCTTCGTACTGCTGTTGTTGGTACTGCGCGCACTATGCTTGTTTAGCTCCACAGAACTGCGGGGCTTTGGGGTTGTCTCAGACGACACTGGCCGATTGATTGACGCGACGGTGTCTTACGTGAACATATTTGTCGAGCGATCACTATGTTTCACGAAACCATTTTCTCCCAGAACGAAAGAAAAGCAGAAAACGACACGCCACGGCATGGTGGCGCCATCTGGGTTCAGTAACGTAAACAAACACGCGAGTACCTCAGTGCCAGCGCCAACGTACAGGGTGGAGACACCCTTTGAACTGTCCCGTGCCGATGCAGTTGGGTCAACGTGCACAACGCGTTGTTCTTGTTTCCCACGAGACCCAGCAACGCGAAACAGATAACATGATTCGAACTTCGCCAGTTAACCCCGTTGCTGCGATAATTTTAGCGCGGTTTTGATACAATGACTTGTTTCGGCAGGGAGCGAGTGGACCAAAATGGCGGCGCCAGCGCATACGTGTCTCCACCCTGTACGGCGGATGCGTGAATCAAGGGACCCTAGGCTACAGAGCGCTCGGGTCCTGTGATGTCATTTGGGACCACGAAAACGCACGATTGAGCGGGAAAATCAAAATTTTTACCTAAATTGATTACTAAATTGATTAATTTCTCAGTGAATAAAGCATCGTTTGCATTCGGACAAGCGCTGGGGGCACTATAAAACAGGAAATTTTTCGAATAACACAAACTTGCATTTTGTGTTCATGGCTCATTTAGGTGCTCGATGTCATGTTTTTGTTTTACTTTACTTGAAGTGAAGGAAATGCCAGGTTTTGTACATGGCTTACTACTGGAATACTTTGTTTTTTTCCTCGATGGGCCTAGGCTTCAAGATCTACAATTTTGGAAGTTCAGTTTTGCTTCGTTTAGCTCAGGATACCACTCGAAGCTTTTGAGAACATGAGCGATGTGGTCTTCACCCCCTATAGGTACAACCCCACTTGAAATGTGGGTATTGGAAATAATTTTTACGTGGCCAACTATTCGGATACCATGTTTTACTTTCTCGAGGGGCTTAGGCTTATAGCTCTACTTTTCGAAAAGTTGAGTTTTGCGCCGGATATCTCAGAATACACATAAAGGTTATTGGTAACATGAACTCTTCTGTATTCTTCCCTGTGGTGCAGTGTGACATTGTCTGCGAAGCTGTTACTTTAACTTTTTGACTTCTAGTAACTGTAGGTCTTAAATGTTAGAGTTGACTACAATATTTTTTTAAAGAAAGGTTCTATTGCTGAGACGAAGAGTTGCGGGGAACGAGTTGCGGACAGATCTCGTAACACCTGAGTGGGTTACTCCGTGTTTGTTGATGACTAAGCCTCTCTGCATGCCGTTGTAAATGACGGCAAAGGTATTACTGAATTGTTGCGGGTATCCAGCGGCTGTTAACGTCGCAAATATGTAATTTTACTCTAATCAATCCAACACCAGCTCCTGATATAACGAAGCAATCCAGCCCCAGGTATGTCTGCTTTTTGTGTATCCTATTTTATCTACACTCAACACGTTAAAAATTTGCGGTCTCTGTCCGGCACACAACATTCTTGCCATTACTTTATTACTCCAGGTTGCAGAAGGTGTGGACATTTTGTTGTTATGGATTCACGCAGTTTGTAGTCCCCTCTAACAAGGTGAAAAACGCCAACTCATGGGTTCGTTCCATTCCCTGGACTTTTTTGTTATTTTAAAGATTCCACCTCGTTTGACACAACTTGGATAAGGTGAGTTGAAAGTATATATTGTTTAAGGCTGTGCAATGGTGAGTTCCCGGAAGGTAAGAAAATGTTTTGTAGAACTCAACTTGCAGACGAGCAAAAACTCAGGTAGAAACTTGTATTAGTCTTATGCATTTTTGTATTAGGTGTATAGGACATGTATTAGTCTTATACAAACTTGTATCAGTTTTATAAGTTTCATATACAAGTTGAATTAGTCTAATACAAATACATCTATTAGTTTGTGTTAGTTTGCAAATACAAATACATCTGATAGACCTGAGTATAATACGAACTAATAGAGACGTATTGGTTTAAATAAAAACTAATGCAAATGAACCTGCAAAGTGCGATTTCCTGAATTTTTATTTTTTCCCGAAAATCACAAGACAAAAGGTTGAAATGATCGCCCTTGAGCAATAATTTTATTTGGTATAGTATTATTAAGGGTTTTGCTCTATAATTAATCTCCGTAAATCTCCAACCTAATTATATGCAAAATAGGTCAACATTTTTTTTTATTTTCGCTACTAAAAAATGCGCTGCATGAACAGAGCTGATGGTAGCTGGGAGTGCTGCGCCAGCGAGAAGCCACCATACCTGACCTTACCTGCGTCTGAGGCTGCGAGGCTGCAAGAAGCTAGATCACGACCGGCTTTGTAAGCTGGTCGTGAACTAGATCTAGTAACGTTGGCAAGAATAGCAGCGAGAAAATTATCTAAGCCGAAAAACTGCAACAAAGTCAAGCCAAGCCATGCTATTCTTTGAATAGCCAATATGGCGACAACATCAAAGTGCGGCTAGCGTGTGTGTACATTCGGGAAGAAGACGGTTACAAGGAAGCGGCTTCTACCGTTATTTCACATCAGACGCGTGTGCCTCGCGCCATCGAGAAGTGTTGGAGATGTGTCTAACGCCCGTATAGCTTTGGCAAGTATGAACCAGGCTGCAGCGCGATCCATCATGGACCCGTCACCACGCGGCTCTGGAAATCTTTGCTCTGTCAGCTATGCTGTGTAACGAACGCCTGACATCGAAGAAAGCGTGTGCATCACGTCATCCAGAAGTGTTGGCGATGTGTCTAGCGCCCGCCTAACATTGACAAATATGATCCGGGCTGCCGCCCGACCCATCTTTGACCCGTCACCTCGCTGCTTCGGACTCCCTTGTTCATTCTCAAGGGAATGCCTCATCTAATCGCGTGTTGCAGAAGGGTGAATGCCGTTTTGAAGTTGCATCGAAAAGGGAATGGCGTTCAATCGGCCATTAATGCGCTCGATGTGTACCTATGGTTGGACATTCCAGGTTTGACAAGCTTTTCTGATTGCATGGTGCAGCTATTTTGTGGATTCGCATTGCAATTTATTCGTTCCTTCTTGATCAGGTTACGAACTTATGAATCATTCAATTATTCAGCCAGATTTCTGTCAGCCAGAGGAATTTGCCTGTATACTCTGATAATAAAATGTGTTTCCATGTTTCATTGCTTTGTTCGAACTGGCCACTGGTTCTGATAGAACTAGTACACTCTGATAGACCTATCAGACTAATACAATCTGATCGACCTACCAGACTAATACACACTGAGAGACCTAATCGACTTATACAGACTGATAGACCTAATAGACCTAATAGACTAATAGAGACTGATAGAACTAATAGGCTAATACAAACTGATAGACCTAATACACTAATACAGACTGATAGGTCTGTTAGTGGCAATAAGCATATACGTGTATTAGAATTTGTATCAGACTTTTTGCTAGGGTTGGCGTTTAACGTCTGTTAAAGGGACACTGAAGTGATTTGTAAACATTGTGGGATTACGAGCGCAAATTGTCCGGAGTCCCTAGGCCCTGTTTCGACCACCCTGAGCGCGTTTACGCGAATTTGTTTAGTAGAAAAATCAATTCGAAAATGCTGTCCTCCTCTCTGCACCCTCGCCCATTTTCTGTGGCGTTTTCGTGGGACGTCAGGAGGAGATGATCTGGCAATTGGCTGCGGTAATGCACCACTCGCCGGCCTTCCGAAAGAGTCAGTCATTTTGTCGCAGGGGAACCGCCGAAGAAGAAGGAGAACACAAAGCTCCGAAGAGGAGGCCGTGTAGATTGCTTACAGCCGGTGCACCAATGTCAACAACCTTTATCTCACCAACGCTTACGGAGACCACCGATTCTACCACACAGACGACAACATCGACAAGAACATGATGAACGAGTTTCGGCGTCTTGAGAACCACCGCCTACTCACGGTAACAGAGCAGTACTTGCGTGCCTGCCCCCGGTGTGGACCCGGACGTGGAATTCCCTCTGGCGCTAGTAAACACCAGATCACTGAACATAATGGCAACACAATGGAACCACACGGAACCGCCACGATGCTTTTCATCCTCATCAGGGTTCCCCACGGGGAGATTGTGTAACTTTTGTTAGTTTGTACACTGTGTCTAGCTCCAAGTCAAGGTCGCTTCACACAAGCGCTAGCCAAGCGCACATGCGACGCTTCGCTGACTGGACGCGAGTAGGAAAACATAAGATCACTTGAACGCGGGAGAAGAGACAGCGAGGTCAATATAGGTACTAAGGATATCAAATCAACTGAAAATGTTACAGTACAGCGTAAAACTAGGGTGCAGGAAGCACTTTTTTTGCTCGGACAACAAGCGCAGCGGTCAGCAGTACGACTACGAATCTGCGAACGCTTTTCCACCTGAGAAATGCAATTGCTAGACGTGAGATATTGTGGAAACTTGGGGGACGCTTACCGCACGAGCGCCATACAATAAATAGTCACCTAAGCTGATTTAAATGCTAAAACTAAATAAAAGTGTAAAATGCCTACACATTATATACATTATATTTCTCACGTCAGCAGCGCTCGCCCGTGGCCGGGTGGTCTCGAGAGTTGGGTTGGTTATTGCGACTTATTTGCAAGTCACCAGTTCGAATCCCCGGGGGTTTATTATTTTTTTTAAGTTGCTTTTTCGTTTTCGGCCGATGTTTTCTATACTGAGTTCACCTTTTTTTGGGCTGTAACATTCTCTGTTCCACGAATTAGTTCACAGAACGCGCGCAGTCTGACTGGCGCGCTAGCAAGTTCTCGTTAGCATTTTGTTGCCATAAGCACCGACTACTTGCGGGCAGTGGGCACTGGCCAGAATACACAGACCCTTGGCATGTTGCGAACACGCTTTATACGATGCAGGCATGAGTGAGGCAAGCTCCAAATATGGAAGAAAAGCACATGGCATTTCAGCGTTTGCGGGAGCGCAGAGGGCGTTCATCCACTGCGTAGGCCTCGGATAGTGATTGCTACGATTCAAGGGCGTCCTGTGAACCTTATCTTATGCATTTTACAGGCGACAACATGGGAGATGGGCGGTATGACGATTACTAAGATATCGAGAATGCCCATCCAACGATGCTGTCAGATGTCAAGCATGTTGTTTTACAGAACCGAAACTTGTTTGAATGCTAACCAATCACGGCACGTCTCCTCCCGTCGTCACATCCTTTACTTGGAGCGGCCGCCGCAAACCCCGCATGGTAGTTTTTCTTCTTTCACGCTTTCGAAAATAATTACCGACTTGTCAACTGGATAAACGATGAAAAGTGTGCCAATTTAGCCAGTCTACGCAGTGCAAGCTAAAACGGGAACTTTACAAATTCACTTCAGTGTCCCTTTAAGTGTATCCTTGAATCTATGAACCCTTCCAGGGTTATCTGGGTCAGTAGCTGCAGGAACTACCGATCCGGTAGCTGGCCCTCAACAAAAAGGCTTCAAGTAACGTTCTCAGCGTTTCTGTGGACCTTGCTAGAGGCCAGTTCCCCAAAACAAGAAATGAATACTTGTGATGTCTCTTCGAGAAAAGATTGCTCGACTAGCTTCGCTCGCTTCGATTTCCGGCTATCTGTTGCTTGCATTCGTAACGATTAGTCGATGGGCGCCGTAAGTTCGCTTTACTAGCAAATGAATACTTGTGATGTCTCTTCGAGAAAAGATTGCTCGACTAGCTTCGCTCGCTTCGATTTCCGGCTATCTGTTGCTTGCATTCGTAACGATTAGTCGATGGGCGCTGTAAGTTCGCTTTACTAGCGGCTTCATATTACCTTTTCCGTATCATATTGTACTGTAATATCGTCCACGTAGTAAGAGAGGAAAAGCACACTAACTTTGCTTGTTCGAAATTTTTTTTTCGATTTAATTCAATTTAGTGATAACAATTTACAACTCAGAGAGAAACAAAAAAATTATTGCTTATTCTGGTTTTAAGTAAGTGTTGTTTTTAAAGCACCGCAATTGCACGCGCGTGTAAGCTTTTTTTTTAAATGAAATTTCCGCAAACATAAGCCACGAAGAAGTCTATTTGTTTTTAAATATTTTATGTAATGCATAATATATAAAAATTTAAACTAAACTTTAATCAATTAATAAGGTCAATAATAGTTTAGGTATCAAACAATTTTACAGTGTTTCACAGCCGGAGAGACGTAAATAGAGAGAAAAATGTCTAGCAAAAACAGATATCTTAGCTTATTGTGACTGCGCACATTAAATTTAAGTAGTAATGTTGATTTGGTTTTCAGAGACAAAAAAATCTTAGGACACCGAAGCACTCTTTATGATGCAGGGAAAGGGAGAGAAGCATAGTTTAACTGAGCATTTTTTTGCTGTGGTTGATGTACACGGTTCGTAATCCATCGCCCGGTAAACCAAATCCTTGAAATGTGTGGAGGGGAGTCAAAGGCTCCGGGTTCATTCGGTAGATTGTAATAAAATTACCTGGTTCCTACGCCGACAAGTGTCTTGTGCGCTGCATCTGTCTTCAAAGTGTTTGTTGTTGATGACGATGAGCAACTATATTTGCTCCAAATTACAGAAGGGAGGCTAGGCGTGGGAGGTCCTAAATTCGTCTCCCCTTAAAAGCAGCCGCCCCTAGCCCTAGCCAAGAGGATGCATCCGAGGCAACTTGGACGAGAGCTTCTTGAAGGTTGGCATTAGGAGATGAGCTGGTAAATCTCCCGCTGCTCCAGTGTGGTGACCCCGTGATGCAAGACTTGCTCTGGACCGCATGACTACAAAGCGTGTTTGACAAAACGGCAACGGAAATGCGCGAACTGCGGTGGACCACACCCTGCCTCCTTCTCCAGGTGTCCACGAAGCAAATGGGCGTCATACCTTCAGAGAGAGAAAATCCTTAACGGCAAACAAGACAGTGGGCAGCAGCCGCCATGAAACTACGAGTAGTTTTCGAAGACGGCGCACAGCCAAAGGGAATTTGACCATAATACCCGTCGGGACCTCTATTCATCAATACTCAAGGAAGAGAAGATCCCGAGTGCGTGGAGGGGGGAAATCCCCAGAAATGGGCACTCTCCTCCTCTGGCTTTTCCTCCACCTGACGCGACAACCACAAATGAGGTACCCCGGCTCGAGATTGGGGTTCCTTCTCAAATTGTGCCACATACTGCAACGAATTCCACAAAAATACGCCAATTGATATCACCGCCACCAAGTGACTTCAATTAGCGGCTTTTAGGAATGTTGTTCATGGCCCTGAAAGCGATCCTGCTTGCCAAAACCAACGGCCAAAATCCACGGCCAAAACCTACTTGGAGTCAAGGCCCTACTACAAGTGGAGCAAGTTATCATGCAAGGCGGGCATGGAATCCCAATTAATGAACATTTGGTATAGACAGTCCGTAATATTTCAGTGGAATTGTAATGGCGTCAGGAGAATAATGGGAGATTTCCGTAAGTTTGTATCGCAATATAACTTACTTGTGATGTGCACATCAGAGGGCCGCCCTGAACCAAACTTTCGTTTGTAAAATTATATCGTGTACACATCAGACAGAGGTGTTGCTGCAAGTCGTGTAATGTTTTGTCTACGGCAAGATATACCATCTGTGCTAGTTGCACCATCTCGTCTACCCAAGCCCCACAATTTGTGCGGTGCAAGGTTGTATTGTTAAACACAACTGTTACAATAGTGAGCGTCTATTTAACCGCATACTGCAATAGCTTGGACTGACCTTACCGATATGTGCCGGCGAGACGGAAGCTTCATTCTTGCGAAAATTTCAATGTTCCACATGAGATATAGAACAGCACCACCACTGATAACCGAGGACGACTGATAGCGAGACTCTGAGACCTCGTTGATTACGCGTTGCATTATGACGGCTCCTCAACGTTTCTCCGTGGCACTCTTATTCCAATGAATTGGGCATTTCATTTCGTTCGTCGGACCTGGTTTGTGGCGCAGACTGGACTATAGACGTGGATACCAGGAAAAGTCACCCCTACCCTATTTACATCGAACATCAGGCTCTCGGATCTACGCCACCCCGGCATAGCGAACGAATAGTAAATTGGGTTGCCTTCAGACATTTGAACACCGAATAAATCGGGAACCCTTACGATGCTGACGAGTTAACATCTACCATCAAGCAGTACCTATACCAGGCGACTCGACATGTGCCTGTTCCACCTGGGTAAAGGGCATCGATGGAGAATACGATCGTCTGCGTGCCATTAGAAGACGAGCTCAACGTAACTATCGTAGATCTGGATTGATTGAGCAGTACAACGAAAGTATTTCCGCGAAGACGCAAAAGCAAATTCAAAAGGTTTACATAGTTGCACAGAAGACACATACGAATATCTAAAGGCTGAAGATAGAGTTAACGAAGTACGAAATAAAGTGAGTCTTAAGCCAGCTAAACCTTTGTGCACGCGGCACCCCCGTCAGCGACGGACCCTGACCTGAAACTACCCAGGTGGTGAGATGCTCCCTAGCCAAACCTGCCTAGCCCGACAATACGCAGGCCGTGCATACATAGCACATTAAACCTTGATGATTCGACAGCGAGACCTCGTGCATTGTGGTTTTGATTGGTTACCCAGTCTCCACCCCCCTAGACAGGCCAATCAGCATCCCCTGGCGATCTGATTGGTTGGATTGCCTTATCCGGGCTTAAACTGCGGTGGGCAACGCACCCCGTAACCCTGAAAAGGTGGGGACTCTCACTCACCAGAAAAAAAGGAAAAAGTCCAAAGAAAGTAAAACAAATACACCAAACACTCACAAACCGGCTGGGACACGTGCAGGCAGCCTGGAAAGCTGCTGTAGGCCACGGAACGGTCACAGAAGGGCGTGCACTCTCCCCACCGCGGGAGTACTGGGGCCTGCCGCCACTTTGGCACGTGCTTTTTTCGCTGCTCGCGGGCGGCATTTCTCGCCCTACAATGAGGTCCGGGTAAAATTTTCTTTCGACTTATGAAAGCATGCATAGTAGCACATGTCCAGGAAGTTCTGTTTACGCATAGAGTAGCTACTGGGTCCATTTTTGCCGGCCCTTGTCTTGTCGTCTGCTACATACGCGTCGTCTGCTATACGCCGCTCGGACGGCCGAATGGCCAGGCTGTTCCACGGGATGAAACGTGCTCTTGGGTGGTCATCGGCTGCCGTCTTTTTGTCGTCCAGGCGACAGCTGTTCAACTTGGCAGAGCGCATTTTTCTCTGGTTTGCTACTTTCTTCTGGTGTTCCCGCTTTGAAGATCCGGATTTTATGGACGGCAGAAACATTGAGGCTTACAGGAAACATGACTACACCTCATTGATTCCCGTTAATGTATTGTTTTTAATCCTTGAAATGATCAGCTGACTCATATGAAAGACGCATTAAAAAGGCACATGCTCTGGAGTCCGCTGAAAACACCGAATTTCAATATTTTGAAGGAATTTTGTTCGCTACGTTCGCCCACAGATTGACCCGCTGGGAGTGAGGGTGATACTGCGGCGGGAACAACAG
This sequence comes from Haemaphysalis longicornis, assembly GCF_048455015.1. Lineage (NCBI taxonomy): Eukaryota > Metazoa > Arthropoda > Arachnida > Ixodida > Ixodidae > Haemaphysalis > Haemaphysalis longicornis. The sequence continues at coordinate 7,271,400 of NW_027526257.1, read as the reverse complement.
AATATCTTGTCAGGACTCGGGCTCCGCCAATGTCACCCGCCTGTTTTCTGTTATTTACCCGTGTTTTATGACCATGTAGACACTGCTGCGGCAAAACATGGTTGCCTTCTGTGCAATATGCAAAGCTGCTTTGAGATGGGATGGTTTCAAATAGATTTTTGCTTTTTGTGTTTTTGTTCTCGCCGTCTGCACAAAAAAAGCAAGAAAGTACAGCTGGTATTTGTGCGATGCATTTACACCTGTGCACTGTTGGCGCGTGCATAAACGAAAACATGTGGCTATTCAGTCATGCACGGCATCGACGAAAGACTGGAGAAAAGCTGTGGCGCGTCCAGACGCACGAACAGCAATCAAATTGCCTTGATTTCCTCCAGAACACAAGCCGCAATAGCAAGTATTAGATTAGCACGCAAATTTATAGCAAGCAAATTATACATAATTAGCAAGCAAATTTATACATAATTTTACAGTTTCTGGAAACAAAATCTTGGCTTGATGTCTTGCTCTACTGCATCTCCGCAAAAGCCACGTTTCGGATTCCTTCCGTGTTCCGCCCCATGATATAGACAGAGGAACTGCAGAGGTGTTATATAATGAATTTTATCAGGCGTAAAAGTTAGTATCGTTTGATGGCCGTTCGATCACAAATTCACAATTAAACGAAGTGCCTTGTCGGCCTGCACACGCCATAGAACAGAAGAGTATTCTCTTACAGGAAGCACATTTTATTAAGGCTTTAAAGTTTAAGTTTTATACGCATAAAAATCAATAAGACGAATGTATTGTTGCAAGTTGTAATATGTGAAGTTTTTTTTGTGGAAGTTCGGCGTCAATCAGGAATCCACTCGCCTGGCTCTGGCTGATTTGGCAGGGGGCTCAGCGTGGAGATGGTGTTGAAAGTTTCGGAGATTGTGGCCGGTGTGACGAGTTGGAGATGTTGATATAATGAAGGGAATTAAAGAAATTATGTACAACAATATATGTTAACAAAGCTGAGTACATGAGTAATAAAAGAAAATATTCAAAACTGCAGTTACACTCATCCTCCAAATACGTGAACACCCCTTGAACTCTCCAAACTCCAACTCTTCAATCTCGCATGATCAAAGTGCACATAAAACACGGCGTAAGAAATAACTTTTCTTACACCGTGACACAAAGCGCTCGAGCGACAACGACCGGGACTCTTTTCTCGCCGCCAGATCCGTCAAATTGCCCATAACACAGCTGTATCCTTAAAGGGGCACTGACACAAAAATTTAGCAACTTGTTTTTTTCGTTGCGATAAGTAGCTAGTGACCTACTTATAACCTGTAGAAACCTCATTTGCTTCAGCGTGCGACGGTTGTTTAATTAGAGGGATTTTAAATGCGGCCAGTCGCAGTTTCGGTTTCAGCGAGTGCCGCGAAACGATGGATTTTGTGGATTTTGTGTGAACAAAGCTGACCACGTGACCGTTAGAGGGATATCACAGAGCAGAGCCGCCGTAGCACTGTCGAATCCGCATCGACGGCAGTTTCTGCGAATGCCCCCACGTACTGATCTCGTGAGGCGCGTAATTAAAAATCGACCGTGGATGTGACGCAGGCGCTGCGAGTGCAAATGCTACCGCGGCTAAAGAACGACGCGCGACGTTCGAGGCGGTGGGTGGCAAGACGCGCGCTGGGAGCAGCCGGCCGGTCTGCCTACAGGTCCGCCTACAGATGTGTTCGGCTCAGCACTGCGGCGGATATTCGAGTGCCGCTCTCGTAAGCGGTGCAGATGACAATTTTTAATGCAACCCGCCATCGCATCATTCACTCCTTTCTCATTTAAGCCACTATGGTCGGGACTTGGGGACAATTTCGTGCAGCGGTAACAAGCTATCACTCGAGCTACCTGCGCCGGCCTGGGCCACTTCGCGGCCGTGGCCGCCGCCTGCACAGCGACCGTGCGGCTAGCTCAGTGGGCTTTTCGTGCTTCCGGCGCGTTTTCGCATCCAATGGTAATAAACAGTAATAGAAACAGAGTGCCTGGAATCGCTGTAGAACTTTGGTCGCGGCCAGCTGCCCGATTAGCTGACGAAATCACGGCGCCTCCGCCGCCAACGATCGGGTCGTTCGTTCTCGAGAGCAGAAGCTCCGCCCTCCGGCCCTCCGATTGGAGCGGCGAGCCCGCGTAAAACGCCGGTAGTGCGGAAGCGGCAAACACAAACTCGTGTCGTGTTTGGATGTTGTTTATTTACAATTGCGCGTGGTCCTCTGCTGGCTGCTCGGTTGCGTTTCGCACACTTCAAAATTGATTTTAAATATGTTCTAGGCTGTATTCGCCGCTGATATTTTGCAGATGATGTATATGTGTCCCCACCAATCTATCTCCGACGTTATCTCGCCTTCAAAATTTTGTGTCAGTGCCCCTTTATAACAGCCATGAAGCGAAAACACAACTTTGGTTCGTTCAAAAGATTGTCTGGTTAGAATCACACTGACGCCACTTTTAACGTGAACTTCACTCAAATATGCCTAATTAGGAAAAAAAGGGAATGGCCATGTGACCCACTAGCTGATTTCCCGCAACAGAACCAATGATGTCATACCAGCAAGCTCTGCTTTTGCGGAGGGCGGCAAAAGGAAACGCAAATTAGGCAGAGCTTACAAGCTTGCCGAACAAGCTATTTGAGCTTAAATTTAGGGAACATTCTTTTTATATGAATAAGAATGATGACACAAAAAGTGGAAGTTACGAAAGCACACGTAAACATAGACGTATACCGATGCGTACTGCTGTTGGTACTGCGCGCAATATGTTTGTTTAGCGGCGCAAGACTGCGGGGATTTGGGGTTGCCTCAGACGACACTGGCCGATTGACGCAAGCAATGGTGTCTTACGTGACCATATTTGTCGAGCGAGTACTATGTTTCACGAGACGATTATTTTCTCCCTGAACAAAAACAAGCCAGGTTTAAATACAGTCAAAAACAAACCAAAAATAGAAAACGGCTTGCCACGGTATGGTGGCGCCATCTAGGTTTACTAACGGTAAACAAGGCTTCCTAATCGGCTGCAGAGCGGTCGGTTCCTGTGATGTTATTGCACACCACAAAAACGCACGATTTTGCGGGAAAATAAATATTTCAACTTACTATAATTCTTTTTTCGGTGAATAAATCGTACTTTGCCTTCGGAAAAGCGCTGCGAGCACTCTAAACCACAAAATCTTTCAAATAACAAAAACTTGTATTTTGTCTTCATGGCTTCTTTAACCTCCGATGCCACCCTCAATCTGCCTAGGATGAACGGTCACGACCCCAGGTCTCACGGGACACTGTCTAGCTCGAATTCTCAGTCAAGAACCTTTTATATGCCAAAAACTCGGCATTTCGACAATGTTCCTCCAGTTCTGCACCTGTATATATAGGAGGGCTCAAAGTCCGCGCAGGCAGCTGTCACCCTCAGACATCTGCCAAACAGTTGGCCGCCACGGCTTACGGGCCAAAATCCTGTAGGTTACCCGCGCAGACGAGAAAGCACGTGGCGGTTAGAACCAAGCAGTATTTTAACCTCCTTAGAACACGCGCCGCCTGTGAAGGAGGTTGGGGGGGGGGGCTCAGACGTTCCGCGCAACGCAACCTTCCTATCGCAGCACGATTACCACAAATACCTTAAGCAGAAAAATGTCGCTTTTTGGGCTGGATAGCGGTCTTTTTCGTGCATGGGTTTCCGCATTGCCGTCGAGCCTTCAGCGGCGATGAACTCCTGTTCCATGGCCGTGATGATCCACATATTTGGCAAGCCGTTACACATTAACGGGTTCCTTTGGATTGAAGAGCGTCAGGCGAGTGCGAGAGATGGCATCGCACAACAGTTTAATAGGGATAGAATGCCTCTGGTCACCCCCGCGCTGCTGCTCCCGTCGGTGCCGCACAACAGTTACAGCAGCCAGTAGTTCGTTGTTGGTCGGTGGGGTCGTGGTTCAGTCGTCACTGACAGTGGAAGCACGTTGAAGCTTCTCGTCTAGATTCCTAATCTACGACGGAGGCGAGTCTGGGTGGACCTCTCGCTTTTGAGTCCTCAACCCTTCTGCCGCGTCCACTGTTTTTTCCGCGCTCCTTCAGGGGTTCCTCTCCTCCTTCCGCCGTGCGCAAGCGGGACCAGATCTTCGGACCGCCCCTTCTCCCGCGCCCTCCGCCAGGCTCATTCCAAACTAAAAAGCGCCCACGGTGACAAACAGCTTACCGTCCCCCAGTCGCGGCGGAGGTCCGTTTACAAGGCGGCATCAAAGGGGTCGCGCGCAGGATGCGTTTTTAGGTGGACGCAGCTTTCATGGTGCCGAAAGGAAAAACACGTCGTTGTTGCTTTGTCTGGCGTCCGCGCCTGAGCTTTTCACTCCAGCTAACCCTGCTGATTCCCCAGCAAGAAGGAAACCGCTAGGGTAGGGCTTGCCCGGTGGCGTCTGCGTTCACACGGAGTGGCGCCTAGAGAACTACGCTACGAATGGAGCCGCGCGGACGTGTAGTTTCCGCAACGCTTGTCGCTCAGACAGCCTGCCCAGGCTATCCCACAAAAGCGGGTTGAAGCGGAACGGCCACGCGAGTGGCCTACACAACCTTTGAACATTTAAATAAACATTCCCTCACCATTTCTGCACGTGCAGGTGCACTCCAGCATACAAAAATACACAGGTTGTGCGCAGATCAAGCTTCTTCGATGTGTTTCGCAATGGCGTGAATAAGGCTGCGGCTGTGTCAGCGTCTCTTCCCTGGCACTGTGCAAAACAAGAAGTAGGGTTCCTGAATCTCAGATTAAAGCGCTCGCGTGTAAAATGTGTACGCAGCACTTCCGCTGGATGGCGCCACCGAGCTGCTCCAGGTGCAATCATGTAATGCGAGCAGGCGAGCGGAAGCCGCGCACGTGCACCGCCGCGTCAGAGAGCAAGAAGAGCGTTCCCCGATGGGCCACGCAAGAAACCGTTGTTATGAAAATCAGTTAATTAAAACGAATTGTTTCAGTTCAGCCAGTCTTTCAATGCTTTTCTGGTCACGAAACTCCGCCGTAACGCTATGGGAGCAGTTTGCTATGTCGCCGAAGCCGCCGCGGGGCGGCGCTGAGTGCATAGTGGGGGACAGACGAAACCTGCGCGCTGCGTCGGCGAAGCTGCACTCCCACGGAATCCGGTAGCATCGGCGTGTTGTTTTCTGAGTTTTAAGTTACCAGTTGATGTGACGCCTTTGGTGATATTGCTCGAGGACACTGGGCGGAAATGCCCAAGACTTGTTGCGTATCGGGAGGCCGCTCCGGCTACAGAGGTACGAGCGAAAAGGTCTCGTTGTTTTGCATCACAGCAAGCCGGCCTAGTTGGAAACGATTCATTATTGGACTTGTGCAAAACAAACGGGGACGAGGAAGGAACGACAAGGACGAGCGCACTCTAACAACTGGTTTTATTTTCTTAGAAGAAAGACATATATACCCCACAGACCTGCGTACAACATCTCAGTAAAAGCTTTACAGCACACACACATCACATACGTCGATCAGCGTCTACAAAAAAGGCGACAGCAGCGTCAATTCCTTATCTAACAAGGCCACAGAAGGGTGGCTGATGCACTTGTCTTTGTGCTGTGAGATTAAAAACGCTTCCACAATCTCTCTTGAATTTTGTTTAGGATGCGAAAACAACACCGAAGTTTCCTCTAAGGTGCGCAATCACTTCTGTTACATTTTTTACAATGCGTGGCCAAGTGTGTGTAAGGCTTTCCTTTTAAACTTGAAGCATGTTCTCTTAATCTTATATTCAGGCACCTTCCGGTTTGTCCAACATACACGTGCCCACATAGCAAGGGTATCCTATAAACCACGTTTTTTACACATTCAACAAATGGGAGCTTGTGATTGGCATTGCATACATGGTTGTATTTGTCTTTTCCTTCATATTTCTGTTTTACCCTTGAACACACAGTTCCTATTTTGTTTTTTTGCCGAGAAAACCACTTTCACATCATAGTTCTCTGCCACCTTTTTTAGACGGTGCGAAAGGCCATGTACATACGGAATAACGGTCACTTTGGATCGTTGTGCGCATTCTTCAGGTCTAACTTCCTATACGTGTTTCAGCTTTCTTAGTAGCCTCTCATACGAAGCCTGCAACACATGTAAAGGATAGCCGGCTTCCCGCAAACGTGACACCTGTAGTCCAAAGGCCTCATTTACCGAGTGAAAGCACGATTTAAACAAAGTGGACCTAAAGCACGCTACCACTAAGCCATTCCTAACAAGCCTAGAATGATCAGATGAAAAGCTTAGAAGAGGCTTTCCGGTCCTTGGCGAATATACCAAGCACACATTCTTGATGTACTGTTTCTTGATGTTTCTGTTGAAGTTTGAACCAGGTCATGTGTGCTGGGTATATTCGCCAAGGACCGGAAAGCCTCTTCTAAGCTTTTCATCTGATCATTCTAGGCTTGTTAGGAATGGCTTAGTGGTAGCGTGCTTCAGGTCCGCTTTGTTTAAATCGTGCTTTCACTCGGTAATTGAGGCCTTTGGACTAAAGGTGTCACGTTTGCGGGAATCCGGCTATCCTTTACATGTGTTCCAGGCTTCCTGTGAGAGGCTACTAAGAAAGCTGAAACACGTACAGGAAGTTATACCTGAAGAATGCGCACAACGATCCAAAGTGACCGTTATTCCGTATGTACATGGCCTTTCGCACAGGATAAAAAAGGTGGCAGAGAACTATGATGTGAAAGTGGTTTTCTCGGCAAAAAACAAAACAGGAAGTGTGTGTTAAAGGGTAAAACATAAATATCAAGGAAAAGACAAATACAACCATGTATGCAATGTCAAACACAAGCTTCCATTTGTTGAATGTGTAAAAAACGTGGTTTATAGGATACCCTTGCTATGTGGGCACGTGTATGTTGGACAAACCGGAAGGTGCCTTAATATAAGATTAAGAGAACATGCTTCAAGTTTAAAAGGAAAGCCTTACACACACTTGGCCACGCATTGTAAAAAATGTAAAAGAAGTGATTGCGCACCTATCTTAGAGGAAACTTCGGTGTTGTTTTCGCATCCTAAACAAAATTCAAGAGAGATTGTGGAAGCGTTTTTAATCTCACAGCACAAAGACAAGTGCATCAGCCACCCTTCTGTGGCCTTGTTAGATAAGGAATTGACGCTGCTGTCGCCTTTTTTGTAGACGCTGATCTACGTATGTGATGTGTGTGCGCTGTAAAGCTTTTACTGAGATGTTGTACGCAGGTCTGTGGGGTATATATGTCTTTCTTCTAAGAAAATAAAACCAGTTGTTAGAGTGCGCTCGTCCTTGTCGTTCCTTCCTCGTCCCCGTTTGTTTTGCGCAAGTCCAATCATGACTCGTTGTTTTGCTTGCCAAGTGACGCCGATAAGCGCGAGCAGTGGAAACGTGCCATACTGCGACAGGAAGCCGGCGGCTTTTCTTTTGACTCGCAGCATGTCCGTGTCTGCGAAAAACATTTTGACACTGTGGACGTTGTTTGGAACGACACTTTTTTGCTGAAAGGACACGTCGTCTCCTTGCGGCGTGAGAAACCCAGGCTGCGGCCCGACGCCGTTCCAAGGCGCTTCGACGTGCTGCCGGCGTATTTGAGCAAGCCGAAGCCGCGATCCCGTTCAATGAGGGTCCAGCCAGCAACAATGAGACGTCGTTTGTCGTCGCCTGATGCCATCACAGAAGAAATTCTGCCGTGTTCAAGCACGGAAGCATCCCAAACAGCAGTGACTAGCGCTGCAGATAAGCTAAACAGTTTTTCGTGGCGATTCTGCTCGTTTGGACCGAGTTTGAAGCTCCCAGGAGCCTCAAGCGCTATATAATTACGTTTCATCCTCCTGTAGATGCGGCAGTGGGTATTGGTGTATTCGCAAAGACAGCCTGCCAAACAAAAAGAGGTCGTCTGCCCCATTTCTGAGTTTCTGGCAGTGAAGGGCCAGCTTCGGAGCACGACGCAGCGACTCCGCCAGAGCCAAATGAAGCTCGCAAAATGGCCGCGTTAGCAAGCAGGAATAAAAGGCAGCATACTGACACGCAGAAGCTGTCTGCTCGCGAAAAGTTGATCTTTGATCAGTGCCTGATGAAAGCCAACGCGAAGTCTCCGACTGCTGTAAGGTAAGCTACTGACATGTGCGCAAGTGTTGTATTGATCATAATGGCCTCTTCTTGTGTATGTGGTTATTATGATTTGGAGAACACGGATATGGCGAAAGATTACAAAACTGGTCCAGTGCATTGGCCCAGTCAGCTCAGAATACTAAAGGGGCATATGCAATATTCTACGTCCTCTTGGCATGCACGTCCCTTTTTTCTGGGGAATGTGCATGCTTCAATAACAAGAAAAGTGCATTTAATTAGGATTCGTATTGTGTTTGCACTCATTTCAGCATTCTGAAATGACGTGAAGAAAAAATGTTTTCTATCATGTGAGAATGCCCGATACTATGTGGTTACATAAGAAAGAAACCCTTTAATTAATGCTTCTGTTGTTTGCACGGCTTTGTAGTTAATGTTTCGGTTGGTGGCCTCTTGCATATTCTGCGGCAAGCGCATGCAGCTAACCATTTGCATGTCGTCAGTGATGTCATCGTATACCTGCACTATGCGTGCAGCATGACATGTACTGTGATGGAGAGTAGAAAAATAATTAATACTTGTGTGGCAGCATTTTTTAGGCTGGCAGAAGTTCATTTTTTGTTTATTTTTGTTGGCTTGCGTTTTAAAGCTTAAATTGTTAATGAGTGATGCCGCATGCTTTTCCGCACCCACATATATTGCCGCGAACCATACATTGGGTTTGCTTATTTGTGTTTTGCTTTTACCGCCCGGCTGCGCCGGTCTGCGTTATCTCTGCGCCAAGGGAAGCGCGTGTTCCATTCTTTCTTTCTGTGCCGCATGCGTTATCTGTTGTGATGGGGAGAGCGTTCCGATCTAACGTGAACGGCCCAGAATGATCTTCTTGGATCTACTATGTTCTCGATGCGAATCGACGTTTCGAGAACCACGCGCGCCGAAAGATAAAAGGCCTGCAGTGCGGACGCCGGGGCATTCGATTCGACGACACTCGCCTGTGCAAGTCACTTTGTTGACCGCTGCTTCGCCGCCTCTGTATTCTTTTGAGTTGTTAGGGGAGCACAAGTTTGCTCCAATAAACGTGTTCCTCATTCAACACAACTGCATCGTCCTTGTCTTCGTGACATCTGGTGGAGGTGCGGGGTACGCACCCTTCATGCCCACTACAACCTCGAAAAGCCACCAAGCCAGTCCAACAAGAGCCAGCCCCCGCCTGCAAGATTTACCGCCCGAGTTCGGTTTGATGCCAGAAGGGCCCAAGAAAAGGAACGCTGCAACCAACACCATGGTGCAAGAATCAACGTCGCCAATCGTCCTGCAGCAGCCCCGGGAACCGCCATCGTTCCGAGGAGCCCCCGCAGAAGACCCAGAAGAATGGTTGGAGAAACTGGAGCGCGTCCGGAAATTCAACAGGTGGGACGACGCAGAAACGTTCCGGCACGTTTTCTTTTACTTGGAAGATTCGGCTCGCACTTGGTTCGAGAACCACGAGAGCTCCTTGACAAACTGGGCTCAGTTCAAAAGCGAGTTTACTAAGACCTTCACTACCGTCGTGCGGAAAGAAAGAGCCGCCCTTTTGTTGGAAACGCGCACGCAACACCCCAACGAAGGTGTCGTGATCTTCGTTGAGGAGATGAAGCAGCTATTTCGCCGCGCGGACCCCGAAATGACGGAAGAAAAGAAGTTGCGCTTCTTAATGCGCGGCGTGAAGGAGGAACTGTTTGCTGGACTTATCCGAAATCCGCCCAAAACCGTCGCCGAATTCGTGACCGAAGCCAGCACCATTGAGAAAGCCCTCGAAATGCGTGCTAAGCAGTATGACCGCAACTTTGTTGGCGCGGCCAATGCGAACGACTTTGGCAGCACGCGGATCCCGGCCGACAGCCTACGCGAGACTATCCGCGCAATAGTGAGAGAGGAGCTGCGGAAACTTCTCCCAACGCCGCCGCAGCCCCAAGTCGCTTCCCTCACCGACGTGATTAGAGAAGAAGTGCAACAAGCGTTGGGAACTTCTACGCCATCCGAGGTACCCCGAGAGCCACAAGCTATGACATACTCCGCGGCTGTTCGTCGACCCCGCCCTGCTCCAACACGCCGTGAAGAGGCCCCGCCGTACCGCCGCCCACTGTCACCCGCCCGACCCCCGGTAGCCCGAAACCAGACGCCGAGGAAGACGGACGTATGGCGAACTCCCGATAACCGTCCTCTGTGCTACCACTGCGGAGAGGCCGACCACATTTACCGTCGCTGCCCATACAAGAGACTCGGACTGCGTGGTTTCTCCGTCGACGCACCTCGCCCTCTCCCTGGCCAACGACCACGTGAGATCGACGAGTATCTATCTGAAACCAGCCGTGGCCCAGCGCGTTTCAACCGTTCGCCGTCGCCCTACCCCTACCAATCACCGAACCGCCGTAGCAACGCTGACTTCGCCCGTGGAAGGTCCCCCAGCCCACGCGGGGGAAACTGAAGGCGGCAACTTCTGAAGGTGAAGTTGCTCTACGGCGAAAAACTAGAAACCCTCCAACGACGCAAGGACGCGCTAAAGACAGTGATTCACGACATGCCCTCATCCCGACGACCCGACCTAACCCTTACGAGACTCCCGAACACGACGACAGCTACACGGCGCGACGCGTACCCGACCTGACCGAGACGTCCGTTGAGAAGACGACGACAACGACGATGCACAGTGCCCGACCATCAACACGTACAAGCAGAGATACGACGCCCCGACGAACCCGGAACTCGAGGACGACTGCATCTGACGTCAAGGTGTCCATCGACGGCTTTGACGTAGTCGCCCTCGTAGACACGGGAGCTGACTATTCGGTAATGAGCGGACAATTTGCGTCTAAACTGAAGAAAGTTATGACCAGATGGGACGGTCCGCACATACGCACAGCAGGAGGCCACCTCGTGACGCCAAGTGGAACGTGCACATCGCGCGTCACCATAGACGGCACAACGTACCCTGCGGCGTTCGTCGTTCTGCCTAACTGCTCCCGCGACGTGATTCTCGGAATGGACTTTTTGACGGACAATGGCGCAATAATTGATTTGCAGACCAAGTCGACGCCGCAGCCGAACCCCGATCACCGTGCTGCTGTCAGGATCGCCGACGATCACATCACCCTGCCACCCCGCGCAAGCTTGATGATCGCCGTCTACTGTGAGGATGCTGCTTCTGACATCGACGCTATCGTAGAGAGTGATCGAAGGTTGCTTCTCGACCGCGGTGTCTCCGTCGCAAGAGGCATTGCGCACTTTAAGCAACGCCAATCTCACGTTTTGGTCACTAATTTCACCGGAGAGTACCAGCATTTAAACAAGGGAGCTGCAATTGCGTTCCTCGAAGAAACGCAAGAAGCAAGTGATGTGATCGCAGTCGCCGACTTTGAACGCACACCCGTAGAAACATTCAAGCTCCCGCAGCCATTCGACGTGAATCCGGCGCTACCGCAAGAACAACGGAAAAAATTATTGGCTTTGCTGCGTCGCTATAGCGAATGTTTTTCGTCGAGCGCAAAACTACGTCAGACCCCTCTAGCAAAGCACCGAATAATAACCGAAGATGGAGCCCGACCTACCCGACAGTCACCGTACCGCGTCTCTTCACACGAACGGGAAGCCATCTTGACTCAAGTCGACGACATGCTGAGCGATGACATTATACAGCCATCGAAAAGCCCCTGGGCTGCGCCCGTCGTACTCGTAAAGAAAAAAGACGGCACATTAAGGTTTTGCGTTGACTACCGGCGACTGAACAAAATCACGAAAAAGGACGTGTACCCCCTCCCCCGAATCGACGACGCCCTCGACCACCTCTGCCACGCGAAGTACTTCTCATCGATGGACCTGAAGACCGGCTACTGGCAAATTGAAGTGGACGAGAGAGACCGAGAGAAGACTGCATTTATAACCCCAGACGGCCTATACGAGTTCAAGGTGATGCCGTTTGGGCTGTGCACAGCACCAGCGACGTTTCAAAGAGTCATGGACACTGTGCTAGCTGGCCTTAAGTGGCACACCTGCCTCGTATACCTCGACGACGTAGTGGTATTCGCCCGGACTTTCGACGAACACCTTGCAAGGTTGGAGTCTGTACTCGAGGCCATTCGTACGTCGGGGTTGACGCTGAAGCCTGAAAAGTGCCGTTTCGCATACGAGGAACTCAAGTTCTTGGGCCACGTCATCAACGCCGCGGGAGTCCTACCTGACCCGGCAAAAACTTCAGCTATCGCGAACTTCCCTAGGCCGAAAGACAAGAAGGGCGTGCGAAGATTTCTCGGGCTGTGCGCATACTACCGGCGCTTCGTCGCAAACTTCGCACGCATTGCAGAGCCACTCACGCGCTTGACGAAAGACAGCACCCCTTTCAGCTGGGAAAACGACCAAGAAAAAGCAATCTCCGAACTGCAAAAACGCCTGCAAAGGCCGCCCGTGCTCGCTCATTTCGACGAAAATGCCGAAACGGAAATGCACACGGACGCCAGTGATATAGGCTTGGGTGCCGTCCTTGTCCAAAAGCAAAGCGGCTGCGAAAGGGTAATCGCCTATGCCAGCCGTGGTCTGTCGAAGGAGGAGAAAAACTATTCTGCCTCTGAGAAAGAGTGCCTGGCTATTATATGGGCGATTTCAAAATTTCGCCCATACGTGTATGGAAGGCCATTCAAGGTTGTAACAGACCACCATGCGCTGTGTTGGCTCGCAAATTTGAAGGACCCCTCTGGCCGTCTTGGGCGGTGGAGCTTGCGCCTGCAGGAGTTCGACGTTACAGTCGTTTATAAATCCGGCAGGAAGCACTCCGACGCCGACTGCCTGTCCCGCGCCCCCGTCGACCCACCACCACAAGACTCTGATGAAGACAGCGCGTTCTTCGGGTTCGTGACGGAGAGCGACCTAGCCGCCCAGCAGCGTGCCGACCCCGACTTAGGCGTCATAATCGAGTACCTCGAGGGATGCAACGTTGCCGTTCCTAGGACCTTCAAACGCAGCTTACCAGCATTCAGCCTGAGAAACTCCGTTCTTGTGAAGAAGAATTTTAGCCCCGGAACAAGAGCGAATTACCTTCTCGTCATCCCCGCGGACCTTCGTGACGAAATTTCGGAAGCGTGCCACGACGACCCGTCTTCCGGACATCTGGGCACAGCCCGCACTATTGGAAAAATCAAGGCGAGGTACTACTGGCCCGGCCTTACCTCTGACGTAACCCACTACGTCCGGAGCTGCCGTGACTGCCAGCGACGAAAAACGCCGCCGACAAGACCCGCCGGACTTCTGCACCCGATCGCCGTCCCATCGAGACCATTTCAACAGATTGGAATGGACCTTTTAGGCCCGTTCCCTATGTCACGATCACAGAACAAGTGGATTGTCGTAGCAACAGACTACATGACGCGCTACGCAGAGACCGCCGCTCTTCCGAGGGGGACTGCACAAGAAGTGGCGAAGTTCTTTATAAGCCAAGTTGTGCTGCGACATGGAGCCCCGGAATTCCTAATCACAGACCGCGGAACGGCATTTACTGCGGAGCTGATGCAAGGAGTGTTACGCTACAGCAACACGGATCACCGAAGAACGACGGCGTACCACCCCCAAACGAACGGACTAACAGAACGTCTGAACAAGACAATCGCAGATATGCTGTCAATGTACGTTGACGTTGAACATAAGACTTGGGACGACGTGCTCCCGTATGTCACGTTTGCGTACAACACGGCTATCCAGGAGACGACGCAGCTGACGCCGTTCGAGCTTGTCTACGGTAGAAGGCCGACTACGATGCTCGACGCCATGCTTCCGCACGTAGAAGACGACGACCTCAACGCCGACGTCCACGGATATCTTCAACGTGCGGAGGTGGCCCGCCAGCTCGCTCGAGTTCGTATAACGGACCAGCAGCTGGTGGATGCGGGCCGCTACAACCTCCGACGCCGAGACGCCGAGTACCAACCAGGGGATCGTGTGTGGGTTTGGTCTCCCATTCGACGACGCGGACTCAGTGAGAAGCTCCTGCGACGCTATTTCGGACCCTACCAGATTCTACGACGTGTTGGCCAACTTACCTACGAAGTGATCCATGATGGTGACTCCAGCACATCACGACAACGCAGGCGGCCTGAAGTCGTCCACGTGGTTCGCCTAAAACCTTTCTACGGACGATGACGAACTTTTATTTTCATTTGTTCGGACTGTCGCTTATGTTAGCATCGGGTCGATGCACTCTTAGAGGGGGGGTAATGCCGCGAACCATACATTGGGTTTGCTTATTTGTGTTTTGCTTTTACCGCCCGGCTGCGCCGGTCTGCGTTATCTCTGCGCCAAGGGAAGCGCGTGTTCCATTCTTTCTTTCTGTGCCGCATGCGTTATCTGTTGTGATGGGGAGAGCGTTCCGATCTAACGTGAACGGCCCAGAATGATCTTCTTGGATCTACTATGTTCTCGATGCGAATCGACGTTTCGAGAACCACGCGCGCCGAAAGATAAAAGGCCTGCAGTGCAGACGCCGGGGCATTCGATTCGACGACACTCGCCTGTGCAAGTCACTTTGTTGACCGCTGCTTCGCCGCCTCTGTATTCTTTTGAGTTGTTAGGGGAGCACAAGTTCGCTCCAATAAACGTGTTCCTCATTCAACACAACTGCATCGTCCTTGTCTTCGTGACAATATATTTAGGTATCTAGCTAGCCGTTAGAACTGCACTTGCTTGTTTACCAGCATTTGAATGCACAACACATGCTCTACTTCTCCCCTAGGTACAAGAAGGAGTGGATATATGACTGTTTGCTTATTAAGGTTAAGTCGACTGCTGTCTACGCTTTCCTACAAGAAAACGGCTACCTTCCCCTTCCCACCCCTCGCACGCTGCATGGCTAGCTGCGAAGCCTCAAGGCCGATTTCGGCTTTGATGCAGGTTTATTTGCAGTCTTGCGTGAAAAACTTCAAGGAGTCCCTGAAAGAGAACGCCGAGGTTAGACTCCTTTGGGAATTAACTTACCCTGGTTCTATTTTCAAATAAGCCGCATAAATAACGAAAATATTTTCGCAGGTGTACTAATGTTTGATGAAATGAGTGTGCGGAAAAGTCTGCACATCAGAGAGTCCGACATGTCCCTTTTTGGGAAAGTGGACTTTTCTGAGCACATGAGACCAGCAGACCGTGAGAAAGATGGTGACCATGTGCTCGTGTTCTTGTTCCGGCCTTTTCTTGGTGGCTGGTCGCAGACGGTGGGAAGCTTTTGTGCGTCTGGTGCAGCACCAGGCTCAATAGTGGCGAAACTGCTGCTTCAGTGCATTGTGCACCTTGCCAATGCTTGCGTTGTGGTGGATGTCATCACATGTGACAATTCCAAAACAAATTTGTCTGCTCAGAGGTCTCTGGTTAAATATTTAAGTAATGTGCTTGCAGTTCTGAGTTGTATTTTTTATTTTTCATTTCCGTGTAATGGGGCTGCCAAGCGTAATTTCTCTCCAGGTATCAGCGGTGACATGAACGCTGTAAAGACCACTTTCCAACACCCCTGTGATCCAACGAGATCTGTCCATGTGGTAATAGATCCTCCTCACGTATTCAAATGCGTACGGAACAATCTGCAGAAGGTTGGCAAGTTTCTGGTAAGAAGTGTTTGCATCTGCACTAATTGTGCTCTACATTGTCTTTTTTCGTGACATTTGTTATTGTTACAGCTGCCCGAAAGCCAAGACGTTTTTCACTGCCACTACTCTGGCCTACTGGAGTATGAAATGGAGCAAGCTGGGCTGCGTGCAATGCCCAAGCTGACGAAAACGGACGTTGCTCCAAATGCATTCCAGAAAATGAGTGTCCGACTTAGTGTCCAGGCAAGAAACTCAACTAATTTACACCTTGGAGCATATCTGTATAATTATTTTTGTCACTGAAAAAAGGGAAGCATGGTGGCTTAAAATTATTCTGTGTGTTTTACAGTTGTTTAGCAAAAGCACTGCTTCGGCCATGGAGTTTTACAATACACAAGAGGCGTGCGAGAAGCTTCGTCACTCGGCAGCAACTTCACGCTTTACAAGACGCATGAACAAGGTATTCTACCCTCCTCAGTCCCGGGGTACCCAAATGGGTACCACAACCATAAAGGCAATAGCTTTCCCCCATTCAAAACTAGCGTGTCAAAAGTTGTCTCCCCGCCAAAAGCAGGCCTTGCTTTCACTAAGCCCCCCTAGGTGGCGCGATGTGTCCAGGAATCTCTGAAGAGCGAGGCGGCGAAAATGGCTTTCAGCGGCGCGAGCGCTCGAATGCGTCCATCGGGTAAGAAGACCCAGAGTACCCAAATGGGTACCATCAAATTTTATAACTTTCGTTTGCTTTTCGGCTTTTGTAATTTTTTTGCACTTATTTCTATGGACAATGAACCAAATGAAAGTGTGTTGTAGCATTTTTGTAGCATTTTCGAAGCATTGTAGAATTTCTAAAATATTGCCTCTTGCATTCCACATGCACTGAAACCCAGAGTACCCAATTGGGTACCATCAAATTCTATTACTTTCGTTTGCTTTTTTGCTACTGTAATTTTTTTGCGTTTATTTCTATGGATATTGAATCGAATAAAAGTGTGTTCCGAAAGATTTTTCTATTTCCGCATTCTTGGGTCTGAAGAGGCTACAGCCTCAATTCTCGCAAACCAGAGCATTTGATGTACAATGAAGCTGAACACATGGCTGTAAGTGACTGATATTATTATTATAATAATGGCACTATTTTTACCTATGCTGATATTGTTACTGAATTTCAGACATTGAAGGAGAATATAACTTGGCTGGACGAGTGGCAGAAGTACATCGAGTCGTTGCCTGTAGCGAGGCGAGCGTGTTTCTTGAGCAAGGCAACCTGTGCAGCACTTAGAATAACGCTCCACAGCACAGTTGCACTAGTTGAGATGCTCCTTGGCTCTGGTTTCCGCTACGTGCTCGTGGGTAACTTCGGACAAGATCCCTTGGAGGTAACCATATTTACATCTCAAGCTTTTGCGTTTGGTACAAATTGCTTTCTTCTTTCAGCGCTTCTTGGGCATAGTAAGGCACGTAGCTGGTGATGGAGGGCAGCCTACTGTGCAACACTTCTTGTTCATTTACCGTATGCTTTCGGTGAACAACCTGGTGCGACCACCTAAGCGTGCTTCTGTTGATGGTGATGGGCCACAACTCCTGCTGAAGCTCCAGGGCCTTTTTGAAAAGGAACCGACTGCCAACAGTCAGGTAGAACACCAATTATTTTTCTATTTAGGGACAAAAGAGAACAAAGGTGGAAATCAGTTGTTGGTTTATGTGTTCTTTTTTCAGTAGTTAGTTTGCGAAATCTTTGTTATGAATGACCAATCAGACCAGATTTATATTATATACATGCTTTAGAAAACAATGCTGAAACATGGCAACATGAAATATGCATTTCAGGTTGATGCCCTGGCAGTACTCTTCGACGATGTCTTGTTGGAGCCACCAGGGAGCATAAAAGCTGCATCTGCTTCGAGCCAAGTGCTGTCGCCCAAAGAGTGCCTACTCGACTACCTCGCGGGCTATGTGACAAAGAAGTTCCTCACCATGAGCTGCCTTAGCTGTGTGGACACTCTGAAGGGCTCATCTCGGCAAGCAAGCGACTTAATACTTGCAAAGTCAAGAGGTTTCCTGCAGGTGCCGTCAAGCCGACTGCTCAGTCTTCTGCAGATTGTGGAAAGCTACGTCGAAGAACTCACTCTTAGTAGAGTGGCTTGTACGGACGTTTACATGAACATTGTGGAGAGAGTGTTGCTGGAGGAGCGTACTTCAGCAGCTGCTATGGGTTGTGGGTCCCACTATGTAGGCACCACGGCAGAAGTTGTGCACTTTTTTCTCAGGTGTCGTCTGCACTTCTTTACGAGGGAAAGGAATAAGCTTGCACGGGCGAGTAAGCGTGCATCATGCCCAGCTGGTGGCGGCCAGAAAGTGATTAGCTGAATTGCTTCCTGAATGGATTCAGGAATGCAAAGGTGCAGCATTTTACTGCGTTTTTCTGTGATACCTAATTGTATAAATGCATTTTTTTTAAATTTTGTTCTCTAGTATCTCAACCATATTATTTTTAGTTCCACTTCATAACAACTCACATTATTTTCCTGTAGGTGTCTGTATCCTTGTGCGGGCCTTGTACAGTTTATTTTCCCTCTTTGTAAAGTGCCTTTGTAGTTTACTGTTTTTAAGTGTTCCAGCGTATTCATGCACCTTATTTTGTCACCTAGTTTGCTTTCGCAAAAAAATCTTTCCCTGTGTTTATTCACTGATGTGTCAAACGCCAATTTTCCTTCGTACTTTTTCATTTTGGTTGAAAAGTTTGCGTGGTTTTTAGTAGTTTTGTTACCTTCATGTGTCGGCCTTGTACGTAGTTTTTCAGTGCCTTTATATACTTTGCATTCTTAGTTCGTTTACATTAGGTTTGTTGTGCAAGATTGCCATGTTCAAGAACATTTGCTGCGATGCGTGCCTTGGAATTGTTTGTTTTGTTACTAGTGCATGACTGCATCCTGCTGTCTGATCTTGTGTTACGAGCTGAGCGCTAATTTACTTTTTCTGTCGTAAGCAACGCTCGGCAGTTTTGTTTAATAAATAAAAGATGTAACCTTGCCGTCACTGACCCAGACTTCCTATCTCATTAGCAATGTTCTCGGTCTGTACAAATGTTTCTCGAAAGAAAAGCATTTCCACACAAAAGAATGCATAGCAAACTTTGAGGCATTCAATTCGCTAACACTCGTCTGTGTAAGTCACTTTGCTGGCTGTTTCTTCGACGCTTATGCTTTCCAGCTTATTGCGCAACACAAGTTCGCTCCTTCCTTTCAGAACTTAAAGTTGCCCTTGAGTACGTGACATCGCGGCGCTGTCTGTTGTTTATGCTTTTATAGCTTATTGTGTGAAAATGTTTTCTGCTATAAACCGTATTGTTTTAGGAACACTCCATCATCAATAAGGACATGAAGATATGTATTGAAATATTCCCTTCGTGGCATTATTAACTCGTTAGCTTGACAACATGTAGTGTATTTTGACCAATGTGAAGTAGTTAGCTGAATAAACCAGTGGTGGAGCAGCAGCATCATGCTAATAAACAGATGTGCTTTTTTAGAGACTTTGAAGCACTGCTTCATTTCAGTAGGTCAAGCATCCCCGGTCAAGTATCTTCATAGCTATGCCTTGCGAGTATAGTCGATCATAGCAAAACGCCCTGTTAAACTGAAGCATGCAACATCTAAGTGGTAGTTGGATTTGGCTTGGAGGGTGGGACATTTCTGCGAAAGCAACTCATTCGGAAATTGGAGCTTCCCGAACGACCTTGAGTGGCTGCACAATATTGCGCGAGACGCACTTATCCTCGTTCTGTGCCTATGTAACGTTACTCTGTTGAACCAACTAGCCCAACAGCAAGTTTTATTACCCTGTTGAAGTTCCATGAAAACGAACACAAGGTAGCTGTGAACTCGAACTTAAACTTGGTTAGAATCCTAGAGATGTGCATGTATGAATGCGACAAAAGCTTCATTGCTCGCACTTTGAAGCTTTGCTGAAGCTCTATGTAATGAGCGCACAGGAATGAGGTCAACTGTAACAAACTAAACACACGAAATTTATAGCTTTAGCTTCGTTACCGCCGCAGCGGCGATCATCGGCGGCGTAGACGGTCGGATTGCATAGCGCGATCGGCGTCGCCGCGGGGGCTCACTGCGCGTATCATATTTGCGAATTTCTAAATGTGAGGCTTCGCCAGAGTCGCAAGCCCAACTAGATAACCTTCGCTTAAACAAAGCACAATTTTACGCTGCCTTGCACGAGATGAAATAACTGTTGCAACAACACGTAAATTCTTAACTGCTGCGGCACGACTAGCTCCATCAAAGCGTTGATATCGTGCAAAGGTAAGCGAAGAAAACTTTCACACGCGAGTGCAGCAGCCACATTGTACGTCAGGCTAAATATGAGTAATAGCAGAATATTCTATGCGCTATCATCAACTGAATGATTCTGCTTGAGCTTTAGTTTCGGTACCGCAGCCGCGGGGAACACCGGCGGCGTAGACGGTCGGATTGCATATAACTCGCGCGATCACCGTCGCCGCAGGTGCTCACTGCGCGTATAATATTTGCGATTTTCTAAATCTGAGGCTTCGCCAAAGTCGCAAAACCAACGAGATAACCTTCGCCTAAACAAAGCACAATTTAACGCTGCCCTGCACGAGATGAAAGAACTGTCGCAGCAACAGGTACATTGATAATTGCTGCGGCACGACTGGCTCCATCAAAGCAGTGATAATATGCAAAGGTAAGCGAAGAAAACCTTTTCACACGCGAGTGCAGGAACCACATTGTACGTCAAGCTAAATATGAATGATAGCAGAATATTTTATGAGCTATCAACAACTGCCTCGAACGGGTACCAGCTTCGGCAGAATGCTTGCGCGCGGGTGGGGCAGGCATGAAATGCCCCCTCGCTGACAGCGGTGACCCTAGCGGCAACTTTGGTTTTTGTATGAAGCGGGAGCCGGAGTTTCATGACCAGAAAAGCATTGAAGGACTCTGGTTCAGCCAACGTCTCTCAATATAGATAGCATATGAGTGCGGCTTCTCCTTTTCTCTGTTATGCTTCAGGTTTTTTTTCTGTGCATCAAATCGATCATTGAACCTCCAGAGACCCATCTCGTTAACGAAGAACCATGCCATGCGACGAATTTTCGCGCACTTCGTGAACGCTTCTAGGAATAATCTGAATGTATACCGATGCCTGGTTTATGCGGTAAAGGCTTACTATTTCACTCGTTCTTCACGATCGATGCGTGTATACTGTATTATCTGGAAGCGTCTCTTTTTCGAAATTTAAATTAACCGTTTCGATACAATGCAATCCCACTTTCACGCGTGCACGCGCCACGTGTCCAGCGACCTTATGAAAGCTTTTCGTTGACCAACCCGACTATGAGGAAATGCGTTAGTTTTTTGACAGAACGCCAAGGGTCCCGCTAAGAAAGCTTTCGCCTGAGAAAACTCTGCTGGAAGTCGCGTGTTCCTCCCAAGCATGTTCTTTTGTGTCCCGTGCTACAGCGATTATAAAATGTACCTAGATTCACAGTGGTTTCACTTTTCAAGAAATAGTTACATTCTGTATACGATAAGGGGGGGGGGGTTGTGGTTCGCGACGGGAAAATGAAAGGAAATTCACTGGGGATATTTTGAGCTCGGCAGGGAGCTCACCTGCATACAACCCAGTGCAGGGGAAGGGAAGTAGAGGGGGAGTGATAGGATAAGGTAGAAAGAGAGAGAGAGAGAGAGAGAGAAAGGTATAAAGAGAGCTGTCAGTCCTAGAACGCTGTCAGTCCGGGCACACCAGTCAATCACTGCACTCCGGGCTACAGCCGCTGCGTGAGGCCGGTCGTCTTCAGGAAGTGAAGCAGACGAGTGAACACTTCCCGTTTGGTTGCCGCAGGTCCCTTCGGGAACAGAAGGTCCTCCATGTCGGCGCTAGGAAGGCCTCGACGCTGGAGCGCTCGGTGGAGCTCTGCTCTCGGGCCTGCGTGGTGGGGGCAGAAGCAGAGTAGGTGCTCGAGCGTCTCCAGTTCGGAACAGTCCGCACATGTAGGGGAGTCCTTGCGGCCGTGTCGGTGCAGACGCTCCGCCACATTGCAGCAGTTCAGCCGCATGCGGAGAAGCAGGCAGCGGGCGTCCCTGCTGATGCGTGCGGGCAACGGTCTGGGCGCCAGGCCGCTCACGACCCGAGGGTCGGGGTGCATCGTCTGCACCATGCGGGCCAGGGCAGTGCGGGCCTCGTCGAACGCGGTGACGTCTTCGGAGACTGGGGTGCCCTCCTGGTGGGCCTCCCTGGCGCGGGCGTCGGCGTCTTCGTTGCCCCGGATGCCACTGTGGCCCGGCAGCCAGTGGAGCCGCAGGTCGCAGCCTCGGGAGGCCACAGTGCGCAGCTTGATTGCAAGGGAGCGCTCCGGGTAGCCGCTGCTGTTGGTGGGTTGATCGGCCGCGTGCAGCCGCAGCAGGGCAGTCCTGGAGTCCGTGAGGATGACCGCCCCGGGGTGGTTATGGGGCCCCCTTTCGAGGAGGAGGTCGGCGGCCAGGTGCAGCGCTGCCAGCTCCGCCCGTGTGGAGGAAGTGGGGAAGGGCAGGCGGCAGCTCCGGCTGGCTCCCAGCTCAGGCACCACGCACGCAGCCGCCCCCTCGCACGTGCTGTGCTTGACGGAGCCGTCCGTGAAGAGATGCAGGTAGCTGCTCAGCTTGTCCTGCAGCAGGACGGCCGCCTCTTGGCGGATGGCCTGGGGTGGTGTGGTCCGCTTGTTGCGGACCCCGCGGAGGGTCGTGGTGATCTGCAGGGCCTCCCCGGTGTCTGGTTGTGGCGGCTCCAGACAGGGTCGGTTCAGAACCTCGATGCCCTCCTCGAAGATAGTGAGCAGCGCTCCCATGTGCGAGTTGGGCCGGCTACGGAACCTCTGCAGGAGCGGAGCCCCGTCACGTACGGCCAGCAGACGCTGGATGTGCCGCAGCCCCGTCTGCAAGGCCCGCATCTCGATGGGCCAGGTTCCCGCCTCGGTGTAAGTTCCCGCAACCGGCGACGTGGAGGGGAGGCCCAGGCAGAGTCGGATGGCGCGGCGTTGGTCGATCTCCAGCTCCTGCCAGCGTCGTGGTCCCAGGTAGGCGAGTGGAAGCGCGTACAGCACAGCTGCGGAGGCCATGCCGTGGAACACGCGCTGCGCCACTTGGTGTGAGCAACCATTGCCTCGTGACAAAAGCTGCCGCACCCCTTGGAGCACCTGTGCGCTGCGTGCCCGGAGGGCCTTGACAGCGGGCAGCCATGTGAGCCGGCAGTCAATGAGCAGCCCCAGGTACTTCACGGTCAGCCGCCAGGGAAGAGGTCGCCCGTTGAGTGTGATGGGCGGTGTTGCCTGTCGAGCCCTCCATCCTCCCGGGTGCAGCATAAGGGCCTGCGTTTTGGCCTCCGAGAGCTGCAGGCCACGGCTCTCGAGGAAGACCGCAACTGCGCCCAGAGCCTCCTGGAGGCACGCCTTGACTATATGGCAGTCTTTGGTGGGGCCATGGGTCCAGAGTGCCACGTCGTCAGCATACACCGCCACCTCTACTGGGTGTCGCAAGCCTGGAGGGATGCAGTCGGGGAGAGGAGCCAGCACCAAGTTGAAAAGAAACGGGCTCAGCACGCTTCCCTGGGGCACCCCGGAGCGGACGTCTCGAGGACTGCTGGTCGCCCGGCCTACCTTCACCCGCAGGGTCCGGTCACGCAGGAACGCCCGGATGTAGCCTCCTAGGCGCCCCACAACGCCCATGCCGTCCAGGGCCTCCAGGATGGCCCCGTGGGCAACCGTGTCGAATGCCGACCGCATGTCCAGCAGGAGCAGGAAGGCCACCTCCTTGTCATGGCGGGCCTGTTCCAGCATGGAGATGACGTCCCCCAGGGAGTCAGCCGTGCAGCGGTGCCGCCTGAAGCCGCTTTGCTGCTCCCGGAAGACGCCGCTGTGGTCGGCAATCCACTCGAGACGGGCAAGGGCTGCACTCTCCATGACCTTCCCAGCAGCCGACGTCAGGGACACGGGACGGTAGGACTCTGGCTCCGTCGGGGGTTTGCCGACCTTGAGAATTGGCGAGATGAGCCCCACGAGCCAGGGTGGAGGGAGGACACCAGTCCGCCAGACCCGATTGAACAGTCGCAGAAGCGGCTCTAACTGAGTCACGTCCAGGTTCCGCAGCATCTGGTACGTAACCCCGTCCATACCAGGAGCGCTCCGCCGCTTGGAGCATCGATTCAGGGCGGCCTGCAGCTCACGGAGCGTGATGTCCGTGGAACAGAGGGACACCACTTTTTGGTCGTGTGGGGCGGCTGGCTCCGCGTCGGGTGAGGCCGCAGGAACTGGAGGCGGGGTTTGAGCGGCCTTGGCAAACTGGTCGGCGAACAGCTCCGCCAGGGCCCCTTCTGTGATTCCCAGAGATATGGCGACCGCATGCAGGGGACGCCGGCTGGTGGTGGTAGGCCCCAGCAGAGCCTTAAAGATACGCCAGGCTCTGCCCGGGTCCTTACGAGAGTCCATGGACGAACACAGCGACTCCCAGCCCTGCCTGCGACGCTGCCGTGCCCGTCGGCGGCATTGGGCGTCCGCCCGCCGGTACTCCGTCCAATCCTCTGGGCACTTGCTTCGCAAAGCCTTCCTCTGTAGCTGGTTGCGGCGGGCCCGAAGCCGTAGCAGCTGCATGTCCGGGAGTGGCGTGCAGAGAGGTACCTCTCCCCGTACCGTTGCCTTGTCGGCGCTCCGCACGACTGCTGCGAGAAAGTCGACTTCAGGATCCTCGGTGCATTTGGTCATTTCCTTGCGGAAGTCGACCCAGCTAGTGACTGCGTAAGCCCTTGTGTCGGCTCGCTTGCGGTGGTTCCCGGGGGTGACCAGTATGGGGTAGTGGTCAGAACCCCACGTGCTGGCGGCGGTCTCCCAGGAATAGGCGCACCGCTGCGTCACCAGGGTTAGGTCGATGCATGACTGCTGGACCGTGCCACTGCGACGACATGGGCGGACGAAAGTAGGGCTGCCGGTGTTGGCCACGTGCAGTCCACAGGTGGTGATGGCGTCTAACAGCTCTCGTCCCCTTCGGGTGGCTCGATGACTCCCCCAGGCAGGGTGATGTGCATTGAAGTCGCCGCACAGTACAGC
Source organism: Haemaphysalis longicornis (assembly GCF_048455015.1). NCBI lineage: Eukaryota > Metazoa > Arthropoda > Arachnida > Ixodida > Ixodidae > Haemaphysalis > Haemaphysalis longicornis. Next base: position 7,246,613 of record NW_027526257.1, on the reverse strand, counting down.
GTCCGAGCCCAGGTTTGCGCGCAGCCGGCACAGCGCCACGGCGTCCCATGGTTTCTGCGGCCGGATGTAGACGCTGGCCACGGTAGTGTCCGTTGTCCCCATGCGTACTGTCACAGCGGCACACTCCATTGGACCGTCAGCAACTGGGGCCAGGTCAACAGGAGCACTGTTGAGGGTGGCGCGCACATAGACCGCTGCCCGCGACTTTCCCGGTGGGTGGCTGGCGTCGCGGCACGGTGTGCTGCTGCAAGACCTCAGGCGGCAGCTCGTGGCGCTGAGATGGCACACGTAGCCCGGCAGACGCGGCGTGTCGCTATAGATGTACACTTCCTGCAGTGCCAGCACGTCGAAAGACTCCCGCAACAGGTGCTCAGTCAGCTCCGCGCTGCGACGGCCTAGGCCGTTGCAGTTCCACTGCAGGATGCGTGGCCGCTGGCCTTTCCCACTGGGTCTGCTAGCCATGGTGTAGGTGGGCGGGGGGGCTAAGTAGGGCCAAGGCGTCTGTGGCCGCCATCCGATAAGGGAAATGAGTCATGTGAGACTAGTTCTCTTTCCATCGACACGATGGATAAAGATTTCAACTTCTAAACAATAGTGGATCCCAAGCAGCTTTAATTAAGAACAGATGTCAAAAGATGTGCTCCATTGCATGCTATGGAGCACCCAGCATTATTTAAAGAACTCTGAAGGAAAGCCTTCCCGCATTCCTCTTTTGGCGCGATATCCTATTCGCAAAAGGGCACGATCCCTAGGAGAGACATCTAGCCTCTTCCCCTGAACTTTTTGAAGTACACAAACCTCTGTGACTCTTTGTGATTTGTCACCAATAGTTTTAAAAGACGTCACTCGGACGAAGCAATTGCCGGCCCATCTCGCAAGGTTAGGTCTGCCTGCTTGCTAACTCCCTCACTAAGTCACTCACTCGCTCACTGACTGACTGACTGACTGACTGACTGACTGACTGACTGACTCACTCACTCACTCACTCACTCACTCACTCACTCACTCACTCACTCACTCACTCACTCACTCACTCACTCACTCACTCACTCACTCACTCACTCACTCACTCACTCACTCACTCACTCACTCACTCACTCACCCACTCACCCACTCACTCACTGAATCACTCACTCACTTACTCACTCACTCAGTATTCAGTCCGCTAGTTTGCTACCGGGAGAGGAACGTATAAACATAACAGCAATGGAAGCAATATGTTCTGCACAATCATTTTAAGAAGATCACTCGGGATTGTGTATTGGAAAGTGCAACACTTCAGGTAGTGCTTAAAAACTGAATCATCTGTGCGAGAAATATTGAGTCGATATCAATCACCCATATGCGATTCAAATAATCCAGTAGCTTTATGGAATGGGTCGTCAGCGCAATGAATTTCTTTGTCAATCGCTATAAATGGAAATTTCTGACAGAAACTGTGTGCGCAAATATCTGAGCTCCTAGGGCAACGCTTAGGTTGTCAAGAATTACATTAAACGTCCCTCGGTTTAAACGATTGACAATGTTCTTAAGGCAATATTTTATTATTCGGGAAAACGAGAAGTAGGAGAAGTATTTAAAAGCTCGGGAAAACAAGGAGAAGTAGGAATAACTAAATCGAATTGAAATGGACTCGAAGGTTGTCAACCATAGCGTGAGGGTACCCCACTCCTCCCCAACTGTCACTAGTTAGTCAGCTTCGCTGTGAAAGTGAAATTGAAGCTGCCACCTTCAACTATCGAGGCGGACAGCAAGCACATTCAAGAAATTTTTTTTTCACGGTGCTGACTACAGTGACGGGGCCCGTCGCTTTAAAATATGCACTACAGTGACGGGGCCCCGTCACTTTAAAAGAATCAATACAGTGACGGGGCCCCCTCAATATTACACTCTGTTCGTGCACTACACGTGTTTTGCCTGTCAGTCTTTCGCACGAGCTGCCTGGAGCACGAGCTGCCTGGCGCTTCTTTCGGAAAGGCTGTGTCTAGCGTTCCGTCCAGACGGAACGGCAGCTGTCACTAAAGTTCCGTCCAGAGGAAACACAACTCGCGTTGAGAGCAGTCTCTCTTCATTTTCACCCAACCGGCCAAAGCGCTACCACTTACTGACTAGCCATAATCACTAATAATTATTATTCAGTAGTAATAATTACAGATGGTCGGACTAACTCTAGCTCTATCCGAACGGATCTGCAAGCCGCCACCCGACGCCCGCTTCACAATATTTCAGCGAGAGCAGTCGGTCTTGATTATTACCTAACCGCCCAAACCGCTTCCGCTCACTGACTAGCCAGAGTCACTGTTAATTAATAATCACTGGTAATAATTACAGGAGATCGGGCGTAACTGGCGATGGCTACGTCGGCCTTGGCTCCAGTGAGCGGGAGGGGTTCGGCCGCTTGAGTAAAAAAAACCAAGACTGATGCTCTCACCGCGTGAATTTTTATGCTGTTACAAAACGCTAACCACGCGGCCACACACACAGACACACACACAAAAAAAACACGGTGCGAGAATCGAACGACGGACTACAACGTCCGTAGTCAGCGGCAGAACCACTACACGAAATCCCGAATTTTTTTACGGGGGAAGCTCCTAAAGCCATAGGTCTGTCCACCCCTTGTGTCTCGTGGTACTTGACCGCCGCATGCTTTCGGAGATGTCGCAAAGTGGGCCACGCGCAAGAACCGGCTGCAACCGGCAGCGCAAACTCGGCACCGGGAGCGTGAGCTTGTCTGTGTTCGCCAACGGAGGCGCGAGCGCACGTGCACTGCGAGGGGCAGATCACGCAAGAGATCACGCCACGAACGCAGGCAGTCGTTCTCGGAGATCGAACGAGACGCAAGGACCTTTGCTCGTTTCCTCTCGTCTTGTTCGGCCACAAGTTCGCCCTAAATAAAACTCCTTTCTTTACCGTTGTGTCCCATCCTACGTGACAAAGTGTGGTAGAGGTGCGGGGTAGTCCTCGATGGCGCGGGGTCTTTCACCAGGTCTGGGCCTGCCAGCATTGACTCCGAAAATAAAAGTTGATTTGTACAATGTACGCACACAGTCTTACGTCTTTCTTAATGATGTAATGGGCCAACTTTCACGGGAGAGTTACGGTTACCGATGATCTCCCCCTCTCGAGCTTCGCCCCACTTATCATCATTCATTCCGTGGATATGGCGTGATTTTTTTTAATACATGGAAATTTTAGAGTGAAGTCAGCCAAGGCAATTGACACACAATATAAACACTAACAGACAGCAAAGGGCAAGCACGTCAGTCTAACAAAGGTCGGCACCAATTCAAAACTCAGGCAAGCAAACGCACGCATCCAAAAGATGCAGCCACTGTGGTAGATCACTCTGCGCAACATAAACGCTCCGTACCAACGCCGCCTGTTCCCGAAAAATGCACTTGGGCGGCATCGGGGGTTCAGCATGCCGATCAGTCATGCGGCACTTCCACAAGATAAACAAACCTAGTAGCACAAAAACGTCATATGGCACCCGATTAATGTCCTAAAATTGCAAGAAGCGAATGGTGTAGGGGGTGATATCAACGTCGTTTTGTAGTGTCCGTTGCAAAACGTCCCAGAAAAACACCGCGTCACAGCACAGCACAAAACAGTGGTCAATAGTTTCTGGTTGGTTGCACAAGCGGGAATGGTCTGACCAAGGGATCGACATTCCTTTGTCTCGGAGCCATGTTTTAACTCGAAGCGTCTGCGAATGAAGCCTAAAGAAAAACGTTTTGGCATTTGGCGGCACGAACATACGCTTGACACGGTCTAAAACATTATTCGTATGGTCCCGCAAGTATGGCTGGCGATAAAGGGGCACGGGTAATCGATTATGAATTAAAGTGTTCGTGATAGCCGTCCTTGAAAGACTAAACAGGTACACCAGAGAAAACCGCGCAGTAAGAGAATGAACAGTATCCACAAGTTCTTTCAGAAAACCCCATGCCGGCTTTTGGTTCACCTCACCTGTAGAAACAAGGAGAATCCGTAAATGGTAACTTATGCGCTCTTAAATTACAGTACGTAAAAATGGATGCTCCGCCAACTTGTACAATGAAAACCGAGAAACAAGTTGGTGCACAAACAAATACATTAACCCAACACCTCCAGACCGTAAAGGAAGAAATAAATTATCCCTGCATATTGTAGCAAACACTCTGCAAAGGTAGCAAACACTCTATGTAGAGCCTGGACTTTCGCCCGCGCACAGTGAAGTACCTGAAGCACATAAACAAGCTTTGCTACCAAGAAGACATTGCAGACTTGTGCACGGGCAAATACAGAAAGTTCTCGCCCCATCCATGCCTGCGAGGCACGCTTTATATCCGTGAGTGCTGAAGACCGGTGTGGTCCTGAGTTCCTTATTTGGTGCAAAGGCACACCAAGGTACTCAAGCGGTGTGTTGTCCCAATTAATACCTGCAAATTTGGAAGGTTTAGTTCCCCACAGGCCAACCCAAAACCCCTTAGTTTTCTCTATATTCATGAACGCTCCAGGCACGTCACAAAACCTCTTAGTCAATACAAGGGCTTCGTGAACACTACACTTGTCAGCACAAAAATAGGCAATGTCATCAGCATACGCAAGAACTTTAACTTCACATGACGCTAACAAAGAACCACGTACTCTTTGGCTCTTTTGTATGCTAACACAAAGAGGCTCTATGTGCAGTGCAAACAGTACATGCGATAGAGGACAGCCCTGTCTTACAGACGACCTGCGATTGACGACAAGTTGTGTAGTACAATTCTTGTAGCAAAGCTGAATGCCTCTATATAGCACATCACCTACATTAGCCGCTTCCAAAAGTGCAAATAAACAGTCGTGAGACACCCGATCAAATGCTTTCGCAAGGTCAATTTGTATAAGGGCCACCTGTTCAACCGAATCAGACACGATTCCAATATAAAACGAGCAATATGTATATTCGTTTGAATACTTCTGTGTCGAATACCGCACGTTTGGTGAGAGCCAACTAAACTAGAAATTACCTGTTGAAGACGGTTAGATAAAATTTTGGCGAAAATTTTATAGTCAACATTGCAGAGAGAGATTGGCCGATAGCCCTCTACAGATCTCAGCTAGTGTTTATCCGCAGTTTTTGGTATTAACACTGTGTGCCCCAAGTAAAATGTTGGTGGCAAAACACCGTGATCGTATGCGGCTATGAATATGTCCAAGAGGACTGGAGCAAGGATATCAGATAAAATTCCCTGCTCAGTCCATCCGGTCCAGGGGTCTTGATTGTTTTAAGCGAAGAGATTGCAATCTTAATCTCTTCCATTGTAATAGGGCCGAAAACCCCGGCACACTCATCATCCGTAAGCCTTGGAAGTGCCCCAATGAGAGAATGAAAGCCACGCTCTTGACCCACGAAATTGAACCCACCAGATAACCTTCTGTAATGAGCATGGAATGCATCGGCAATATCAGGTGAGTCGGTATACCTAGTACCATTATAATTAATCTCAATTATCTCATTTGCAAGAGCCGATTGGTGCTCATCACACAGCGAACGGCTAGTTGGATAACTGTCAAAAAACCTTCGTGTTCTGCACTGAATTAAAGCACCGTGGTAGTTTTCAGTAACATATTGCTGCAATTGTCCTTTAGTTACGCCAATTTTATCTATACTTGATCCAGGCATTGCTACCTGGATCAAGCCTGGATGAAGGTCCACCAGTGTACGGGAAAGTTCACGAACATGAAAGCGTTTTAGAAACGCAAGACGAGCTGACTCTTCTATAGCCGAGTTTCGCACCTCTTGCTTAAAAAGATCCCATTTTTGATATAATGAAAACTGAGCTATTGCAAAAGTGCTGTCTAAACACTCCGAAATACTTCTGCAAAAGATTTCATAGGCCAATAAGGAGACATTTAGCTTCCATAGATCCCACTGAGGCAGCACACCACGCGGCTTTGAGCTACCGAAATAAACAGATATCATACAATAGTCGGTGAAAAAATAGGGCACACAGTATAATCGGAAATCCCAGAAACTTCTTCTACAGAAATGTAAATTCGATCCATGCGTGCATTCAAGGTACACTGAAAGTGAGTGTAGTGCACGGAACTCCCTTTCTTCTCTCCAACACCAACAAGACAATGCTCGTGCACTAGATCAGCCAGGGTGGCTGCGCTGTGGTTATATTGCACGCTAAGCCTAGAACGATCCTGCACACTACATACACAATTGAAGTCCCCCATCAGGATGACTTTTTGCGTACGTAGAAAATCCCGAACCGACAGAAAAAAAGGACGTACGCTCACGACAGTTCACGGGGGCGTAGAGGCAAATGACACGCCACTCAACACCTGCAATGACAAGGTCACAACAAATAAAATGCCCTGAAGTATCGGTGTTACACGAGTGATAAGAAAACCCTATGCCCTTGCTGATGAAGACAAAGCATCCCCCAAACAAGCCTACGGAGTGGCTAACACAAGCACTGTACTGCTCTAAGAAAGGCTTTAATGCTGCCGATATGTCCTCATCTCCACAGAGCTTTGTTTCTTAAATGGCCGCAATGATCACGTCCATCCGTTTAAGGAGGCGCAAAAGCTGGTCCTGTCGTCTCCTGTTCCTCAGGCCTCTCACATTAAGTGTGGCAGCGTGCAGTGCTGTGACACTTGCCATACTGTGGGAGCATCTTACATGTCCTTGTCACCTCCAGATAAACCACCCTAACGGATGACAGTACCTTTCCTGGCTTCTTGGAACCAGCCAGCGGCACAAGACCACTAGCCAGAACAGCAGCGTTCGAGGAGTCCAGTACGGTGGACGCCTGCTTTTTGCCCGCGACGGATGACTTCTCGCCATCCACAGTGGCAGGCCTTTTCGTCGGCCCGCTGCTACCACCCGGAACGTCGTTAGGCAAAGCCACAGCATCCGCCCAAGATGATGAACCAATCTCCATGGGGCAAGTAACGGAAGCATCGCCCCAACATCACCGGGAGACAAGTCGCTCCTCTCATCATCACTGGCAGGCAGTGGTAATGAAGCATGGTCTTCCTCCAAGGCTTCATTGGGAGTCATGGAATCCATGCCAATCGGCTCCCCCTGCTTATCACTTGTTGATCCACTTATCACTTGACCAGGTGGCACCGTATGGGGCTCCACGTGCTCACTCTTCCCCGCTGCAGGATTTGTTGGCACAGCCTCGGGAGGTCCCACCAACAATGGCTGACTAACTTCCCCCGATGCGTCCACTACCTCCGTGACATCCATGACGTGAGCGGACACATCATCAGTTGGTAATCCGGGACCTTGTCAGAGGTTGTCCTCATATTTCATGACACACCTTTCTGCGGTGTGGCCATACCGACGACACTCGGTGCACCGCAGGGTTCGGCACTGTCACCGTACGTGCCCAATCCTGTTATAACGCAGACAAAGAGGTGGTCTGCCAGGGACCAGTACAAGGCACTGGCTCCCATAAATGTCCATCATGTGCGGTATGTCAGCTACCGATACGCCATCCTTCAATATGAGGGACACCTCCCGAGCACCGGTCTCCATGTGGTCCATTCCTGGACACCTCCACATCTCTCTAGCAATAGACTGGGTAGTTCCGAATGGTTCCAGCGCTTCAGTAATCCTCCGGTTGTCCAAATGGCGTGGCACCCAAAGTAGCTTCATTTTGATGTTTCTCGTTCCCGGGTCAAACACAATACACTTTAGTCCCTTGACGGTGATGTGCTCGAGCTGGACTAGCTTTTGCTTGACACGGTTGAGATGCAGGTGCATCCAAACGTGACTCATTTGATAATGTCCGATGCACAACACATCACGGAGGTTGATAACGCGCGAACGCATCCCTAAACTCAGGAGCCCGGTAAGGACGGCCTTTCAAGTCCGCATGCAGGAAAACGGTATTCAAGACAACGTTACCGGTTGGGAACGAGGAAGAATGATCTTGTAGTTATCCATATTAGTTTCAGACGAAGTAGTACCTCGGCCAGTGACCGATGCGCTGTTTCCAGCTGAGAGCATGAAAAGACACAGCCGTTCCGAACGGCGTCTTCTTCTAATCGGCTGGTTTTTATTTTGTTATATTGAGGGGGCCCCGTCACTGTAGTACTAATTTTTTTAAAGTGACGGGGCCCTGTCGCTGTAGTGCAGATTTTAAAGCGACGGGCCCCGTCACTGTAGTCAGTACCTTTATTCATATGGTCGAGCGGGGCCCCTGAGAACGAGGGGCCCGGGGCTGCAACCCCCGTAGCCCCCCCGCCTTAATCCGGCCCTGGGCACGCCTCGCTCCAAACCGAAGTGCCTGCACGCTTTCCTTTCCAATGCGGGTGGAGAAAACGCGGCTCTGCAGAAAAGACGCCACGAAACTTCATACTGCTGGTGGAAGGAGGACCCACTGTAGAATACCGATTTTTGCAGGGTGACTAACGTTGTCCTAAGCCTTTTTGACGTCCATCGCCAGGATCATGTAGATTTTGTTGGATCTGCCACCTAAGAGCACCTTAGATGAGGAATGTACTAGGCCGTCTTCTGTGCCCGGGTGCGCACGAAACTCAATCAGAGCCGGGTGGTACCATCTGTATTGCTCTAGCGACAATGTAAAAATCGTGGCTAGCATTCGTTCAAGGAGCTTGCAGAGCGTGGATATTAGCGCAATCGGGTGAAGGTTAAAACAGGCAGTCAGGATTACACACAACCAGTGCAGACAGACCAAACGGTATGATCTGCGTCGTGGTCTCTTTATCGCAAAGAAGAGGATATGATTTGTAATCTTCACATTGCGCTGCCATGTGGGCATGCGCGCTTTTGCTTTAGTGTGACTCTATGCTCTCTCAGCTTCGCGTTGACACACCTGCCTCCTTGACTTATAAAAGAGGTGTCACATAACAAAGGGATTCAATAACCATGACTGTGATAGATGGAACGAAATGTTTATGATGAGTGATAACACATCCTCCATTGCCCATCTCTAGCCGTCTTCTTGTAGTATTTCTGTAGAGCGTGCCAAATGCTAATTTTAACAGGCTTGACAAAAGTCACATTTACATTAGAGAACATTGCCACCCTAAGGCCATGGGGCATCTTTGACACAAAAGCTACCGTTTCGGTTGCGTATGTTTTCGCTGGAGCTCACGATCTGGATAGTTTGCCATTCTCAAAATACTTACGTGTCCCTGGAGATGTCGTCACATTATTTTAAAACATAAAGCCATTAGCGCAGTGTGCGAACACGAGAACGCCCCACAATTTTGAAGCGAGCTACAATGGCCATATTCTCGCCGGTTCGCTGTGGCCGGTTGCCGCACTGCGAGCTTTGAGGTTGCCTAGAAACCGCCGCAACTGGCTGCGCCACTGGCAAGCCATCTGGCGTGACGTCAGAGGAGGAGCTGGTGAAACCGCGTTGCTACAACAGAGAAAGAGCCAGCGTTCCATCCTATGAGGCCTTATGCAAAATCTGCTGCCCTCTCGCGGCCACCGCGAGCGCGACCGCCATGTTCAAGGGCTCAACTGGAAAGCGGAGCATCGAACTGCAGCGAGTTACCGGCGATCTGTCGTTTCCTGTCGTCCAGGATGCCTACATACTGTTGTGTTCCATGTTGCACACAAACTGGGAACAAGGATGCTCAAGGGGCAAAGGTAAGAATGCTAGAAGGGAAAGTATTAATGTTTATTGCGTGTCGCGCGTGCGTGTCGCGCGCGCAGCGAATCGTATCCGTGTGAAATTCGTTTATGTAACAATGACAACAACAAATTATTCCGTGTGATATGAAAGGGGTTACCAAAGAACTGCCTGCTTGTCTCAATATGCCAGAATTACCTCGCACTAACGCAGCGGCGATTGCGGACTACTACTTCGGTGATCGGCGCGAACGCGATCGAAGCTATAAAAAGAATTACAGCGAATTCTGAATGGAACGGCCAGCGCTCGTGCGTGTAATACTGATAAATTAGCGTTCGTGCTTGCTGGTCCGGTGTTTGAAATTATTTGATCCCTCGGAAGGCAGGAGTGTCAACTGGCTTGAACATAGAGGGTGCAACCACTGTGTTTACATGCTTTGCGAGTTCAAGGTTTACGTCGCTGCTACAGTTCATGTCCGGACGTACTTGATGTACTGTTTGAAAGATTCCGTTTTTTACATTCTCACAACGAAGAGAAGTTTGCGCGCGATGTAAGCATTCTGCGTTTACACCAAATGCAGGGCAAAATGAGTTCGAGTGGTCGCGTGAACGAACTCCGTGCCGAACACGAACCATCGCTTGATCCGCGATTTTTCTTGCCATGAATGACGATTATCTGGCCAAAAGCACACGCAAAAAAAAACGCTGCGCAAAAAAAGATGCGCTTCTAACGAAAAAAGATACATGGAAAAAGACGCAGTTTAGGCACATTTATTGTATGCCTTAGTTCTGCGATTAGCGCAATAAATGATTATAGAGCATTTTCCGTGCATAATTGAGGAGGTAGAACGAAGGGGAGGAGGGGGTAGCTGTTTTGTAGACATTGTTCTCTGGGGTGTACCACCGTTGTACCCTCTCGTTTTATCAAGTATTTCTTTGCTACCTTCCTTAGGTGAACCTATCGTATCGTACTTGCGATTACAAGCTAGAACACACTTTCAGTACGAAAAACAAGCTAAAGAGGTTGTTTTTTCCCTCCATGGCAATCATCACATCATCTCATTTTTGCAGGTGTCATTCCACTTCATTTCTGATGGTGAAGTAGCTCCGGTAGCAGGCACAACGCACAGCAACAGCAGGACCAGCGACACTGAAACCAAACAACAGACCCGTGAAATTCAATACAGGCACAGAACATTACCTGTTCAAGAACTAGACTAGTGCTTACAAATAAGAGAAGGGGAGAAAGCCGTCATTTAGACCTAAATTTGAATACGGTGTGACGTGGCCTTTAATGCAGACCCTTTGGAATAAACAGGACGGCTGGTAGTTAAAGCATTTATGACGATTATAAAAATAATCCAACATGATTAACGTAGTGTGCAACTAGAGCACCATGGTCTTTGACCATGTTAGAGACTACAGTACCTGCTCTGCATAACAAGAGAGTCCTTAAACACTCCATAAGTAGTATACACGTTAACAAGCGTGGGTAAAATAAATTAACAGAGTCTTCACACAGACAAAATAAATGAAACGAGCGCCACAAGCAAAGGTTACGAAAATATGACAGCGTTTTTAATGACGCTCGCACAAACAATGCGCTTGCGCTAGACGCGTTCAGGTGTGCTTTCACGCGACAGAAAGCGCAACCCGCAGTCCATAGCGTTAGTCCTGTAAAAATTAATCACCAATTGTGTTCGATCGTTTGTAATCTGCACATTCATTATCGTGGCAAGAATTCCTTAGTATTTATTTTTCATTCAAAACGCTTCCATCAATCGAAAATTTACTCTGCACCGGGCTGCAGCATTGCAGTGCTATTTGATTTCTTAAAAACGGGATTTTTTTTGCGAGCGACCCGGGATTGCTGTTAAAAAAACAATCGCAAAGTTGAATCGCGAAAGAGCGAGCATTCGTCAATGTTTTTTCGCTTTCATAAGGACGATTTACCGCACTGTTTGTTGCAAAACACGATACGCCAGCGCTACTTGAACAAACAAGAGCCGTGAGGCAAATATTTATTGCATAAAATAAGAAACGCACAAGAAGTGAAACGCAACACGCGTGTTGCGGCTGCCCGAGCGACTGATTTCTCAAAACTTCGATTTGCGTGCGGCACCATTGATGGCTCGGTAGGCTTTAGAATGTAATTCATTCTGGGCACCATTAAAGAACTTCTGCGCAAACTCAAAAGCACATACAAATAACAACAAACCAAGAGTACTTACCCAGCGCACCGTTTCGTCTTCATCGTCGGCAGGCAAACATACGATTCGGTGGCGAACTTGTAACTGCGCTCCTGGTGCCGTTGCGATTGCGTTTTGGACTCGTAATATGTCTCCGCGAAGCCGGACGGGAACCGGGGCAACGCAGACAAGTCCACACACCATTCATCAGTCATTACGTGCGACAACACAGCACGAGACGTGCGGCGAGTCACCCAGAAGCGATAACACGCACGCGCAGCATCTTGTAGCACACGCATTCCCGACCGGCGCTATCGTTAAACATGGCGTTGAAGCGATGGTTCGATTCGGCTGCGACAGAGGGCAGCACTTTTGCATAAGGTCTAAGGATTCGTCGTCACATATGAAAAGTGAGTCGGAGAGACTGAAAGAAGCCATGGAGGCTTCGTCGCCGGAGCGAAATCAAGAGGATGCAGCTGGCCGAGAAGACGGAGGAAGAACTAGCCGCACGCCTCAAGAAGCATCGTAAGTACGAAGCGGCCAGGCGAGTGGATTCAGATGAGGCTGGTTCGTCGTCTAGTTCGGCATCTCGTTCCAACGCCGCGGATCAACGACGGAATAAAACCAGGAGGAGGCAACGAGCAGTGGGGACAGAAAAAGAACGGGCTCGGCGTATCGAACAGTAACTTAATGAGAGGTAACAACCACACCTAAAAAACACTTAGACGTTCGAAGCTGAACGATGAAGATGTAACCGGACAGAGAACCAAGCTAAAGAATAGCATTAACCGCACCTCTCGCTACGCACACCCAGGCATAACTGAGTTAAGCCACAGCCATTTTTTGTATTCCATTTTGAGTGGCCAAAGTACCAATACAGGAGGTGCGTAATTTAGGTTTAGTAAGAGCTATGTTTGCTGGCTTTAGATCACTACTAGAAAGGCTGCTGGATTACATAAAACTGAGCAAAAATAATGTGGCCTTCTTTTTATTTTACTCTCAAGGATTCCTGATTTAAAATGGTGCCAAAAAGTTTTAAAGGACAGATCAGCAGGTTGATAACAGCAGATTATGCTGAATACTGGAAATAAACTTATGGATAAAACAACTAGAGCAAAGCATTGTCCGGGTATAAATATAGAGGAAAACTTTGCTGTCGTGGGAAAGGTGTTGTATGGTCTGAGAAAGGTGGCAATGCACCTTAATGTCAGTGTGGCACTCTTGGCGCCCATTAAAAATGGCAGAATTTGTCCGATTGTGCAGAAACATTACGAGAAGGTGACTCTAGATGGGCAGGGGAATGTTGTATTATGCATGATAAAAAATTTTTTCACGGGTCACAAACAGGGTGTGATGAGGTGCGGTAAACATCACTGTGAACATAACTAAACATGTAAACAACCGTAAATATCACTGCTCGTGCTCTTTCCAGGAAAAATATTAATACGGTGTGGAGTTGTCTGTCCGCACAGTGCGTGGTGCAAGAATTTTTCCAAAACAAGCTACAGAAGATGCTTTTGTATTGAGTACTCTTAAAGGTGGAGCAGTGCTTCAAGGCATGTTGTCAAAAAAGCACTGGGGTTTACAGCAGGTGCAGGTTCTTTGTGTCTAGAAAAATTTAGCATTAGAACCGAACGTACGACGGACGTCCAAGTTCCGTATCTTGTTATCGCCTGGACGCCCACTTTACATTTATGTCCGGAAATATCTGATATTCAACAGCCGCCCTACTTTTAAAAGTCCGGCTGAAATGTCTGTCGGGCGTCCCTAGGATAAGCTATACTTTTACCCCGGACCATGCCACGGATGTCTGTAGTACGTCCGCCGGATTCTTGCGGATGTCCGACGCACGCCCATATGTCCGACGGATGTTCCATGGACGCTGTGGTCTAATGGGATTACTGGCAAGTTTTAAGTATGCAATAGTGGAAAGCACTTTATTAAATTACGTGCCAGAGCGTAGGGACTGGTAGTAACAGCAATGCCCGAGAAACAAAAACCTGAACATTTTTTCAGCCTGTTCGCACACAACACTGTGCAGTTGCACATGACACGAAATGGTTTGCAAGAGTATTGAAGGCAGAGGGACTACACTTTTAGCGTCACGATAAACGAACGACGGTGTGGAGCTTAAGGTTGATGAGCTTTTCTTTACTTAAGCGTGTTACCGACACTTCAGTACACAAACAAAAAAATTAGAATAAAAACTGTTCTTAATGTGTCGCACTAGTAAATGCTACTAAAAACACTACAAACCAAAGCTGCGGTTCATTTTCTTTTATGTTCAATCAGTTTATTTAAAATTCAAACTATCATAACAGCTTTATAAATATACTAACAATTAACGGTTCATTAGGTATTTTTTGATACCACATATTATTATTGTGGTAGCTTACAACTTTCTAGAACAGGGAAGGCCAAAGCTTTGTTTGGCGTGCTGTTGATCACCTGTTCGATTTTCTGTCGTACTTTGTGGCCGCACGCGGCACCACTTCACCAGCGCTCTGGACAGCACCCTCTGGGGTTCGATCTGACTGCATGCAATTACCATGATCGTGTAGCTGATTTTCTTCAAATCGTTAAACTCTGCTGCCGAGCATGTAATCACTTGGCCAGTCACCTGTACAGCACGCTCCCATGGTCGTTCTCTCGATTACTGTCGTCATTTCCCGACGCGCGGTGTGTCGCCCTCTTCCGTATCATTGTTCTTGGCGCCTTTCGCACTGCCGTTTCCGTTTCCTGGCGGAAATTTCGACTTCAGGCTCCCCGGCTTGAGCTCTTTCTGCGCGCGCAATCCCCGGTTCAAGCTCTCTACGTCGCACACTCCGACTTTTCTAGCGTAAGCTACACTGGCCGAAGTTGAGTAGTTTCGCGTGGACCTTGAAGGGCCCTGCTGCGCAAGCGCGAGGAGCTTTGGGTTGGAATCGATTGGGTTTGGATTGGATTCGATAGGATTGGATTAAATTAGATTGTATTGGATTGGATTCCAATCCAATTGGAGTACGGGTGTGTAGAAAATTGGGTCTGTACATTTGCCGTTCTGCGCATTCCAGACGAGTGACGTCATAGCCGCGGCAGACGCACAGCGCTAGCGCGTGCCCAGCTGTGCGCCTTCGTCGCGTAGTACCCAAGTCTGGCGCTGCGGCGGAGCCGCTTCATAGACGTTTCGCGTGGCTCCTGGAGAGCCGTGCTCCGCATGCGCGAGCAGTGACTGGACTGGACTGGACCGGACTGGACCAGACTGGACTGGATTGTGTTGGACTGGATTGGATTGGATTGGACAGAAAATCGTTTTAGCAGCAGTAAGCATGATAATCAGCTAATCCTAGACAACCCGGAAACCTAAGAATAACCGGCAGAACCTTAGCTCACGCGACCTATATCCTGGCATTGCCGAGATAAGCCACTGCAAATTTTTTTTACCACCTTTTTCTGAACCTTACAACGCCTGTGATTAAAATACAAAAATTTGAGGGTGTCAATTTACACAGGAACTAAATCTCAGGGTACAGGTCTTGTAGCACAAAATTGTTTTCCTGTTTAGGTAGGAAAACAGTCGGTAATATGTGTGGCGCTAGCGGAAAAATAATAAGAAAAAAGTCGTTGTTGCCTCCGCACATCGAATTTCGATGCATAGTGTTTTTAAGTTTCTCAGCGCACAATTAAAATACTTCCTTAGCGTGAACTTATTCCTTAGCCATATCGGAACTCTTCACCCACCAATTCGAAGGTGTGAAAAAAAATTTACTTGTGATCGTGCTTGCAGGGCAACGTATCAATAAATGTGCATATTATAGCCTATTAGCGATGGGGCATAAAATTTGCCTACGCCAAAACGAATTTTTATTCTACTAGTTTTTGACAGGGCATGAAAGGAATGGAAATATAAAAAAGGAAAGTGACGGAAGGCAAGCGGCTTCGTGCAGTACCGTATGCTGTAAAGGCCAATCTGAGCAAGAAAGTCCAACGGCTCCTTTTAAAGAGGACCACGCGTCCACAGGTGAATATCGGGAGGATGGCCAGGGCGATCACCTGGGGCTACCATGTTCCGGATTCGGGAATATTGGAGTCCTGGACATGTCACCAGGAGGTGGTCCAATGTTGCTTCCGCCTCGAAGGCGCGGCAGTAGGGGCAGGTTGCACAAGTCATTAAAAGGCAAATACGTCCATGTTGCATGAACAGAAGGCGTCAGTGTAGTGCCCAGGCGAATTCTCCGATACATGACCTCCTCACGGCGGGTTAGGCCACCAGTAAGGTCAGTCCCACGCGAAGAAGGTCACGCGTGGAGCACCAACGAGACTTTTGTGATTAGAAGAGTGTCCTGCAGGGACAGAAGTACAAGCGAAAGCGTGTACAGAACTTGCGGAAGATGAGCAACCAAGTCTGCTTCGGCGTCGGTGGTGGTGCTACGGCGGGTCCTGAGGATGCGAACAGGGCACGGGAGCGATTTCAGCATCCGGTGCACATCGCCAGTAACGCCTAAAGTGCTGTCTACCCGCCGTATCCCTCGAGTAACCTGTGTTGAATCTGTGTATATGATCAGACAAGACGGTGGGGCAACGCAAAGACGAGGGCTTCGGGACACAAGCCATCATGGCTGGCGACGAGCTCTGCCACAACCGAAGGAAGTGGTGCATGCGCAACATAGGTGCATGTCCGGTTTGCAGACGGCATAGCAGGGCAGTATATGCTCGTGTGGATGATGCCATTGTTTACACTCTAAATTTTTTCACGCAAAGTAAGCGTAAAGCACGCTCCTTTGCGGCGTAAGCTTCCTTTTGAGCACCACGTGACTCTACATACGCGTAGTTTTCTTCGATATAAGCGAGAAGCGGGTTGAGAAAACCCGCATTCGCTTTCTTTTACGCGTGATGCAAGATTCCATGCGTGTAAACCATGAAAATCACGCTAAGAAAAATCTCGCGCCAGCGATCGCACCTTTTTTAATCACGGATATACATATCCTGATACATATGGGAGCGCTCCTCCATGTTGCTGCGACTTGCGCTTCTTTTCTTTATTTTGTCATGCGAAGGGGTTGAAGGTGGCGCTCGCTTCAACAATTTTGGCGGGAAAACGGAGTCAGAGCCGGTGAAGGCATCGGCCGAAGTAGGCGGTTTGTGTGTTATGTCTTTCTCGCATTCATGTGTGCACTGCGCCGAGCGTTCGCTTTTTTTGCGTTAAAAAGTGGCGAAGAAGGAACAATCTGATGGGTGATTTGACCTTGACTGGGCGATGTGGTGTGTCGCGCGGTTGGTGCGAGAATACTGAGTGACGACTGCCGGTAATTCTCACTCGACACGGCGCCGTTCGCATCTACATGGGCCTGGAGGCCATCTGGTGTGTCGATTGGGAGGGGTGGGTTGTTCTGCTAAAGTGGGCGAGTACTTTTTATACGTCCGAGGGGCCGGTTGTTGGTGGCCTGTCCACGTTTCCATGGCGGTGGCTCAGCTGGACGGGGTGATGCGGGGTCATTGTAGTGCGCTAGTGTTGCGATGGCAGGAATCGATTTAATTTATAGAAGACGAGCTGATCGACACTGGTGTACAAGTTCGTCCAGTGTGTTAATTTGTGCCTCCGTTGAAGGGCCAAAATGCACGTCATGCGACGAAGGACAGTGACCACTCGCATTGCTTCCCTGTTTGCGGTTTTCAAGCTATCCCAGTTTCGCAAAGTGAGATGGTTGAACTGGGCCTGATAGACGACACGAAGCGGAAAGACTGAACACACTAATGCACGCAGGACATTGGGACAGGAAACCCCTGACTTCTGGCCGATGCGGCGGAACAAGCGTAGCATGCTGATAGGTTTTTGTTGAGTGGAATGGACTCATGAAGCTGCTGAACCTTCTGCACTTATTTCCGACCTCAATACCCGCATATGAACAGCGGTATCCACGGGTTCGCCATTCAAAGTAAGGTATATTGGGGTGTGCGACAACTTCCGTCGGCCCTTACGATTGGTGACACTCATAAACGTGGTCTTTTTAGGGGACAGATGGAATCCCACAATTGAGCACCACCATGAAGTAATATCCAAGGAGTCTCGAGACCTGCATGTTGGCGGGGCAGTTCATTGTGTACAGAGTACTACAGAGCACAAAGTCACATCGGCTGCATATACGAAAAAGAAAGTGTCCGCTATTTCAGCCCGCTTCCATGTCAAAGGCAACATTGCCAAGTTAAATAGAACAGGAGCCAGCACGGAGCCTTGAGGCACGACTCGCTCCGGAACGAATTGCCTGCACGCTTTGCTTTCTAATGCGGATGGAGAAAACGCGGCTCTGCAGGAAAGACGCTATGAAACGGCATACTGCTGGTGGAAGGAGGAGCCACTGTAGAATACCGATTATTGCAAAGTTGCTCGTGTTGTCATAAGCCTTTTGGACGTCCATCGACAGGATCGTGCGGATTTTGTTGGATCTGCCACCTAAGAGCACCATAGATGAGGAATGTACTAGGCCGTCTTCTGTGCCCGGGTGCGCACGAAACCCAATGTGAGCCGAGTGGTAGAACCTGTATTGCTCTAGCCACCATGAAAGAATCGTGGCTAGCATCCGTTCAAGGAGCATGGAGAGCGTCGATGGTAGTGCAATTGGTGAAGGTTAGTTAGACAGTCAGGAGGCTTCCAGGGTTTTGGGATGGGCACTACTCTGGTACGCTTCAAGCTTACCAGAACCTCACCAGAGGTCCAGGTACTGTTCAGCTAGTCGAGTAGCCCATGTAGACAGGGACCATCGATGTTCTTGAACACTTCGTAAATCACACCGTCCGGCCCTAGTGCTGTGCGCAACTTTGCCTTGTCAATCGCCTCCAGAAACTCAGCCATGGTGAATGGCGCTTGAATCTCGTTTAGGTCTTCATGACTGAGAGGTGAACCAGCCTGTTGTGGCAAAGTAGGTGGGCAGGAAAATGGTGATGGAGCTTGGTCGTACTTTGTAAAGAACTCATTAGCCACTTGTGGAGCACAGTGCTATGGAAGGCAGTCCAGACGCGAGGCACACAGTTCCAGGCGGGTCTGGGGGGCGTCCAGGGAGCTACATACGACAAAACGCGCGCCAGATAGACGCGGTGGAAGAGGATGGAGTGAGGCACACCAATCAAGCCACCGTTGCCGAGATAGACAGTTCGCATGGCGGCGAGGTGCAGCCGTAAGACGGTGCGATGAGGTACGCAATTCCGGATTTGATAGCCAGTTCTCCTCGGCGGTGGTCAGCCCACAAATTTAAGAGGTGTAGGTTTGGTGTAGGCTTGTTTCCTTCTACCTAAGAAGTCCGCGTGGCATCCCGATGGGCGGCACGTAGCACGTACAGGGGATCAGGTGTGTTTTCAGGACCTGAGGTGTTCACACTTCTCCGAAACAATTCCCAGTTTGTGACACAGCCCCGGCGGCCATGCAGACCTTTTACAAAGGGAGCCAAGCCGATGCGGATGGTATTAGGATCACTGTCTCAGGAGCCCAGCTCCCATTCCTAAGACACAGGGTGCGCCCCAAGCCACCACGAAAGGTCAGGGGAGTATGTCAGGGGAGAAAGGTCAGGGGAGCACGAAGTGCGCATACGCGTCCAACACGAAATCGCCTCGTTCGCCTGATAGGGGTATCCCCCAGTCGGATGCGGTGCGTTGAAATATCCACCCACTAGCACTTTGCACCGCGGGTGCGTGCGAAGGAGGTTTTCAGTCCGACCGAGACGCTACGTCGGGGAACTCCGGCTATGCGGGCGCACGTAACACGACACCGGTACGATATCAGTTTGAGAGAGGCGCCCTAACACCGCCGCTACCTCGTGCCATTCATTGCCCCGCTGTTGTAATTTCACCTTAATCTGCGGGTAGCAGCTGGCGATATCGATAGAAGCCTTGCCTGGAGGTTTATTCACAGTGCTACATTGCCGATCCGGAATGGTGGGCGAAATATAGGCATTGAATCCGGAAAAATTCGGAAGAGAGTTGGTCGATCCTTTCAATGCTGTCGATGTACATGACCCACTTGACGTGTGCCTAGAAAAGTATTTCCGCCTTTTAACGAGAGCACCGCCCTGAAACGCTGTTGGCGTATGTATAAATTGTAGATTTGATATTTCTTTCTGAACGAAAAGCATCGGGTTTTTGCAATACATATCAGCAGCACAACGAAAACATTGCCTTTTCACTGGACGGCTGCAGGAAAAGTCGATGCAGAACGGGAGTGTTAGACGTTACTGTACACGTTTACCATTTAACAAGTTTATATAAGGTTGCAGATTATTTCAAGAAGCACAACACTATTTTTAATGCGCTGCCTGAAGTGTAATCAATTTAGTGTTTCGCTACCTTGTAGTCAGCGCTGCTCCAAAAGGAGTGTTGACAAAAAGCCAGCGATGGAGAACTAGCCCTTTCAGTCACGAATTATTATATTCACTGTAGAAAAATTCCATACTTTGAGGTTTAGCAGTGTCAAGTGTCTAGAGGTTAGAAAAAAAGGTCAGTCTCCCTAGCATACTTTTTACGCAAATGGCGTCGGGTCCTCATATGGAGACACCATTACTCAATCCTGCTTTTCCCTTTAAAAATAATAAATATCCTGAGGCAGAGTACAAACAAAAAGGTGAAATAATAATTTCTGCACATGAAAGAGGTGTGTTTAGCCTTTATAAATGATTTACGCCGGACTAAAAGAGAACTTAGAAAGGTAACACACCGGAGCTCCCACAAAACTTGGTGGTGTCCATTTTGAAATGATGTTTGAGAGTGCGGTTCCGCCATTCTACATCACATGGTGCTACCTTTCACTTCTGTAGGCTTGGAATATCAGCCGCACCGCTCTGCAGCATGAACGCTTTCGTTTTCATAAGGAAAACGACGAAGAAATTCGCGTCTCCGCTTAGAGACACGGTGATTGAACGGGCTAGACAACGTTCTTTGCAGGCTTATCGTAATCATCGTCGTCGTCGTCATACTAAATCATCATTATACTACATACGGCACGATAACTCTTCCTTATGTTAGCGGGAAGTTTAATAACCAGTAAAACATCTCAAATGGAGGTACGATTAGTACGAAATAATTCTAAGCTTGTGGAGAGGTGCTGTTCAGGAAGCCTAATTAAAAGAAGCCAGCGGTGCTTGTAAAAGAGGAATAAATGTGTCCTCTGACATTTCCAAACCACGTCGTTTTTTTGAGGGCACCTCGAAACCCGCGGTACATGTTTGGAACTTTACAAAGAACCCTTAGTGGTATTAGTAATGACAATAATTAATGCAGTAGACTCTCGATAAACGGAATTTCAAAGGACCGAAAATATTAGTTCTTTAGAGGACTTCCGTTCAGTGTGAGAGATGTGCAAAATGGCAAATTTGTATGCGGATGCACTCTTCATACATTTTCATAAAACTCTAAGCCCTAGAAGGTCAATGCAGCTGATAGTTAGCTGAAAATTAGCTGAAAACTATCTGAAAACTAGAAGAGATTTAGGCACAATATTCACAAAGTTCATTTGGCAACAATAGGTCGCTGTGGCCACAAAAATGCATGAAAATGCCTCAGAGAGCCGCTTTTGAAGTCAAGAATTCGGTCATTTCTTTTTCTTATGTATGCGCATGGTGTGCACGCTTCAGGCCTCGACTTGCCGAGTGCTTACGAGCCACCGAATTTAGAAGACGGCAACGCTGTAATGAAGCGCGAATAGCACAACGATGGCACGAACGAGGCGGCAGGCGCTAAGCCCTGAAACCTCGGCGACTAGAATCGAGACCGAACGACTAGAAGAGCGGTGATGTCGCATTCGTCGAGCTAACACGGCTGAATATTAAGAAGACAAGGCCTGCGAGGCCAACAAGGCTATAAAAAGAAAACAAAAACTAAACAGCCGTAACCGGAAAAAGCTGGGTTCAAAAAAAAAGTTCCCTTTTCGTTCCCCATACATTGTGAGGTGGAAATTTCAGTTCCGATTATTGAAAGATCTGAAAACAAAACCAACCAACTTACAGGCTACAGTTCCGTTTAAGTGGGAATTCCGTTTAAGCGATTTCCGTTTCCCGGGATACTATTGTATGTCGAATTCAATGGTAAAAGGACAAGCAGAACCGTGCCTCTTCAACGTACAGTAAGGTCCGGTTACGACGAACTCGAAGAGACCATGAAAATCGGTTCGTGTTATCAACAATTCCTCTAAGAAGACGTTTTTTGCACTGTGTGTTTCCCACAGTGCCTCCCACAGTGGGATAACTCTGGCTACAAGAGAGCAAGAGTGTTGCTCGTCCTAGCAATAAAATTCGTCATTACCAAGTTATTCAAAATTAGGCCGCTCTGTATTGCTAAATGAATAAAATCTATGGATATAAGGAGGAACGCCCAACTAAATGATTCGTCACGGCTTAGCCGAAACTGCTGCACAGAGATTTCAAACTCCGGTAATACATTCATGTCCGGTGTATGGACGTACTATAGGGGTGGATTTTCAAATAGTGCACCGGGAAATAACTAGAGGAGAAAAATTCAGGTTTTCACAAATTTGAGATCATCACGACCACTCTTTGAAAGTGGTTTTTCCTGTTAATTGTATCACTTGGAAGTCTGAAAACTTATTTCAGGGCTTTGCCCTAACGAGCGCTTATTGTTTGGATCTCCATTGGGGAAGGAATAGCGTGTTCTGCACATTCCTCAGTACATATTCGACCGAATGATATATAGGATTTGGTTTTGATGTTTAATACTGTGGAGAGTGTAACAAAAGCCATTTTATAAATGTCGCTGTCAGACGTCGTTAGCAGGCCGGGGAAAATTTTTTGAAACTACCTACCCAATGGCACGAAAAAGACGTTCTACAAGAAATATACACTCCTAGCCAAAGTCATGATTCCAAAGCTTTAAAATTTCGTAGGTATATTGCTATCATGGTGTACGTTCTTCTGCACGGGCTGGATTTTTTTTGTAAAATATCACCGCCGAGTAAAAATGCCTAAATTCTCAGTTGATGCCTCGTTATATTGTAGGACAATGCAAATGGAAACTGGTTTTTGTCGTTATCGATAGGTGCTTCCGATGTTCACAAACTGCTGTTCGAGCTTTTGTTAGCACATAGCTATAGAACAAACTTGTAATGGGTCAAATTACGTTATTTTCAGTGATTTCTCAATCAGTTTACACTCGTTTATCGAAATTCTTTTGCTTAGAAATATTGTTCCTTTTGATACACAGAACCAAAATCCAGCATTTTTGAAGAGCAGACGTGTAGAAGGTTAAGCGGTTCTTTTTTTTTCTAATTAGTACTTGTCCCATGAGTGAAAAATACATAACATGGGTAAGGCACAGCAGGTGGCGTGGTTCATTTAAGGAAACGAGCCGCAGCGTTAATTACTGGCCTCTGGAGTGTGCCCACCGTGCCATAATTTGTGTAAATAAAACGCACAATTTCCCTAATGCTGCTGATTTTGTTACTAATTCAACCTGCTTCTCTAACGGATGACGGTGCTCGAATCGGCTCGAAGTTCGCGTTTGTGGCAGCTGCTCGGATTTATACTGTCGGCTGCACGAGTTGTGAACTCGTACCAGTGTAAGGTGTACAGGGGCCGATATCACGGGAGACGTGAGAGCGTTGCTTTAGCGAACGGAAGCATTTATGTAGTGCCAACCAAATAACTAATCCAAATTCGTGTCTTTCCCGCTGAAACTCAAAGCAGTCTATCCAAAATAGTTTAGCAAGTAACGTATGGCAGCTAGATCCGCCCCGACGAGCTACTTGTTTATTCCCAGAGAAGTCTGTTTCCAAGTATAGTTTAAATCATTAGTGTATACTTTTTACTTTAGCCAATGGTGAGCTGCTTGATTGCATTTCGTGGGTGAACCCCTCGCTTCTACTCACCGCTGTATTGAAGTCCCTAAGACGGGGAACTGCTCAACACGACCACGTGGGTGCAGCTGCCCTTGTAGCGGCAGTTTTTTATGGAAGTGAAAATATAAATCACACTTGGGTATATTTCGGCGCATGCAAAAAATCCCAAGGGGCTCGAAATTATATCTTATCCTTCGAATACGGCATGCATGATAGAGACTGTGGAGACTCGCTCGCAAAACATCGAAACTATATTTCTCGGTTCATGTAGCCATGTGATTTCGGTATTGTTACAATGCGGTCGCAATGAGATATTAACTGGATAGAATGAGTCATTTCGTTTACAAACATAACGGGAAGTTGACTTTCCCATGCTTTAAACAGGTAAAGCGACTGGAAATGCGAACAAGTATTGCTTGCGGTAGTCAGCTTGGAATAAGTGTGAGGGGAGGTGGAGAGGGCTGCGGCCAAGTGCGAGTGCAAGTGCGTGTGAGATGGGGAGGCGAGTGGTGAGTTCGACTACCACTGATTGTGAGTGGGCAGGAATGAGGAGCCTGAGTGCGAGTAAGTTCCAGTGACTAAGGCGAGTGATGACCATGAATATGAGTCAGTGCGAGTGGTGACGAGGAGTGGTAGCCTCACTGAGCGAGTGTCATGGAGGTGGTAATGGTGAGCGTGAGAGCGAATGAGTGCGAGTGGTGAGGCCAGTGGTAAAAACTAACGTGGGTGAGTGTGAGTAGTGACGACGAGTGGTGAGCGTTACAGTGATTGAGTGCGAGTGGTACGACAAGTAGAGAGCACAAGCGCGAATGAGTGCGAGTGGGGAATGCAAAAAGGAGCATGAACGTCAAACAGTGCGATTAGTGAGTGTGACTAGTAAGCTTGAGTTCGATTGAGTGGGCGTTTAAGTGAGTGTCAGTAAGTGGCGTGTAGTTTTGTCTTTGTATTGCGCCACGTTTCATTGGCGCCCTACGAAATATGCAATATAAAAGCGCCACCGCGCATTCAGCAGAGAATTCAGCCAGGGAATAGACGAGCCCTTCGAAAAGCCGTGAGAAGCAAAAAAGCACCATTTAAAAAAGAAGCCCCTTTGTATAAAGCTGGTAAAAAGGACAGTCACAATGACCGAGAAGGAAAGCTCACCAAAACTGATAAACGCTACAGATGATAGAGACATACCCCAAGACAAAAATGACTAAACAAAAAAATGGAAGGCAATCAAGCAGCTCGCCATTGGCTGAAGTAAAAAGTATACACTAATGATTGAAACTGTACATGGAAACAGACTTTTCTGGGTATAAAGAAGAAACTTGTCGGGGCGGATCTAGCTGCCGTACGTTACTGGCTAAACTATTTCGGGATAGACCGCTTTGGGTTTCAGCGGGAAAGAGACGAATTTGGATGAGTTATTTGGTTGGCACTACATCGCCCGAAGCTGGCCGACGCGATATTGAGAGAAAATTACCATGCATGTTGTTGGAGCCTCATAAAAAATTGCGGAACTGCCTCTAATCAGACTTCACAACTAACCCTGCTGCCATAGGAGCAGGTAAGTGGATACCTTGCCGAAAGTGCACGTCAACGAACATCAGGAAATATTCACGGTTGCTCAAAAGGTGAGGATTATGAGCCAACGTCCGAGTTTCAGCAAGACGTGAAATGCCGCACATAAAATCAGCGTGTAGTCAAGGCAAGAATATGTTCTTTTACGGGTGAGACTGCCGTATTACTACTCAAAATGACAAATTAGCCAGCACTGCTCAGAGCTCACTCACTCACTCACTAACTCACTCACTCACTCACTCACTCACTCACTCACTCACTCACTCACTCACTCACTCACTCACTCACTCACTCACTCACTCACTCACTCACTCATTCAAACTCAAACTAAATGCAATCGCGCCATTAACAAGTGACTCCGCTTACGACAGCAAGCTGCCCGTGCGATAATGAGCCTACAGCAAGTATAAGGGCAAGTGTAGAGGTCATAATGGAAGGTTTCGCTCATCGCGCGTGTAGCGCGACGACTACTCTCGGCACTTGCGCGTAGTGAATAGGGCACAGCACTCGCGAGTGTTGAGCGGTGCTTTGTGTGAGTGGCGCTCGCGCTCACAGGTGATGAGCAGCGCTAACCGAGACTGGCGATCGCACTCACTCGTACTTACATCCGCCAATCCGAAACGATGGCGACGCTCACTAAGCACTGACGATTGAGCGGGGTTTATGTGAATGCGCTCGTGAGTAAGCCTGCCGAACTAGGGTGGCGCCGTGTAGAGTCATGTTTTCATGGACATACTTTTTAATATTTCTTCAAAGAAACATTTGCAAGCTGGCCTATTCCGATTCTGGGTTTCAATTATATGAACCAGGTACAAACTCCGTAGGTGCCACTTCTTTTTCTTTTTAGTGCGCACAGCTAAAGCGTGTAGTCCTCTGGATTCACGGCGCCATCATCTCTCGTTGTAACCGAACGAACGAAGGGAACGTCAAATGCAGAGGAGCTAGAAGGAAGAGACAGCGCGAGATTCCTCTCCGGCAGCGACGAGCTACGGGATAGAATGTCGGGGCCCCAGAAATGCCCATGAACGCGGCGAAGCACTACCAAACAACGCCGGAGTATATCTAAAACCTTAGTGCACTCGTTGGTACGGAGATCACTTCGTGGGACGCAGCAGGTATGCCCCGTCACCCAGAAGAATGAAGTTCGCCCTGCGCACAAATTTCGCAATAGGGAGTCTTGTAATCTCCCGGAAAACGTTTTGGGCCGTTCGTCTTACTCAAAACAAATTTCTTTTCGTCACGCTTGTTATCTATTTAATATAATTTTTCGTAAACAAGTGCAATTTTCGGTAGTTTTGTTTCGTTTAGGTGGTTCGGCCCCTGGTATTCCACGTTTCGGTGGTCAGAGGTTTGGTCGTTTTTATGCCGGTTTATGTTGCTTTTCTTGAATATTTTTGGACACTAGTTAGGTTTTATCTGTGATTTGGTGGGTCTCGGTTTGGAGTTTTTTTTATGTTGAGGGGTTGTGTCCCTTTTAGGTTGGTTTCAACTGTCCTGTAGCTAGCCGAATGAAGGCTAGCTTCTTTACTTTTGTTTGCATGATTGCTTTTATTTTTGTTTTTTGTTCAATTTGAGTTGTTATGCGAGTTGTACGCTGATTTTTCTGATTTGTTTACCAAAAAACGCTTTCTATGTGCTTGAAGTAGGTTTATGCTGTCAAGCGTGCGCCAGGAAGGCACGGGTTCCTCAGGGCCCTCAGCGGCTGCCTGGACCGAGGCGGCTGATTCGCCCTAACCTTCCCATGAACAATAAAGTTTCTATCTATCTATCTATCTATCTATCTATCTATCTACGGGATATATTATGCTGCCCGGCGGCTACGTCTCGCCCGTCATTACAGTTGCGAGCAGGGGAATCCTGGGTTGCTCACAAAATCAACAGTTGGTGCGCTGGTCACCGCGAATATCGGCTGCTGTCATGACCATGGTGGTTCCCGGTAGGTGGAGAACAATTGGTACCTTGGCCAGTTTCTGGTAGACGTGCGCTTAGAGCTGGCTTTGTAGTAGCAGGGTGGCAATGCATGAAATGTACCGCGTATGAAGCGAATGTGTCATACGCACTGCGTATACGTGCCGCGTGTATGTAGCACATGCTATGTATGATGGCTCAGAAACCTTATTTTAGGAAGCAGTGCGTGGCGGCAATGAAAGACAAGGAGCGTCGCAATAACTACGCCCAGAAGCGACGTGCGGAATAAAATGTCCGCAGGCATCTTTATCTCAAACCAGATAGATAGAACGTTACGACTGTTTTACTCGTGCTACGTGGAAACTAGTGGCGGAGTAGGGAACACTGATAATAACACGGCACAAGCAGCAAGAAAGACTTTGCTTTACGCCAGTTCCCACATGCGGGAGGAAAGCCAATGTTTTCGGATATTGTTTATTAGAACGTTTTTTGTGTTGCCTTGATCCAGCAGCCACTCTTTCTTTTTTTAGTATTGTAGGGGGACTTATTTCCGTATTTTTATGCCTTTTGCATGGTTCTTAAGTGTGACCACAAAATTGTTGGGCAGCATATTTATAAACTCTGGCTTGTTGTATGGTACCGGCAACTTTAGTTTCCTTCATTTCGTTAGTTTTGTCGTTATTCTAGCCAGAAGACACAGGATTTGCATGGGAGTGCGATCTCTTGGCAATCAGAGCTAAACAACATACCATCACTTAACTACCCTGCTGGTCTCGGCATAAATGGTTAAGGTTGTTTGTTGTTTCTTTTCTCGGCGTAAAATGATGGTGTTTGAGGGAATGCATTTTCAAACCAGCGTTCGTAAAGCCACCGCGGGTTTTCCGAGAGAAAGCGCCCTTGGTAGTACACAAGAAAGAAGCTGAGACCCGTGCGACAGAAGATGTCATACCGCACGGCATAGAAAGACAAAAACAAAGTGGTAAAACGTAGCAGTTCTTCTTATATTTATAACTTAAAGTTGAGAAATGGACGAAGCCACCTGTCGGCAGTTCTTAAACCAAAGAGCTGCAAACTTTTAGATAAAACAACCAGCCTTCCGCGCTGATTGTTAGTTCGCTTAGAGACGCGGCTCCCGGTCAGAATAATCATTAGGTTGGCAGGCAACCCAGATTTTGTACCAGCTTTCTGCGGGGAATCTAACAGGCTGATAGCTAATTAAATGAAATGTGCTAAGCAAACAAGGACAAAGAAAGTGACGAATCGAAAATATATGTATTCGTCACAACGCGTGTTCCTTTATCCTCTTATGCCAAGCATCTTGCTTTTGTTCGTGCGGTCATGAATCAAATAACTAAGCAACTGGTATTGTTAATAGAGCGGTGATGTTTACACTCCCTTTGTGGGGTAATAAATGCATATAACTTATAGGCAAATGGTGGTATTTGGTAACTAGCAGCTTGTTTTGAGTGAAAGACTTTAGGAATAGACCCCTTTCATAACTGCTCCCTCTGGCGGCGGGCTTTTCGTCAGTTTCGGTTTGCAATGGTTTCTGGGATAGAAATCGCCATGTTGCGAGCAGCCTGTTCGCAGCCTTTGCGGTAGCTCTCTGTCAGCGAACGTCAAGCATATTAATCCTCGCATTGTAACGTTATTTTCTATCAATCGGAAATCTTGTGCCTCATCATGAGCGTCCCCACGACGGGATGGACCAGCGATTTGAATCGCCTCCCGCGCCTGTCCCCTACCGACCTAACCCGCTAGGTGTCTGTCTTGGGCACACAGAAGAGCGCTGGCGCAGCTACAAGTTGGTCGCAGAAAGCTATGTTGTGGCGTCGACAGTATGTGCCAACTACGACAATGAAATGTGAGTAGCGTTTCGGGCCTGAATACAAGCGTCAAGACAAGCAATGTGTTGTGTACGCGCCGTCGAACTATGGGTCTTATTCACTTGCGCGTACGTGCATTGTGAATACATTTCGGTTCCGCTGCCTTGTCCCCGTTTCATTACGGATCGCAGCCTTAGCTTGATGCTACAGTGTGCTCGACATGTGAGAAAAAAGTTAGCGACGACAGGCAGTTGCTCTGTTCGCGTTGGCGTAGCACTTCGGCACCCGCCGTTGTTAAGCAGATAACAAATGAGCTTAAACACAGTTGAAAGTTGGGCGAGTTGGTGATACATTCCGGGTATAAGCGCGAAGAAGACGACACGTAGAAAGGAACACACCGGACGGCGCGCTTCTAGCAACTAGTGGGGCGCTATTAGCGCGCTACGGGCTACTTGCAACTAGAATCTACTAGCGCCAGTTGCTAGTAGCGCGCCGTCGTGTGTGTTCATTTCTACGTGTCGTGTTTTTCGCGTGTATTCTCTCATATGAGCACTGTTTGGCAAATGCTGTTCCGCCACCGGAGAATCGTGATTTGGGGTTGATCACCACGGCTCATGGTGCAATCAATCCGCTGCGTGCCGCGATTGGGAGGGGCGATACTCCAGTGACCTAAGCCCGTGCTTTTACGTGTTACTGCCTACTGTCACAGGAAGTAGTAGACTCCACCTGCCGCTGAATTGCCTGTGTATCTATTTACTTTGAATATTTTAAGATGCGACGCTGAGAGCATCTCTTGTCGGCGGCCCTGTCCCTCCTGCGTGCGTCCGTTTTGTTGTCCGCACCGCTGCACCCCTCCTTCTCTCGCCGTGATAGCACCCCCTCTCCCCCAACATCTGTGGCGCGCGCAGTGCGGCGCGCTCTCTCACTCCGCCGGTGGGCGGTGCTGAGCGCGGCGCAAGCGCGCTGTGCGCATGTGCAGCGCCCTCTCTCTCCGCGGTCTCCTCTCCTTCGGGCGCGCTGCGCATTAAGCGAAGTGCCGCGCTCCGGCCGGTCCCTCAGTCGACGGTCGTTCGTGCTACGCTTGCTATCTCTCGCATTACCCGACGATTGCTCACGCAATTCGAGAAATCGACCCAACGGAAACGGACAATGGAACCCCCTTCAGCGTCGCATCACACCACGGTTCCCGCGAGGGGAGGTGGGTGTAATTTTTTCTTGAATATTTCATAGGTGCGTAATGCGTGTTATGGTACTAGAATTTGTTCAGCAGTTAAATGTAGGGCACTCCCTTCTGCAGTGCAAAGAGGGATGGACCAACACCTTGAACCAGGTAACCCAAACCTTGTTGGGTGACTCTTGTATGCTACCATAACAGCCTAACACAAATGTACGCTTTAAGGGACAAGCGTCACCAAAAATCTAACTTAAAGGGAACAATAAACAGTGTGGCTGACAGCAAGAAGCGAAAAAATTATTACACTGCTGGCAATGCCTCTTGTCGTCACTCGTCGCTGCCGCTCGCTTGTGGGCTGTTTCTTGCCAGCAAAAAGCAAGCGGTGGCGACTGCCCGTTGCCTGCCACTGTCGCCACCTCCAGCGGTGTGTATAATTTTCTTCTTTTGTTCCCAATAATTCTTTGCAGAAATGGCAAGTTCCTGCTAAATCTCGGTGCTACCGCAGCCAGAAAAAACAAAGCCTCCATACGTTGTGAATGCCACGGTGAATGAAGTCGGCCAGGTGGTTGATGGTTTACGTGAATGCCCTACTGGCAAGGTATTTTGCAGCCACCTGCAAGCTGCTTTCAACGTGTTCATCCTCCTTCAACAGAAGGGATACTCCGAGGCCCCAGAACACCTTTCGTGTACAGATATGCCGCAGCGCTGGAGAAAGCCAAGGGGCGAAGCCATCATAGCGTGCAGTGTGCAAGATTTGGACTGTTGGAGAGTCGGTGAAGGCGGCCAGGGCATGCCTTTGTTGTCCCGTTTGGAGCCAAGTAAGGCATCAGAGCGAAGTGAGGAGCAGAAACAGTAGGCAATTACAAACACTCGGACGGCCTTAGGCGGAGACAGCTTTAGTGAAGGTGCTGGCAGCTGTAAATCGTGCGGGAGTCTACACCGCGAAATGAGGTGATGTTCTGGTTGGCTCTCCCTTGTCATACCAGCAACCACTTGTCCCCTTCGGCTTCGATGCGCTGCTGTTGGCCGAGTTGGAGGTGCCTGTCCAGTTCAAGCCGGGGGAGCCTGCTGATGGGCTGAGGCCATTCGACGGCAGCAACAGCTGGGCAATACCGTCTGGCCTCGGTACACAAGAAGACATTCTAAAGGTTCGCTGTTTTTCGCTGGATGGCATGCCACACCTTGAACATACTTATTAGTGATTGCTCTTGCATGTCAACAGGCTGCCACGACCGCATTCATGTTTCTACGGTGAAAACAATAATGTAGGTGGAGGCTTTTGCCAGAAAAATTTGCACACAGGTCTTATCTACCCTAGTCATACATAGCCGTCTTTGACCTGTTTTTTCCTCTCAAACTGAAGGGTGAATCTATACTCGCACTGGACCCATACTTTGGTTTATAAGGTACTTATATCCAAACCATTGATTATGAGCATAGCCCGATGCTTCACCTACATTGCCGTGTTGGGCTTCGTGTGGAACATTTTGCTGATAGGTGCAACATATATTGTCGGACGAAAGTGAGGGGCATACTCAGTTCAAGTTCAGCTATGTACAGGGATACAATTTAAGCACTGTATGTCTTTGGTCACCACCTTCCTAATCTTCCCTTTTTTCGTTCGTTAGCGCTGTAGGGTTGGGAAT
This sequence comes from Haemaphysalis longicornis, assembly GCF_048455015.1. Classification (NCBI taxonomy): domain Eukaryota; kingdom Metazoa; phylum Arthropoda; class Arachnida; order Ixodida; family Ixodidae; genus Haemaphysalis; species Haemaphysalis longicornis. The sequence goes on along the minus strand of NW_027526257.1, from coordinate 7,214,900 downwards.
TCATTTTTTAAGCTGTTCCAGTTGCGAAAAAATCTGTTGTGCATTAGGCAATAACCAAGGTAAAAAATCTATGAACCAGAAACTCGTAACTTGAACAGATGCCCAAGGGCTAAGACATGCTGGAGGTATTGTTTATTGGTAGTGTGCTCGTTTTAATTGAATGTGATATTCAGCTTGTTTCAAAAAAGAACACCGACACCTTGTCAAGCACAAGCTTTGGAGAGAGCCACCGTAAGGCAGCGAGACAGGAGTACCTGGCGTAAGGCAAGGTATTACTGTCTGACAGCGTCCAACTTCGGCAACGTGCTTTTGCGGACTGCCCAGTAGAAAGACGGGGCAATTGGTCGGCTTACATCATCAAAGGATTTGTCTCACGTCCCTACTATTAGGTGAGAGTGTGATATTTTTGAAGAATCATGCAGTAAAACACGAGTAAAACGATCGGTTCGTTTTTAAATACCATTGGTTCTCACGACACTTGGGAGAGAGATGTAACTGGTTGTAGTGGGGTCTCTAGGAGTGGGGGATATGAAAACAGGCCAGGTTCCGCCTCAGGCAGCTAGTGAATAAAAAGTAATACTCTATTGCCAACATGAGGCCATTTCCAAAAGAGCTCGTTCCTCTTACCTAACCAGCCCCGTAAGGCTGAGCACCAGACCCAAAGCAGCCCCACAAGATTGTGTGACGTGATAAAAAAGTTTCAGGAAGGTAGTTAGGAAGTCGCCACTGCTCCACAAGGTTTTTTGGATATCTCCATTACTAGTTCAATGTTTTTGACAAAAGTTTGTCGTTAGAACGAAGCAGTCTTTCTAATTAACCAAACTTGTGATTTGCTTTCATGACTCATTTATTCCCAATTCACGTTTTTTCTTTAGTATAACCTGTTACTGACACTAAATGTGCATTTTCAGTATGAAGTAGAAGGAGGACCTTCTCTTCAGTTAACTGTTTGCGGTAGGAAAGTGATATCTCAGACAGCAGGTCTGAAGCAGCATCAGATAACAGGCTTTAAGGATATTATTGATGCACATGAGGCAGTCTAATATACATGAATTATTTTGCCATTGGGCTTTATAAACTGAATATCATTAATAAAAACCCTCCATTTTATTTTTAAAAGTAATAAATAATTTCTGAGCCCTCTTTTAGGCAGGGCATCACGAACGAGGGGAAGGCACTGTAACACTTCGAGGCTGTTTTGAAGAAAAGAGGCCCGACAGGTTGCCTTCGGAGTGCAGGGCTGTTTGTCGACCCCCAGTGCCCCTGGCTCGGCGCATCTCCGGATGCTGTTGTTTTTGACCCACTGGAAGACCCACCGGGGGGGGGGGGGGTGTTGAAATCGAGTGTCCCTACACCCGGAAGACTGCGGACGTGCCTGAGCTGCTTTCTGCTGACAGTTGTGTTGTTTTTGATGCTAGTCACTATTTACTCCTGAAAGAAGACAAGCCGTATTTTGCTGAGGTAGTTGGCCAGAAAGGCGTGATGCAGTTTACCTGGGCTGATTATGTCTTTTATGGGAAGAATTTCTTGGGGGTTCAAAGGCTTAGGTTTGATGAGGAAACCTGGCAGAACATGAAGAAACGACTCGACGTCTTTTATTTTAATACACTGGTGCCATATTTTGCAAGGAAACTCTCACACTAACGTATTTTTCTTCAAGCAATCGAATGTCCTACTGTGGAAGCATTCATGAAATGACCGTTGAACAGTGCCAGATTAAGAAATTATGGGGCCCGGGGCAACCTGCCTCTTTGGGGCCCATTGAGTTAATCGTAGGGGCCCTCATGACGATGATGACGATAATGATGACTGGATTGAGACGTTGAAATCTTCGAATACCACATGTTGCGCTCAATGATCAAGGGAAAAAATATGCATAATTGTAATGATTTCCAGAAACTGATTTCTTAGTTTTCTTCGTAATATTATTTGAAGGTAATTACCTGGTGTGCACATGATTATGGTTTATTGGCTAGTTCATCACAATTTCACAATAATTGAAATATCGCATTGACACGCATGACATGCCAAAGAACATGAGATAATTTTCTTCGAAATAAACACTTTGCGCCTTGTTATAATTCAAAAATGTCAAAAGAAGTGTTAAAATTCAAGAAACCTCGTGTAGTCGCAACCTTTCAACATCGAAACAGCCATACGAATCATGTACATTGACATCGCTTTTAAATTAACCTTTACATTCAATACATCAGCTACGGCTGGTTACCAGGGGCCAGTTGGCGAAGGCAGCATATGGAATCCTGTGAAGAGGAATCCACTCTCATCCAGCGCATTTAGCGCTGACATGCGGTGCAATTGAAGTTGTTCCTCCTCCTTCAATACATTTAACAAATGCAGTCACGTCTGACTCAATCTCTTGTAACAAAATGGGAACAAAGAACGACTTCCTTTACACTGTACATTGGTAGAAAAATGATACAATCTAGCACGAAGAAAAAAAATGAACAAAAAAAAACTTTAAAACGGCCCGTTACAGCTTATCGCACTCGCAAATTCACATATTGGTTCATCAAGAGAAATATCTTTCATTAGTTCCCTTACGATCGACATGATGGCTAAAGACTTCAATTCTTCTTGCAGATAGTTTAGCGTGAGCAGTTCTAATTAAAAAGTTTTTAAAAATAAGTGTTCGGTATCAAAGTTTGTTATGAAAATAGATAACCTTAGAACAATAGAAACTTTACAATAAACATATTTTTTCTTACTGTATATTTTTAAGCCGACCACCCCCACTTCTCTCTTGGAAACTGCCATTCCCTAGGCAGTAAAAAAAATCGTCGAGATCACACTGATTCACTTCCAAAACCAACTACATTGAGTGACAAGGTTCTGATCGCTATGAGCGTCTTTGTCAAGCGCTATACTTCGAAATTTCAGCCGGAGACTGTGTACGCAGATTTTCAAGCCAGTAAGCCTGTGTTCAAGTTGTGAATTATTAGTGAAAGCGATTGAAAATGCTCTTGTAAACTGAATTCCAGAGATCAAGGCTTTCTGATTTGTTTATATTTATGCTTTTATTGAGGGCTCAAAGCCATAGTCTGGAAAGATCGAGCTTGCTACGAGCCACGGAGTACAAGTTCATTGTCATTACTGCGGTCATTCTTAGATTCCGGATGGGTTCCCGCTTTTTTGGCGTAGTAATGAAAACTCATTGTCGCTTCCACGTTAAGGAATCGAACTACAGCACACCCCTTTCGTCTGCGCTTTAACGCTCACATACGGCGCGAAAAAGACACGAAGTGCGCTCACAGTGTGCATTCCTTTGGGTCGCTCAGCGGAACATCCACACTAGGAGCGCGACGCTCTCGTCACCTACATGTCGATCTCACGGTGAATACCTACCGCGTATATGGAGCACCTGCTATGTATGATGGCTCAAAATATGATCCGGGGAAACAGTGCGTAGAAGCAGTGAAAGACGAGCAGCATCGCTGCTCGTCTTTCACACTTAGAAGAATTTTCGTGCGCGTCTTGTACGGATAGCTAAACTAGAGAGCTAAAACATTACGATCATTTTGTTTGTGCTACTTGAAAACTAGTGGCGGAGTAGTGTACACTGATATTAACACGGCATGAGCAGTATTGAATGGTTTGTTTTGCTCCAATTTCCGCATGCGGGAGATCTGCCATTTGTTTTGGATATTTTTTATAAGAAAGCTGATTGTGTTGCCCTACTCCAGCAGCTACTCTTTCGTTTTTAGTATAGTAGGAGGCTGTATTTCCGTATTTCTATGCACCACAAAATTGTTGTGCAGCATTTTTATAAACTATTACTCGTTGTATGTTACGGACAATTTATTTTCCTTGCTTTTGTTACTCTTCTCTTTCGTCTAGCTAGAAGGCACACGATTTGCATGTTATCACCGTTTCCTTAATTTGGTGTGGTTTTACAAGATGTGGTGGGGTTGTTTACAAGCAAACAACCCCACCGAAGCTACAGGGCCAAGGGGACGAAGGTGGTGGCCGTCTGATGTGCGGCTTTCGCCGACCAGAGCGGTAAGAATGAGTCAGGGCTTTGAACGAATCAACAACAGAAATACTTATATTTGAACAGGCGAAACACTGTACAAGCTTGAGGACATGCAACGTTAATGAAAGGTAACCTACAATGAATACACATGCGGGAAACAATTCAAACACAAAAGGTACAACAGGGAGTTTTGACCAGGAATATTACGATGTAGAAGAAGTCACTAAAAGAAAGAAAGTTCGATGCCTATGAGAAGCAGAGTCCCACCCTATTCTCCGACTGAGCCGGACGATGCACCGCTGTCGGAGGCGATTCAGCAACCTCTGTAGCGTAGCTTCGTCCTAGGCCAGGCCGTCCGAGACGATCATGGTGATTCGAGGCCCGGGAGTACGCTGGAGTCCTCCAGGGCGCGGGTCGCCGATGGTGTGGTGCACAACTGGCAGAAGCCGTTGTCAAATTACGATGTCCAAACATAGCTGATTAGCTTCGGCGCGGATTCTCTTTTTATAACTGCGCCGGGGAGGATACAGAAGGCACACCACACAACGCGCCAGCCACCATCGAACGCACAACTTCCGTCTTTCTCCCTTCTGGAATCATCGGCGCGCCTTGGCACTGGAAAGCTAAACTCACCCCCTCGAAAGAACTCGAAGCTTCGGTGAAAGCTGAGTGGCGGAACTTCTATTTTGGTATTTTCTTGCCGGCGAGCCGGCGAGTGGTCGGGGTACGGATGCTTCGTTCGAGAGAGTTCCAGTGTTTTCTCGGGGCGAATACAACTGAGCTGAATGAATCGGACGACTGTAACAAGAATTAGGCGCTGACAATAATAGGAAAAAGCTATGCGGTACTTTTGGACGTCGTGCGCTCGAGCTTGTGACACATGTGCACGTCAAACCCGTGGCAATCAGAACTTAACAATATAGCATAACTTAACTTTCTTCTGCTCTCGGCATGAATGGTTACGGTGTTTTTTTTCTTTTTCTCCACTTAGGATGATGGTGTTTGAGGGAATGCATTTTGAAACCAGCGTTCCTAAAGCCAGTGTGGCTCTTCCAAAAGAAAGCGCACTTGGGAGCCAATAGCAAAGCGTCTGCGACGGACCGGACAAAAAATATCGCACCGCGCAACATAGAAAGCCGACAAAAACTTGCTAAAACATAGAAGTTGGTCTTATACTTAATCTTTATTGTCGACAAATGGGCGAAGACACCTGTCAGCAGTTCGTAAACCAAAGAGCTGCTGTTTACCTTGCAGATAAAACAACCACGCTTTCACCCCGATTGTTAGCTCTTCTTGTAAACGCGGCTCCCGGTCAGACTAATCAGCAGGTTTGCAGGCAACGCAGATTTTATACAGAATTATACGCGGTATCTAACAGACTGAAGGTTAAATAAATGGAAGGTGCTAAGAAGACAAGGAAAAAGAAAGCGACGCATCGAAAATACGTAATCTTCACTTCGCGTGTTCCTTTAGATTAGGATGTTTAGCGCCTACCTTTTGATCGTGAAGACATGAACCAATTGACTAAGCAACTGGAATTGTTAATAGAACGGTCTTCCTTACGCTTCTGTTCTGGGGCAATAAATGCATATAATAGTTAGAGGTAAATGGTGTTACTTGGAAACTAGCAGCTTGTTTTTGGTGAAAGTAAGGCATTGGAAGAGAAAATCTTGTAAACGATTTATGCACACGTGCGGCCTCCCACCCTAATGTGAACGAAGTGGTTGAAATACACGAAGGGTTCTCGCCGGCTTACAGCCAGCCTGATGCAGCTGGAAGAATCTGCTAGAATTTGCATAACGAAGGTGTAGAAATATTTCTGGAAACAATTGTGGGCTACTAATTCATTACAAAGGTAGTTTTATGTGACCTAGTCACATACACAGTGCATACAACATACCCGTGGTACCCTGGTAACCATCAGGTAGCCCTTAGCACTTTAGAAACTATGGGTGATCTTTCATCCTACTTGCTGGTATACAGACAAGAAAAAGAAATAACACATACGTTGCCAGTTTGCAATGTTGGGACGCAAAAAATCACACAAATAAAAAACTCGTTCACAGAGAAAGCACGCGCTATTGGCATTTGCGAACAGAGTACCAGCAGCGTACAATACTGCGGGATGTGTCATTTTACTTCGGTGAACATCGAATGGCGCTTTGTGCTAGCGGGGCTGGGGACACCTGATAGGGAGATAGAACAATCTTTTATTTTCCGCAGGACCTTAGTCCAGGTCCTAATTTTAAAGTTCAATTCACCGGATCCACGTAGTACTTCAAAATGCCCGTGCGGATCCCGTGCACGTGTTGGTAGAGAGCTTCATGGGCAGCCTAGATGTTTACTGGCGGCGGGGGAGACAGCCAGAGCTCCCAGGAGGTGATGGAGGCGAGGGTTGGGCGAGAGATGGCGGGGTGCAGTCCCAATAAGAATGAGAGATGGATGGGTAAGACGAACAGGCGGGTCAGGATGGATGATCAGGGCGTCGATAGATGCGGTGCAGAATGTGATGGGAAGAGAGTGAAGAGGTTTGAGTGTGCCGAATGAGGCACGCAGCCTCACGAGTTAGACGGGAACTGGGTGGTGGGTACGGTGTGCGTAGTAGGCGCTGGGCTTGTAATTGGTAACCACGGGAAGCGCGATGTTGAGTACGAAGCATCGGCGGGTGGTACAGGGTTGGCCAGGAAATGGGCGGACCCGTGAGAGGTACTCGGGTAAGCGCATCTTCTAAGGCGTATCCGCACATACCAGCGTAGCCAGGAACTAAAACCAGTGTGAAGCTTGGCCTAGGATTCGATGCAAGTATCGGAGTGATGAAGTCAGTGGTATGTGCGTGGGTCTCATGGTTAGCGAAATTACGAATGGCTGACTGACAGTCGGAGAAGATATATACTGGCGTGGTGGTAGGACCAGTAAGAGTAGCGTGCTCTATTGCAATGGCAATGTCGTATCCTTCGAGGGAGGTCGAATCAGATGGAGAAAGAAAAGAAAGCGTGGCAGTGTCTAAAGAAGGGAGTTGGAGAAATCAAGCCGTGACCGTTGAGTTTGAGGGGATATCGCTGGCGTAAGTGAAGAAAACGATAGAACCATGGGAGAGTAGAAAACTAATTCGTTTGGAGAGGACCTGAACGCGCAGTGCACGACGAGCAGGGTGTCAATATGGGTTCTTGTTGCGGGGCAAAGACTCAACCCGTAAATTAGCGAAAGTGGCCCAAGAAGGGAGTCGTTATGGGGGGTAGTTGCGAAGTGGGGTAGTTAAGTGTATTGAGAATAGCCCAACCTTGGGCAGAAGTCTGCAGGCATTCGAGTTCGACCTCACGGTGGCACGCGATGCGTTCTTCCCCAGTATTGAATATCCCGAGTTCCAGAAGGGCGCCGCTGGGGGCGTAGGAGGGTACTCCCACAGCGATGCGGTAAAGTGTTCTGAGGGACGCCTCGAGGGACGAGAGTTGAGATGGAGAGGGTTGCAAATACGGAATTGTGTAAACTATGCGGGACATAACAAAAGCATCGATGATGCAGAGCAGGTGATGTTTGTGGAGTCCAGCTCTTCGGTTGGCGACCCGGCGGAGGAAATTGGAAAGCTGAGTGATCTGATTGTGAAGTGTCCGCTGCAGAGTCGGTACAAAGCTGCCCGCATAATGAAAGTTGAGACCGAAGATACGAAGGGTGGCAACATGCGGTATACGGCTGCCAAAAATGTGTACCTGATGAAGAAAGCGGTCAGGTGCCACCCCACGCTTGTTACTGACTACGAGTAGAGCGTATTTTGAAGGCGAAATAGAGCGGCCGACAGATTTGAAATAGCCTTGGATGACGTCACACGCTTGCTCAAGAGTGTCCTTGAGTTGGCCGGGACTGCCCTTGGTTGACCAGAGCGTGATGTGATCCGCATATATAGAGTAGGAGAGAAGGGGGATGTCATCTAATAGTGGAGGAAGCGAAGCTAAAGCGATGTTAAAAAGGGTGGGTGACAAGATGGAGCCTTGAGGGGTACTGGTTGATAGATAGAATGGGGGGAGGTAGAGCCCGGGATAGAGAAAGAAGCGGCATGGTTAGAGAGGAAGGAGAGGATGTAGGTATACATGCCAGATCCGCAGTTAGTTTTGGCTACTTTAGCGAGAATGACAGTGGGCTGAACGTTATCAAAGGCCTTACGAATGTCAAAAGCAAGGATGCCACGTAGCTGAGGGGATCTACGAAAGCCGTACACGTCATGGGGAATACGAAGGAAGGTATCCTGAGTGGATATACAATGGCAGAATCCAGTTTGGGTAAAAGGGAGGGCAGAGGTCTGAGAAAGGTGTCATTTGAGGCCCGTCAATGCCATACGCTCGAGCAATTTACCAACACAACACGTAAGCGAGATAGGGGGAAGATTTGGAAGAGTGTGTGGTTTGCCTGGTTTCGGGATCAAAATAATTTTTTTAATGTTTCCAAGACGCCGGCAGTTCGCCACTGAGCCAGATGTTGTTAAAGAGAGCCAGGAGTTCTCATAGTGCGCTGTCGGGAAGGCTGTGGAGTAGTTTATAAGTTATTCGATCTTCACCTGCGGTCGTATTGCCACGCAGTCGTTGAGCGCCCGGTGCAGTTCTGTTACTGTAAAAGGCTGGTCGAAGGGGGACGGCGGGAAGTCTCGGCATAGAAGCGCAGAAGCAGGAATGTGTGTGCTAGTGGGGTACACGAGTAAGCACAGGTCCTCTGCTAGTGTGTTAGGATGCCGCTTTGTCGAGAGGAGGATGCGAAGAACAGAGTGGACCAGTGAAGAAGGTTGAATGAGCGAGCGGAGGAGAGACCAAGCTCGTTTGGTGTTCATTGCTAGATTGAGAGAATCACAGAAATTCCACCAGTTGGGGCGAGCTAACTGATCCGCGTAAGCCTGAGCTTCTTGTGTGAGGAGGCTGATTTGACGGCGCAGACGACGGCTGGCTTTGTTCTGGTGCCAGCGGCGAATGAGTCAGCGGCGCGCGTGATAGAGGCATCCTCCTCATCACAGGTACTTGTGACCCTACCCATAAGTGTCAATCACCACACCATTGAAAACTCGTTCATCAAGTGAAATATGTAGGGAAGCATATCACGGTTAATAAATATATTTTCAGGGGCTCAACTGCCCGTCAAGGTAGACGCCTTAGTACCAAAGGCTCCTTGTTGTGACAAAACCAAGCCTTAGTATTACCAGAGTCCTTCAATTCTTCTCGGGTCATGAAACTCCCGGCCAAGTTTCGTACGGGGACAAAGGCTAGCGCGAGTGGCGCCACCCCAGATCGGAGTTCATCTGGTGGCCGCCGCTGCTCTGTAGCCAGACTGGCAGGCAGGAACGCAGTAGCAGCATGCCCGTTCGCACCAAATTATTTCGCTACTCACAAAATGATAAGTCCATTTGAGCGGTCCACGACACGTAAAGCGAAAGCCCACTGCTGATGAGGCGGCGAGCGTCTGTTTTATCTTACTCCGTCTCTCCGTTCCTTGCCAAACGCGCTCTGACCATGCCCCTGGCTGCCCTCTGATCAACACCAGCGCCGCACTGCGGCAGCGTACGAAGCTCTCTCATAGCGTTATGGCCAATTTTCATGAAATGAAAGCCATTGAAGGACTCTGGTATTACGCTATTGCACAGCTCACGTCCGCGTGTTTCGCAAGCCGTGTATTGAAGTGCAGCTGAGGTGTACTCACCCATGTAGAAATTTAATAAAGAGCAGGGCCGATCTCTCGAGAACTCTTCCTCCCCCAAGAAAAGTTTGTGCTTGCGAACTTTCTGTTTTTATTGTAAGCAGGCAAATTAGTATACTGCAGTGATTACATTGGGGACGTGTTAGTTTAACTGTCTTGTACTGCTTTTACATATTCCTGTAAAATCAACCTTTATAATTATCAAGCAAGTTTCTCGGCACATCCTTCCCTCTAAAAATCCAAAATGCAAAGTTGTCCGCAGTGTTGCGGAGTTGCCATTTCGGAATTGGAATGACTCCGGATTCATTTCACCTTTTCGAGATGCCGGAAGGGAATGGGAATAGATTGATGACAACGCTTGGAGGAATGTAATGAAAATGAAATTAAGCTCCGGCACCCGCCATAAGCGTAAGAAGCGATCTTCGGATATGTTACTGAGCTTTCAACCTCCACGCTCTGGTCTGGCAGCTACGGCCCGGAATGGAATGGGATTGGAATGGAAATTTTCAGACGATGGCGTCACCATTGCTGGCGCCTTCCACCTACTTAATTAGTCTGTAGCGATGGCAGCGTTGCTATATCTCAAAGGAGCACCGGCGACAAACACGACAAGGCATACCCGGCACCTTGAGTAACTGCATCCGCGTAGTCTGCCGCAGTGGGTGTGAAAGTGAACTTCAAGCAGCAAAAGCGCGCCTGGCCGGTGGCACCGTATGGTCGGCTCTTCGTGTTTTGGCAGGCTTTTTGAGGCATAGTTTTCTCTGTACAACTGTCCGTGGTGCCGATGGCAGACTCGCGTCTCTCTCAGTGGTAGGCGCTGTGTGGCCAAGCCAGCAGGCGGGGATGAGCATCGACAAGCAGGGAGGGTGATATGAATGGCGCACGAGGCAGTGGTGCTTTTCAGCGCAAGCTGATGCTGCGAAACCTTGGAGCTCACAGTATAAAGTGTTCGCCCATGAAATATGAAACAACGAGTCAGCTTCGCGTTCTCCTCCCGTCCTCCGTAATCGGCGTGCAAATAATGAATAGCCTTGTAGCTTGTAAGCCGACCTGGTATGCATCTCGCGGGAATACGGCTCCAACCTGTCGACCGTCTGTCCGTGTGCTGCAGCGAGGCCCCAGGGCTCCAGCAAATCAAAACCAAGGCAGCAAAAAGAAAATTGTGGGTGAGGGACTTGCGTGGCCGGCACCCGCCATAAGCGTAAGAAGCGATCTTCGGATATGTAACTGAGCTTTCAACCTCCACGCTCTGGTCTGGCAGCTACGGCAGTGGGCAGCTGGGATATACGAATGCAGAACGCACAGCTGCTGAAAGGCGTTTGTTTCTAACAGTTCCGGCTCCAATAACAGCCTTTCTTGAGAGTGTTTTGACAGCTCTCAGCAGTGCGACACCTTCCTTTCCTTCGATCCGAATGTGCAGCTCTCGCCTCTGCAGTTGTGCCAAACTTGTTCGCAATTCTGTTGCTGTGCTTCTGTGCACGTGACCTTTCGCCTGGATACAAACGTATACGTGATAGTACTGAAGCCTTAGTCGTAGCGTTAAAAGTTAGAGAATCGCCACTCTTCGGGTAGCAGGGTCTGATTTCAAAATTTTGATCAGCTCCTCGCGTATATTGGTTTCGCGTTCATGGAAACAAACTGCCGGGCCACATTCACAGTGCTCCCATCTCGATATGGTTAACTGACTTTACCTGATTAGGTCATACATATCATCCTGTATTGAACGGATTGTGCTGAGGAAGTGTCAGGGCAATAAACAAGCGCAATGGAGGTCAACGTGGAAGCAGTGGCCATTTTCCTATAGGGTGAATGCAAAAACTGTGTTCCGTGCCGCTGCCCTCCGTTTTCTCGCTTTGGCAGAAGAACATTAGTTCTCAACGCTGTAAATTCACTTGAAATCATTGAAGTAAGCATTTCGAATGCGTGTACATGTCAGCAAGCACCGCGCGACATGCGTCTAAATTATCCACACCATAGTAATTATGCTGGTATGACGGTACACAATGCCAATAGCAAGATAGCATGCTACAGAATGTGCAAGAAAACGGAGAAAGCAGACATCAATGTGATAGCTGCTTCATATCACGTCGCATAGGCACGAACCATTAAAACATGCTAACATAAAAATACTGCAAGTAAGGGATCATGCTACTTATTATGTAAAAAGAGGAAGAGTGGCACTGCCCTTTTTTAAAGGGAGAGCTTCGAGCTTTTTGAGTTGGACCAGTTGCATACTCCCAATAAACTAATACGTTCCTCCTTATACCGGTTTATCGACCAAAAATCTATAATCGCTCTAAATATATATATATATATATATTGTGAGCTTTGTTTGAGGCTACAGCCTGTATGCCACCATAGGTAGCAATTGCTTACTATCATCACCACCGGCTTGAGGTGATCACTTCTTCATTTCCTGTACAAACTCATCATCATCGACGAGCCCGCTTCTTCGGAGATCATCATCAGTGCTGGGGCTTGATCGCCATCTTGCGTTCTAGTCGACTCGCCTCCGAATAAAGGGGCTACGAAGCCACGGTCTGGTCGCCTGCTATCTACGGCCTCACAAGTGGTGGAGCTGCAACTCGATCCCGACCTGTACCTCTCCTTCGACACCCCTGGAGCTCCGTTCCGGTCGCCGCTTGCCCTCGGGACCAATGCCCATGTCGCAAGATACTCCCAGTGGCGCTGTCTCAGCGCCCCTGCAGTGCATCGTGACCAGCCCCCAGCGCGACCCGCCCCACTTCTATGGTCTTCGGGGAAAAGACGTGGAGGAGTTGCTGGACAGTTACACCCGCGTCAGCCAGTTCAATAGGTGGGATGATCACAACAAATTGTTGAACGTTGGCTTCTCTCTTAAGCAAGTCGCTGAGACATGGTATTTAAACCACCGACACGACTTTGCCGACTGGGCTGGCTTCACTATGGAGCTGCGAAAGACTTTTGGTTCCACTAAAGCTCGGAGTGACAACGCAAAGAGGATACTGGATATCCGCATGCAGCAAGCTAACGAGACCTATACCTCGTACATCGAAGATGTTCTAGCACTGTCCCGCCGCGTCTACAAAGATATGCAGGAGTCCGACCGTGTCCGTCACATTCTGAAGGGGATCGGCGAGTTCGCGTTCAACGCACTTGTCCTTCAGAACCTGGACACTGTATCAGACGTAATCTCTACCTGTCAGCGTCTCGACGAACGTCAGTCGATCCGCCTTCCACGGGACATGGCGTCTACTCATCATCCTGGAGACGAACAACAACTTCGTGCGATAATTCGCGCTATAGTTCGCGACGAAATGTATGGCGACGTCTCTCACTGCACACATGGTGTCCCCTCAAGATCTCCTGCTCCTGGCCTTCGCTAGATGGTTAAAGGGGAGCTTGCCGCCATGCCGGTGCTATTGCCTCTTGTTCAGCATGTGGCTCCTTCAACGCCGTCTTACTCTGATGTCGCTGGACGGACACCCCTGCCGCTGTCCCCACTCACGGCTCACCCGTCGTCTGGCTATGTGGCGGCCATGCCTCGTGTGCCGAGCTCGCCGCCCTACTTTACGGCCCGCCAGGATGCCGCCATCAACCGCCCCGCGTGCTACTATTGCGGCATTCGAGGTCACGTCTCCCGCTTTTGTCGCCGTCGCCAAGGGGATGAACGACGTTGCTACGCCGCCTATGAACGCGAACACCTGGTCCCGAATTACTACGGCTACCGGCCGCGTGCGTACCTGTCGCCTTCCCGCCGCTCCCCGTCTCCGCCTCAGTCTAGCGACGTTCCCCGCAGCTCCCGTGGACAACGACCCCGCTCGCCTTCACCGGGTCGCCGCTCGGTATCGCCTCTTCGCCCTGCGTCTTACGTCTCCGACCACCGCCCAGAAAACTAGTTAATGCAGTTTTGGGAGGGAAAACTGCATCTCCTGCGAATCTTACAAGTCCTCCAGAGCGTCCGTCGAACTTGCTGTCTGTTTTAGTGGAAGGTGTTCGCATCGATGCCCTAATTGACACTGGTGCTAGTGTTTCAGTCATAAGCGCGGAATTGTGTGTACGCTTACGCAAGGTACGAACACCATACAGCAGACCTTCTCTACAAGGAGCCAACAGCAGTGTGATTAGGCCCTCCGGACAATGCACGGTGCGGGTTTTCATCGGTGCCCTTCGCCATCATGTTCCGTGTGCAGTGTTGTCTCCCTGTGCTTATCATTTGATTTTGGGTTGGGAGTTTCTGTCTTCCGCCTCCGCCGTCATTTCTTGTCACTAACCCGAAATTGCAATGACAGATACTGAGCATCCCAGCATTTCGGAGATGCAACCTACTATGCACCTAACAGCCAGTGCCGACTGAGTTTTATATCCAGACCAAGAGACATTACTTTGTGTTCGTTCGGCGCAGATCAGGGACGGTGACGTGATGATAGTTCCATCTCCGCGTTTTATGGCCAAAGGAGTCGTCATCGCAACGTGTCTTGTCCGATTCACAGAAGGCTCGGCGACTCTGTTAGCCACCAATGCCACCTCCGAGCCGATTAGGCTCCCCGAAGGCACCAACGTTGCTTCTGTTGTGAATGGCGAAGCCGTGTCCCTTCTTCCCCTCTGCTCGGTATTCCCTGTTTCACGACCTTCAAATTCTGGACAATCACTTTCCCCACTGGCGGCCACTATAAGCACAGACCTCACAGAAAGGGAAACACAACTCCTTCTTCAGCTCCTGGAAAAACACAAGGACTCCTTTGACTGCTTTTTCAGCAAACTAGGACAGACATCCGTGGCAGCGCATCGTATTGAGACGGAAGGGACACAAATCGTTCGTCGTCGCCCGTACCGCGTGTCTTCGTCGGAACGAAAAGTGATTGAAGAAAACGTTGGGGACATGCTTCAACGCAACATTATTCGTCCGTCTTCCCTCCCGTGGTCTTCCCCCGTCGTCCTGGTGAGGAAGAAGGATGGTTCAGTACGTTTTTGTGTCGATTATCGGGCTTTGAATAAGATCACAAGAAAGGATGTCTACCCGATGCCGCGCATAGATGATCCGCTCGACTGTTTGCAAGGCGCTCAATATTTCTCGAGCTTGGATTTGCGATCTGGCTATTGGCAGATCCCCATGCACGAGTCTGACAAACAGAAGACAGCGTTTGCAACTCCAGATGGCTTATACGAATTTAACGTAATGCCTTTTGGTTTGTGCAATGCCCCTGCTACATTTGAGCGCATGATAGACACAGTCCTTCGCGGCCTTAAATGGAAGACATGCCTATGTTACCTTGACGATATCGTGATTTTTCCGTCTTTTTCTGAACATCTCCTACGACTTGATGAAGTATTGACTAGTCTGGCTAACGCCAACCTGACTTTGAACACCAAAAAATGTCACTTCGCCCAAAAATCTATCAAGGTTCTCGGTCACGTCGTCAGCAAGGATGGTATCCGGCCCGACCCAGACAAAATTTCCGCAGTCGCCAATTTTCCTCGCCCCCAACACCAAAAAGCCCTTCGCAGTTTCCTCGGTCTAGCATCATATTTTCGTCGTTTCGTCCGTAATTTCTCCACTCTGGTTTCGCCCCTCAACCAGCTACTGCATTCCGGAACCTCCTTCGTCTGGACTGATGACTGTGAAACAGCTTTTGAAGACCTCAAGCAGGCACTTACTTCCGGACCAGTACTATGTCATTTCGATGACACAAAACCCGCCATACTCCATCCTGATGCTTGTAGGCAAGGCATCGGCGCCGTTTTGCTACAGCGAGATGCCCAGTTGCGTGAAAGAGTCGTAGCTTATGCGAGCCGCTCTCTGACACAATCGGAACAGAACTATACAATCACTGAGCAAGAGTGTCTGGCGGTTGTATGGGCTGTTCAAAAATTCCGGCCATGTCTCTACGGCCGACATTTCACGGTTGTTACAGACCATCACGCATTGTGCTGGCTGTCTTCATTAAAGAACCTGTCTGGGCGACTTGGTCGGTGGGTGCTGCGCTTGCGAGAATACGGCTTTACGGTTACGTACAAGTCCGGAGTCAAGCACCTCGACGCAGACGCGCTTTCACGGTGCCCGCTCACGCAGTCGTCGGACGACTTGGTGTCACCCACCCATGAGCTCCACCTGCCCATTGCTCCCATAGATGTCACGTCTGCCGATCTCCGCGACTTGGTTGCCCGTCAACGCGCCGACAGCTACTGCCGAAACATAATCGATCGGCTCACCGGTTCGACGCAACCACCTAATAGCCGCCTACGTCGGCAACTACGAAGTTTCCGGTTGGTTGATGGCGCGCTGCACCGTATCAACCACCACACCGATGGTGCCGGATGGGTTCCAGTTGTGCCTCGTTCCCTTCGTTCAAGCATCTTCCAAGCTTTCCATGATGACGCAGCCGCTGGCCACCTTGGATTTCACAAGACATGCGAGCGCATTCGAGGTCGCTTCTTTTGGCCGGGACTGTCTACCAGTGTCGCCAAATACGTCGCCTCCTGCCCGCCATGTCAACATCGTAAGAGATCTACGTCTCCACCCGCCGGTCTATTGCAGCCGGTTCCATGCCCAGCTACACCGTTTGAAGTGGTCAGTATTGACCTTTACGGTCCATTGCCTATGACGGCCACTGGTCACCGCTGGATCATCACTGCCGTTGACCATCTAACTCGCTACGCGGAGACGGCTCCACTTCGTTCGGCCAGCGCTGCTGACGTCGCTCACTTTTTCTTGCACAATATCTTACTTCGCCATGGCGCACCTCGCGTCCTCCTAAGTGACCGGGGCAAGAGCTTCCTGTCGCAGATCCTCTCCGATGTACTTCAAACTGCTAACACCTCTCACAGGATGACATCGAGTTACCATCCTCAAACTAACGGGCTTACGGAACGCTTTCACCGCACTCTTTCCGGCATGCTCTCAATGTACATACTGCCTGATCACAGGAATTGGGACACTATCTTACCTTTTGTTACTTTTGCCTTCAACACCGCAGTTCAACGCACCACAGGATACACCCCATTCTACCTTGTGTACGGTCGGCACCCTTCACGCACTTTGGATACCTGCTTCTTTACCGCTCCGGTTTCCCCTTCTGCATCGTCGCCCGAACAATTCGTTTCTCGCATCGCACATTGCCGCCAGCTTGCTCGCACGCGCACTGAAGCTAGTCAACAGGACCGCAAACAACGCTATGACACTGCTCATCGATCTGTTTACTTCTCCCCTGGTGACGAAGTCTTGATCTGGACACCGGTTCGCGTTCCCGGCCTCTGCGAGAAATTTTTACACCGCTTCCTTGGTCCTTACAAGATTCTCGAGACGACCTCACCCGTCAATTATCGCGTCACCCCAGTTTGTGGAACTTCGGACCGTCGTCGTCGCGGTACAGAGATTGTACACATGTCCCGGTTTAAGGCCTTCACTCGCCGTGATCCTGCCTAACCCGCGGCCAGGCGGCCGCTTTTCCCAAGAGGGGGCATTAGTGTGAGCTTTGTTTGAGGCTACAGCCAGTATGCCACCATAGGTAGCAATTGCTCGCTATCATCACTACCGGCTTGAGGTGATCACTTCTTCATTTCTTGTACAAACTCATCATCATCGACGAGCCCGCTTCTTCGGAGATCATCATCAGTGCTGGGGCTTGATCGCCATCTTGCGTTGTAGTCGACTCGCCTCAGAATAAAGGTGCTACGCAGCCACGGTCTGGTCGCCTGCTATCTACGGCCTCACAATATATATATATATATATATATATATATATATATATATATATATATATATATATATATATATATATATATATATATATATATATATATACCAGGTAAGAAGTTCCGGACTACCGTAGAAATAGGTTAAAACTTGTGTGCACACACTTGGAAAACACTGAACAAGGGTTTTATTGTTCCCACCAGTTGCGAAAGGAGAACCTTTCTTCTTCAGGGGCTATTTTAGAATAGACAGAAAAACGCTTACACACACTTTGCCTCCGAGGGCTTCCCTTTCTCCTCACCCTCGTCAATGAGAGCTCTCGGGGAGAGTAAAAGAGGGGGAGAGTAAGAATAAGATGTCGTAACTATACTACAGAAGGTGGGAAAAGGCAAGAAAAGAGGAAGGGGAAAGAAGAAAGTTGTAAATGGGAAGGAGGCACAGTTGCGGCATTGATAGACAGAAAACAGACGCATAAAGTTAAACCAATGTGTGTCTACAGAGAAAACGGCGTGCTGCGTCTGCGTGCGGAAAGAGAGAGAGAGAGACATAAAATTTGGAGAGTCGAAGCTCGAAAGCCTGAACGAAAAGTCTGTGGATGGCAGAGAAGCATGCCAACCTCTGCCTACTGGTGATGAATGGTAAAAAAGAACGAAAAAGAGGCATTTGTTAATGGCGGTTTGAGACCGTCGTTAGACAGAGACAAGAACCACATGGCGGAAGGTGCCCGAAGGAAGCTGATCGAGAAACGAAACATTCGTAGACAGCCTTGAAAAAAAAAAGGATCAGTGAGTCCCCAATGCGCGGAGGCTCGTATGGGTCCGTCTGAGTGAAATGGTCCGTAGTAGAAAAGTTTGCGTAGAAAACGATTTACGCCTTGGAAAGAACCAGAGGCGGAGAAGGATTTATCACCTCACCGCCGCCGGAGGGGCAGTCGCCACGCCAACTGTCCCGCACCGCCACCCGCCCTCCCGCCTTCCCTCCCTCCCCTCCCCTACCAACCCCCTCGTCTCACAGATGCCGGCACAACGGGGTTCCCCTCATGGGCGAAGAATGTTTTTTTTTTTTTAAAAAGCAGCTATGGGATGATTATTCGTTTCGTCCTTCCTCAAAACATCTCAGGGTGGTTATGTCAGTTTCGTAAGCAACTCAAACTCCCTTTGGTCTCATTTATTCCTTCGGCAAACGACCGAAATTTATGTATAAAGAAGGATTCTGTTTGTTCCCGCTCGTATGTGCTGCGGAAGCCGGACTGAATTAAGACGGCCTGTATTTTTGCAAACGAGTGACCCGGGAGTCGGAGATGCCTGGACAGCGGAAGGTCGGGGAGGCCCTTCACGTGTGACTTGTGATTATTAAATCTTTTGCGGAAAGATGTTTTTGTTTGGCCGATATATTCCTCCTCACAGACAAGGCAGCGGAGTTTGTAGATGACATTAGGGGTGTCACAGTTGAGGTTGTCTTTGATTTCATATTTAAAGGTTGACCTGGTGGCCTGGGCAACGTTACAGGTCTCCATGTAGGGACAAAGTTTACAGCGCGGTTTGCCGCATGGCCGACCGCCTAGAGTTCGCTCAGGTACTTCTGTTTTTGCCCTGACCAAAAGGTCCTTCAAGTTTCTGGCCCGTCTGTACACAGCACGGGGGGCCTCTGAAAAATAGCCGACAAGCGCTCACTCTGCCTTATGATATTAAAATGTCGTCTCAGGATTTTGTTTACTTGGGAAGTTTTGGACGAGTACGTAAGGACCAAGTTAGTCTCATGTTGGGTTTCTTTCAGGGTTTCAGTCAGAATGTCTTCTCTTTGTAAATTGCGTGCTCGGCTAATCGCATCGTCAATAATTTCTTCTGGATATTTTTGACCAATCAGGGCGGTCTTTAGTTATATATATATATATATATATATATATATATATATATATATAGGTTGTTGGCAGAGGTTTCTGCCGACTGAATGTGAAATACGTAGCAGATCACAATGGAAGCTTAACAATATTTACTGACTCGAAGTTTCGGACGGGGACCGTCCTTTATCAAGTGTTTTGTATTATGAAAATATTTAAAATTTTGAACTAAAGTTGATTCAATTATTATGGGGCAATAAAGGCCGGTCCTCGTCCGAAACGTCGAGTCAATAAATATTTCTATGTTTCCTTTGTGATCTTCTACGTATATATATATATATATATATATATATATATATATATATATATATATATATATATATATATACAGGGTGTCCCAGCTATCATGCACCAAGTTTTAAAAAAAGAGTAATGGCGTAACTCGAAGGAAACCTATTGGATAACGTTTACAGTACTGTGAAGAAGCAGTGACTAATTTTTTCGTTACTGAGACTTAACTAATAATTTATTATTAATTATCTAACTCGATAATTTTTGTCCTAATCACTGAAGTGTCAATGAGGCATTTGTAGGTATCGACGAGGGGCATCTAACTGCGGTATTTTCGGCGACGAAATAATTGCGTACTCATTCATTCTGACTGATAAAAAGAACCCGCGAAATATGAAAAATACCACGTGACGGCGCATCCGCGCGCATTGTAAAGCGGCGTCCCCAAATAAGCTAATTGAAAGCAACTGCTTCCGGTGTTACCCAACCGAAGAGACAGCGCATCACCTTGGTAAGGCGCGTGTGCGCCTTACCAAGGCGCATTTCATTCTTTTTGTTTATTTCATTCTTTTCATTTATTTCATTTATATTTATATATATTTCATTTATATTATATTATATTTATATTATATATTACATTTATATTATATTTCATTTATTTCATTCTTTTGTTTATTTCATTCTTTGTTTATTTCATTTCATTCACTTTCATTCTTTTGTTTATTTTATTCTGGCTAACTCAGAGGCAGCCTGTTTGAGGGCGTTGCTTCACGATGCGCTCGGACGCGCCGTCACGTGGTATTTTTCATATTTCGCGGGTTTTCTTTATCAGTCAGAATAAATGTGTACGTAATTAGTTCCTCGCTGAAAATACCGCAGTTAGATGCCCCTCGTGGGTACCTACAAGTGACTCATTGACACTTTAGTGATTAGGACAGTACTTCACGAGTTAGATAATTAATTACAATTAATTAAGTCTCATCACCGAAAAAAATACTTTCCGCTTCTCCACAGTACTGCAAACATTATCCACTAGGTTTTCTTCCAGTTACGCCATTACACTTTTTTTAAATCTTGGTGCATAATAGCTGGGACACCCTGTATATATATATATCTGAACTTGGGCTTCCTTTCTGTCAAAACGCTTCCTTGAAAATTGCAAAAAATGAACGAAAAAGGACAACACCCGCGTCAATCATGAAGGAGGAGTTCAATAGTATACCTTTATCTCATAAACCACGTAATGGTGTACATTTCGATCGTTAGTAGTGGCCTTTACTTAGTGCGCCAAAAGTCGTCGCATGGGTTCGTTCCTAGCTTGCGGTTTGGATATTTGAAGGTTCGACGATCGGTGAGACGCACTTTCGGCGAAAGTTAGACGCACTTTTAAAATTTTATCTTGCATCTAATTTCGTTAGGAAGGGACGGCAAATTTTTTGCATTTGGTAGTATATGCAACCAACCCGCAACAACCTCCCAACTTCGGTGTAAAGGGTCACATTTTACATCATTTCGCAGTTTTCAACCCGTGTGAGAACGTCATATTCATGTTGCATATTGAAAGGAATCTAATCACGACAAGTTATAATTTCTTGGATTAGAATTGGAATGGATAGGTGATGCCCTTTCCGCAACACTGGTGAGCACGTGTCAGGTACCGTTTGACTGTGAACGGGAGTGCGTGCGCGAGAGATTTTTCGACAGTCTCCTTTAGGTGCTTAAGTGCTCGGTGTCATGTTTTTGTTATACTTTACTTGAAGTGAAGGTAATGCCAGGTTTTGTACATCGCTTACTACTGGAATACTTTGTTTTTTTTTTTTCCTCGATGGGCCGAGGCTTCAAGATCTACAATTCTGGAATTACAGTTTTGGTTCGTCTAGCTCAGGATACCACTCGAAGCTTTTGAGAACATGAACGATGCGGTATTCACCCCCTATAGGTACAACCACTCTTGAAATGTGGGTATTGGAAATAATATTTACATGGCCAAATATTCGGATACCATGTTTTGCGTTCTCGATGGGCATAGGCTTATAGCTCTACTTTTCTAAATGTTCAGTTTGGAACCGGTTATCTCAGATTACACCTCAAGGTTATTGGTAACATGAAGTATGCAGTCACACTGCACCCATTGGTGCAGTGTGACATTGTCTGCGAAACCGTTACTTTAACTTTTTGACTCCTAGTAACTGTAGGCCTTAAATGTTCTTGTTCAATACAGCATTTTTTTAAAGAAAGGTTCTATTGCTGAGACGAAGAGTTGCGGGGAAAGACTTGCGGACAGATCTCGTTACACCTGGCTGGGTTACTATGTGTTTGTTGATGACTAAGCCTCTCTGCATGCCGTTGTAAATGACGGCAAAGGCATTAATGAATTGTTGCGGGTATCCAGCGGCTGTTAACGTCGCAAATATGTAATTTTGCTCTACTCAATCCAACACCAGCTCCTGATATAACGAAGCAATCCAGCCCCTGGTATGTCTGCTTTTTGTGTATCCTATTTTATCTACACTAAACAGGTTCAAAATTTGCTGTCTCTGTCCGGCACGCAACATTCTTGCCATGACTTTATTACTCCAGGTTGCAGAAGGTGTCGACGTTTTGTTGGTATGGATTCACGAAGTTTGTACTCCCCTCTAACAAGGTGATAAAGGCCAACTCATGGGTTCATTCCATTCCCTGGAATGTTTTGTTATTTCAAAGATTCTACCTCGTTTGACACAACTTGGAGTAGGTGAGTTGAAAGTACATATTGTTTAAGGCTGTGTAATGGTGAGTTCCCCGAAGGCAAGAAAATGTTTTGTAGAACTCAACTTGCAGACGTACTACTCTTGGCGCTTTACGTCTGTTAAAGGGACACTGAAGTGATTTGTAAACATTGTGGGATTACGAGCGCAAATTCTCCGGAGTCCCTAGGCCCTGTTTCGACCACCCTGAGCGCGTTTACGCGAATTTGTTTAGTAGAAAAATCAATTCGAGAATGCTGTCCTCCTCTCTGCACCCTCACCCATTTTCTGTGGCGTTTTCGTTTGGACGTCAGGAGGAGATGATCTGGTAATTGGCTGCGGTACTGCACGACTCGCCGGCCTTCCGACAGAGTCAGGCATTTTGTCGTAGGGGAACCGCCGAAGAAGATGGAGAACACAAAGCTCCGAAGAGAAGGGCGTGTGTACATTGCTCTCAGCCGGTGCACCAATGTCAACAACCTTTATCTCACCAATGCTTACGAATGCCACCGATTCTACCACAGAGACGACAGCATCGACAAGAACATGATGGACGAGTTTCGGCGCCTCAAAAACCACCGCCTACTCATGGTAACAGAGCAGTACCTGCGTGCCTTTGCCCCCGGTGTGGACCCGGACGTGGAATTCCCTCTGGCGCTAGTAAACACCAGATCACTGAACATAATGGCAACACAATGGAACCACACGGAACCGCCACGATGCTTTGCATCCTCATCAGGGTCCCCGCGGGAAGATGGTGTAATTTTTTGTTAGTTTGTACACTGTATCTAGCTCCAAGTCAAGGTCGCTTCGCACAAGCGCTACACAAGCGCACATGCGACGCTTCACTGACTGGCACGCGAGTAGGAAAATATAAGATCACTTGAAGGCGGGAGAAGAGACAGCGAGGTCAATATAGGTACTAAGGAAATCAAATCAACTGAAAATTTTACCGTGCTGCGTAAAACTAGAATGCAGGAAGCACTTTTTGCGCTGGGCGAACAAGCGCAGCGGTCAGCAGCACGACTACGCATCTGCGAACGCTTTTCCGCCTAAGAAACGCAATTGCTAGACGTGAGATATTGTTGAAAATTGGGGGACGCTTACTGTACGAGCGCAATACAACAAATAGTCACCTAAGCTGCTTTAAATGCTAAAATTAAATAAAAGTATAAATTGCCTATACATTATATACATTATATTTCTTACAGCAGCAGCGGTCGCCCGTTGCCGAGTGGTCTCGACCGTTTGGTTTGTTATTGCAACTTCTTTGCAAGTCACCAGTTCGAATCCCCGGGTTTTTTTTTTTTTTTGCTTTTTTCGTTTTCCGCCGATGCTTTCTATACTGAGTTCACCTTTTTTTGGGCTGTGATGTTCAATGCTCTACGAAATATTTCACAGAACGCGCCCAGGCTAACTGGCGCTCTAGCAAGTTCTCGTTAGCGTTTTGTTGCCATAAGCACCGACTGCTCGCGGGCAGTGGGCACAGGCCAGAATACACAGACCCTTGCCCTGGTGCGAACACGCTTTTTACGATACAGGCATGAGGGAGGCAAGCTCCAAATATGGGGGAAAAGAACATGGCATTTTAGCGTTTGCGGGGCGCGGAGGGCGTTCATCCACTGCGTAGGCCTCGGATAGTGATTGCTACGATTCCAAGTCGTCTTGTGAAGCTTATCTTATGCATTTTACAGCCGACAACATGGCAGATGCGCGGTACGACGATTACTAAGATATCAAGAATGCCCATCCAACGATGCCGTCGGGTGTCAAGCATGTTGTTTTACAGAACCGAAATATGTTTGAATGCTAACCAAACACGGGCGTCTCCTCCCGTCGTCACATCCTTTAGTTTTAGCGGCCGCCGCAAACCGCGCATGGTAGTTTTTCTTCTTTCACGCTTTTGTAAAATAATTACCGACTTGTCAACCGGATAAACGATGAAAAGTGTGCCAATTTAGCCAGTCTATGGAGTTCAAGCTAAAACGGGAACTTTACAAATTCACTTCAGTGTCCCTTTAAGTGTATCCTTGAATCTATGAACCCTTCCAGGGTTATCTGGGTCAGTAGCTGCAGAAACTACCGATCGGGTAGCTGGGCCTCAACAAAGGGGCTTCAAGTAACGTTCTCAGCGTTTCTGTGGACCTTGCTAGAGGCCAGTTCCCCAAAACAAGAAATGAATACTTGTAATGTCTCTTCGAGGAAAGATTGCTCGACTAGCTTCGCTCGCTATGATTTCCGGATATCAGTTGCTTCCATTTGTAACGATTAGTGGATGGGCGCTGTAAGTTTGCTTTACTAGCGGCACCATATTACCTTTACTGTACTTTCAAAATACCAGAGGAGAAAATTCCGATAAAAATAATTCGCACTTACTTTTTCTTCTATTGAACTCTTTGTAGTGACTATTCTACTTCCATAAACCCAGAACATGGATATTTTTTAAAAATGAAAAGCAGCAAGTGTAATTTTTTTTAAACTCAATTTAGTGATAACAATTTACAACCCAGAGAGAACCAAAAAATTATTGCTTAATGTGGTTAACAATAAATGTTTTTCTTGCGTGGCACCGCAACTGCTCGCACATGTGTACTTATTTCTTTAAATAAAATTTACGCAAACATAAGCCGCAAAGAAGTCCACTTGTTTTTAAGTTTTTTATATTATGGCAATATAATAAAATTTAAACTAAACTTTAATCAAGTCATGAGGTCATTATAGTTTACGTATCAAACAATTTTACAGTCCTTCACAGCACGACAGACAAAAAGATAGAGAAACATTTTTTACAAAGGCAGACATCTTTCCTCATTTTGGCTGCGCATATTAAATTTAAGTATTGTTGATTTCGTTTTCACAGACAAAAAAATCTCAGGACCCCGAAGCACTTCTTAACATGCAGTGAATGGGAGAAAAGTATAGTTTAACTGAGTATTTTTTCAGTGGTACATGTACACGGTTCGGAATCCATCGCCCGGTAAACCAAATCTTTGAAATGTTTGGAGGGGAGTGAAAGGCTCCGCGTTCATTCTGTTGATTGTAATTAAATTACGTGGCTCCTACACCGACAATGTCCTGTGCGCTGCATATGTCCTCAAAGTGTTTGTTTTTGATGACGATGAACAACTATATTTGCTCCAAATTACAGAAGGGAGGCTAGGCGTGGGAGGTCCTAAAATCGTCTCCCCTTACATGCAGCCGCCCCTAGCCCTTGCCCAGAGGAAGCATCCGAGGCAACTTGGACGAGAGCTTCTTGAAGGTTGGAATTAGGAGATGAGCTTGTAAATCTCCCACTGTTCCAGTGGGGTGACCCCGAGATGCAAGACTTGCTCTGGACCGCATGACTACAAAACGTGTTTAACAAAGCGGCAACGGAAATACGCGAACTGCGCTGGACCACACCCTGCCTCTCCTTCAGGTGTCTACGAAGCAAATGGGCGTCGTACACTCAGAGAGACAAAAAGCTTAACCGCAAACCAGACAAACAGCCACAGCCTCTTCCAAACTACGAGTGGGGTTGGAAGACGGCGCACAACTAAAGAGAATTTGACCACAATGCCCGTGCTGACCTGTATTCGTCAATACTCAATGGACAGAAGATCACCAGTGAGCGGAGGGGGAAATCCCCAGAAATGAGCTCTCTCCTCCGCCGCGTCCTGCCCCCCTGATGCGACAACCACAAATGAGGTACCCCGGCCCGAGAACGTGGTTCCTCCCCAAACTGCGCAACATACTGTAATTAATTCCACCCTAAGACGCCAAATGATACCAACTCCACAAAGGGACTTCAATCAGTTGATTTTAAAGATGTTGTTCATGGCCCTGAAAGCGATCCTACATGCTCTTCAACCGGCCAAAACCTACTTGGAGTCAGGGCGCTACTGGAAATGCAGCAAGTTATCATGCAAGGCGGGCATGGAATGTAACTTAATGGACAGTTGGTATAGACGTTCCGTAATATTTCAATAGAATTGTAATGGCCTCAGGAGAAAAATGGGAGATTCCCGTAAGTTTGTAGCACAATATAACGTCCCTGTGATGTGCATATCAGAGGCCCGCACTGAACCGATCTTCCGTTTGGCAAATTATGTCGTGTACACATCAGACCGAGTTGTTGCTCCAAGTCATGGAATGTTGTGTGTAGGGCAAGATATACCGTCTTTGCTAGTCGCATCATCGTCTAGCGAAGTTCCACAATTTGTACGGTGCAAGGTTGTATTAGGAAACACAAGTGTTACAATAGTGAGCGTGTGTATTAAACCGCATACTGCAATAGCTTGAACTGAGCTAACCGCTATGTGCCGGCCACTGGGAAGGTTCATTATTTGTTGCGGAGATTTCAACGTTCCACATTAGTTATGAAATCTTTGTGCACGCGGCGACCCCGTCAGCGACAGACCCTGACCTGAGACTACCCAGGTGGTGAGATGCTCTCTAGCCAAACCTGGCTAGCCCGGCACTGCGCCAGCCGTGCATAGCACATTAAACCTTATGGATTCGACATCGAGACCCCGTTCCTCGTGGTTTTTTTGGGTTGCTTTGTCTCCACCCCCAATACACAGGCCAATCAGCATCCCCTGGCGATCGGATTTGGTTGGACTGAATATCCGGGCTTAAACTACGGTGGGCAACGCACCCCGTCACCCTGAAGAACTGGTCACTCTCTCTCACCAGAAACAAGGAAGCAGTCCAAAGCTAGCCTAACAAATACCACAAACACTCAGAAACCGGCTGAGACACGTGCAGTCGGCCGGGAAAGCTGCTATGAACGTGGCCTGAGTCGCCAGTTCCCACGCCTCGTCCAAGACCTGACAGCCGCTCGGAACCAGCTGGAACCCAACACCGTCCTCCGCCGTTGTCAGGAGATGCCCCCAAAATTACACCCCCCGCTAGAATAACACGTAGATAACACAGGATATGGCGGCCGCCGTAGGCGTCGCATCCCTGCATCCACGTGAACTCCCCGGCATGCCCTCACTCCGCGCGATGACAGGCCAACAAAGGGAGAACTATCGCCAAAAATCGGTCACTGTCCAACCACAGTTGACAGTCCAATCTCCCCGCCTACGGCAGTGCGTCGGAGCGAATGGTTTTACAACCCGCCATTCCGCTAAACGTGCACGCAGTGGGCCACAGATCCAGCTGCCTTCAAGCTCGCGGAATGCCCTTCGACCCCCCGGAAAACCAACATTTTCCCACAGCCGCACCACTCGCGCCGACCAAAACAGCCGGACAATGCTGTTGACACCTGAGACATTGTGTCCCCACGCCAGCGGCTTTACCCAGAGGCCATTCGCTTTTAACAAGCTGGCTGCCATAAAGTTAATAATTCCTGATTTCCGGAACCGCCGCTCCCTCTGTGTTCTACTCATCCCGCGTCGTTAATTCCTGGAACCATCATCATCATCATCTTCTTCATTTTTTGAACTCTTAAAGGCCCCTTGCGGGGTATTACATAAGGGGGAGGCAAATGCACAATTCAACAGATGCATGATTGTCAATGGTACGAAGCATAAACGTGAGGGAACTACATGATAAAAACAGTGTCGACAGAAGGAAATGAATATACATGGAAGGAAACGGTAACAGTTGTAAATTTACTAACAAATCAAATTATTAGTGATTAGCTGTTTAAATTTAAAGGGGTTTTGTCCGTTGACTATGGATTCGGGCAGGTTATTCCAATCTTCAATGGCTGTACGTAAAAAGGGTTTGTTGAAAGCATTAGTTCAACCATGCAAGTGCGTAAACTTAGACAGTTAAAGTAGCGACGTGATGAACGGCGGCAGTGAGAAGAACGGTATTGCGTTGTGACCGGAAATTATAGTATAGCTTGTGCAGAAGGCATAGCCGAGTTACCTTGCGGCGAATTTCTAGGGGGGGCGAAGTTGAGTGATAGTTTAATAGCGCTAATACACTGTAAACGCAAACTAGCCGGAAATGGAGTTTTAATCAAGTAATGTGCCATGAAAAGTACCTATAGCAAAAAATGTACTCCCTAGGCATGATCTAAAGACGTGGACGAACCTCCACGGTAGTACCGTTGCCCATCCGGGTAGCAAAAGGGAGGATTTAGAACGACTTAACACCATTTGTGAGATGGCGTTCGGTTCCTTGTATACTACCACGTCCACAATAAACGCCCTATCTGAGGTAATCATCTCAAGCGGGCGGTCGCCATGTTAGTCTTCTGTTGTCTCCGTGCACCAGCACTTCAACCGTGGCCTAATGCTAATTAGAACGAGTAAGCAGGACGCAACGGTTGCACGCAGCTACAAAACCAATACCGTACGTATATCCGTATAGATGCTTCAACCAGCGCGATCACAGGCAGAGAGGGCGGCCGTGTTGTCTCAATCTGTTTATTTTGGCGATAGGTGGTGTCAAACTCTGCTGCTAACGAAGAGGCAGTTCTCGCCGTTGCAAACAATTGCAACGTTCATCTGCTTCGCTTGCTTGCGCATACATAGACGATTTAAATTCCCGTGCCAGCGCGCCAACGCACCCGACTGCAGCGACTCAACTTGCCCTGGCGGCACGACTGGCTGCCCGGATGTATACAACCTCTGTGCTTTCAACGCAGCGCGGCCGGTGACTCGGCGCGGCCGGAGCTTCAAGCCTCGCCTTGGGCCGTCGTTTTTTCTTATTTGTGAAGGACTAGTAGTGCCATTTGGTGGAAAGATTTTCATGTGCCCCTGTCACACGAGGAACGGCCGCAAACAGCATTTGGATACGGCGACAGGTGTGGCATAGAGTTAATACTACTGACTCTAGAGCAAAAGCTGCCCGGCCAGCCCGTGCATTGAAACCGTGCTACAGCCGGGGGCTGACATGATGCCACCCTCACAGCGTTGCCCGCTGCCTTTTTGCCTACTAGAGTTGGCGGCAGTAGTCGGTATTCACCTAGTAACCAACGCATTCCATCATGGCAGCCACCGTTGCTGTGAGTGCGCCGTGAAAACTTTGCTGTGCAGAAACGTTGTGTGAAGTTTTTCCTGTGGTAGGTAGCGAACTTTTGTGCCATGCTGCCGCGTTAGATGCAGTTTTGCATTCTCCGCAACTGAGAAGGGTAGCGCCTAGATTAGCGGGTACTTAGTACGCTCGGAGAGGTAGCGTTTGCGGGTGCGTCAGGGGAGTTCGGTCGTCGCTTCAGAGTTGAGCGGACGTGTTTTTTGGTGCTCCTGTGCTTCGGAGGGGCTTCCTTTCGGCGGCCCGTTGCAAGCGCGGGCCGTTGGACGTCGCCCGGCTTTCGCTCTGCTGGTGTGGGCGGTCGAGTGCCAGCTCCCGCCCCCCCCCCCCCCCCCCGCCCAGTACTTGTCTCCAAAGCGGTCGGGACCGCCGCAGACTTCGCTCTTCGTCGCACCATGCTCGCCTCCGCGCTTCACCGTTCCCTTCGAGGTTTCTCGTCTCCCGGACGCAGCATTACGCCAGCCAACAGTGTTCGTGGTGTGTTGTGTGCGACGGAATGGACCACAGTGGAACTACTCTTCTCTACTCTTTCCTCACCTTTCTCATCTTTACTTTTCTTTCTCCTATCCTATTTCCCCAACTATTCCCGCTTCCGGACTGTGTTAAATGCAGGTGAGCTCCCATGAGAGCCTAATAATATCCCGAGTCCATTTATTTTCCTGCTTCCTTTAAAAAGAAATCACTTCCCCCTGATTGCTTTTTTCCCCTGATTTTTTCCTGGTGGCTTCCCCTGTATTCGCGCATGCGCTGTTTCTGTATATATCATTTTGTGTGTGCTAAAAGAGTTCAGTTGATATGCAGCGCTAGTCCTGTGTAGTCTTTTCTTTGTTGTCCCGTCTGTACAGCGCTATTTTAACATGTTTCACTCCCTCCCCCCCTCTTCCCCTGTATGCGTCAGCTGATTGCTTTCGCAATCTCTTGAGGTGCTCTTTACAACTACTTGCTTTTCTAGCGAATGGAAGTTCGAACTGGACAACGCTTCCAAGAAATGCATGTAAATGGAAATCGTATTTGTGACTGCACTTTATGCTAAACAAACATGCTTTCTGTGCCTGTTCCTGTGCCTGTCTACGAGGCCACTGCAGCACGTGTGTCAACTTTTTTCTCCAGTTGAAATGCGTTTAGGTAGTGGCCCTTGCGTTAACTTAGATTCAATAAGCGTGAAATACCCAAGCCTAATATTACTAAGTTATGTGCATCAAGAAACTCTCTCAAGAGATTTTCCGTTTTTCTAGGTACGCTTAGAGGATTTGTCATTGATTGTATGCTTGGGGACGTCACACAAGGTACATGATTAATGTTGTCAGGTTACATTAGGTCGCAATAATTCTATTTAATAGCAGCTTAAACAAAATCTCGACAAAAGCAAACCAGAGACTAGAAGATATCATGTAGAACGCGCATTTCCATTCTGGGTTTGTGGAACTATAGCTTTCAGTACTTCCAACTACAAAGAAAATAGTGCAAGTGTTCATTAGTCGCTGCAGGGCTCTTTACCTTTTAAAATTTCATGCCCCCTCTCCCAGAATAAAGAGGAAAATTGTGTGAGGAACTAACTATTTCCAGCAAAGCTATGGCAGGTTTAAAGCCAATAAACAGACAGGGTTAAAAGCCAAAAAACCTTTTTGAAGAAAAAACAATTTCATGATAAAAACCTAAGCACTGGAGAAGAGGAGAAGAACGAAATAAACAAATACAAGCAGAGGCAGCATAAAAGAGCAAAAAATGAACAAAGCAAATTCAATTCTACGAGGCAAATAGTCACGAAAGCTTCCTCGAAGGAGCAGACACTTCAGGAGAAATTTTAAAAAATTAGAAATTATGTACCCTATTTACATTATGTACACAGAAAATCAGACATATTTCAGTGGTTTTAGACAAGATGGAGCTGAAGTAGCCAAATCAGTTCTTGCCTTGAAGAAGCAGATTGCAGTGATTAAGAGAGAAAAACAGTCACAGGTGCTGTAGGGGTGTTACCAGCATGCAGCATCCTTCGTTTGCCCATTTTGTCATTTTGCCTGCTTCTTTTACGCCTATCTTTTTTTCGCCCATGGTGCTGTCTTTGTACTGGCCATTTCCTCGCCATGTTTTTTTTTTCTCCCGAATTTTTTATCCTTTATTTTATGCCAGTCCTTTCCTTTCCTTTGAAGTTTACTGTTTCCATTTCCACATGTAGCACAGCCAGCTGGACAGTTCTTCTTCTTCTTTCCTTGGTTAACCTCCCTAGCTTCCTTCTGCAGTTTCTTCCTTTCTTTGAAGTCGCACGTTAGGTCATCTTAGCCTTGCTCTTACCATCACAAACTTCCCTAGAGGTCTGGTGGTATTACTGGTGGTGAAATAAAATTTGTTGGATGAGAATTGCTTGTACATATGACCCTCTTGGTTTTTCTGTGTTTATTTTTGCTTATGATACACGGGCTGATGGCATTGCGATGGCCCATTATTTTTGATGAAAATAAGGATGCTGATGACCGCAATCTGAATAAGCATTATCCACAACTTTCATAATCAGCTACAGCATTGCTGGAACCCAGCTTCGGTAACGCAACTTCGTCATCATCCTTGTTGCTGTGAGCACGCTACAAGGTCTGGTGTGACACCTTTGTGGCCACCGATTTGATGTTGGCATAAATGAGAAGGCTGTGCTACACATATCGAATTCCTTCGTTCTATCGCGTATCGCATTCCTTCCTTTTATCTAGTGTATACAGCTGAAGAACGTCTCCAGATGGCCCTGGCTGAACCGATACGTGCAGATGTAACTGTCGCAAATAATAAAATTGAGAGTTCGATTTATTGTCGGCTTTCTTATCTTAATGACTGCCATATGCAATGCACATTAAGTGTCTGAATACTCTATATTAGCAATTGATAGTGTCATGCTAGGCAGTCTGATTCACCTGCTATAGTTATGTTTGGCAGCTGTTTCAAAATTAACCACCATGATTGAACTAATGAGCGGCAATAACAATTTATAGGTGCACTCAAATTATTCTACTTTTCAAGGGAGACGTATATCCTTCGTCGACTTCGCATTGCACAAAATACATGACGGTCCCATCGCGACCCATGAAAGCGCATATGTGTGTTACCTCAACATGCTTCCTAGGCGGTTTCTGTTGACAGGCAGATTTCGGCCGAACCCGCAGGCATTTCAGGCAAAACCGCCTGCAGGCGGGGTGGTCCTGATAATTGGGCTTGAACAGAAGTGGCCGTTTCCGTTCAATGGCGAAGGCACCCAGGGAAGGACAGAATAATTTTTCTTCCACCACACGGGTGCCCATCTCACATGAACGAAGTTTACTCCTCCCCCACCTCCTCTGTGCAGGTATATACATGGGCCATATGAGAGCAGAGGTGCAAGTATACGTAATTAAACAACGTCGCTGATCCGCCGAGTT
The DNA here is from genome assembly GCF_048455015.1 of Haemaphysalis longicornis. Lineage (NCBI taxonomy): Eukaryota > Metazoa > Arthropoda > Arachnida > Ixodida > Ixodidae > Haemaphysalis > Haemaphysalis longicornis. The sequence continues at coordinate 7,182,334 of NW_027526257.1, read as the reverse complement.
TAAGAAATGTGTCATGCAAAGCATCAAATATATTCTCGAAAATTTCAGATTGCGTGTTTCAGCGATCGAAGGAGCATGCACCAATCGCACACACCCATACAGGAGATTTCTGCACCTACATTCGGGATTACCTTTCGGCTTCGCCTTGTCCTCCTCTAGAAAACCACCTTATTGTGCAAATAAAGTTACCATTATTATTATTAGTTGGCGGTTGTTTTATCTCTGACTCAAGTAAAACACCGTTCAGTGAAAGTATAACAGCACCCGTAAACAATAGCCTAGTTATATGCTAGGCATGGTAAAATGGTTCGTACGTTTGTTTGTTTTTAATTACGAATCATATACGATTAAAAGGAGCCGATCTGCCCAGACATGTTTCGCGTAACATGATATGACCGGCTGACGGCGAGTTCAAATCGGCAGCAGCCACTACGGACATGTAGAGAAGGTGTCCTTGAAGATAGGCGGCGGCAGCTTTATTCCGTATCGTCAGCAGTCTTCGCAAGCTTGTCTTCGCAAGCAGCGAAATTATACAGCAGACACTAAGGCGTGTTAGAGTGAGCCTTTGTAAATTAGCCCCACACGACTGACGCTCCTCACAATATACCGAAACTGAATTTGGCGCCTCAGCCCGACGTCCTCTTTTTGCTTTTAATTTCATTTATTTTTGTTCGTCAAGCATGAATACGTCAAGACAACTAATAAAAACTATACAAACTCGAAAAGAAACTCAGTTATTGCCATAAAAGTTGCCTAATTTTAGCTTAGGGCCTTACATTTGTGCCTCATTTTCAAAAAAAATTGTTAAACATATCTTCAACTACTGATCTGGCAACTACAGCGTGGCATCATGGCGGCATCCGTGTTTAGACACATTTTTGAGCCAGCTTTACCCGCCTGAGGTGTGGAGAGCTCGCTGGTAAGTGGTCTTTCATCAGTCGATGCGTTTGTCAAACGTTTGGATAGGGTTAACAGCGAAGTACCCGGGTACCCGTGCCGCTCACCGCTCGTACGCGCACGGGCAAAGAAAAAAGCGCACACTCGTATTATTTTACTTGTTTGTGGGTTTTGGGGTATGCGTTCGCATTCTTTTGTAGGCTGGTTTGTAACAGGGCATTCGAGGTAAAATCGTTTGTCGCGCGCGGCGTCGTTTCAAAGCAACGTGACGGTTACTTCGTGCTGGCGAGAATCAGCGCAGTCAGACGGAAGCGGTAAGGAAGGTAGAGAGGTCGGGGAAGAGGGCGCTAATATATAAAAGAAAGCGTAATGCAAGACGAGAAATATAACACAACCCGCCTGCATTTCTCCGAACTTCAGGACAGAGCCGCACACGGGTACGTTGTCACAAACTCGAGCGTACGACGTCTAAAAGTACCGTATATTTTTCAACGTCACCTGAGCCACTTATCTTCTCATTGCCGCGCATGCAGACCTGATTGTGTCCCTGTGTTTGAGCGCACAGCCATCCTTTTGCGACATAAGAACCAGCAAACGCGAGAAATTGTAGAAGCCAGCCACATCAGAAAAGCTGGTTCCGAATGTGTCAGTCATCCCTCTATCGCCCTGCTTAATCGAGAAGTCGCATATTTAGACGCACATTGAGCGCTATTTCGGTGCTTCTGGGAATGCGTGTTGGGGGTGGGAGGGGGGTCTTAATCCATGTATGATGCGGTTATCTTTGCTGATTTTTCGCCTTTCGTGCGCCTCAAAGTTCGTTTTGTGGTTTTGTTGTTACGGTTTTTTAGTACTTTCGGCTGAGTGCGCCGAGAACTGTGACGCATTGGGGGCGCGGCAATTGGGCGCTTGGGCATATAAAGCTTTGAATTGTGCAATAATAAACTAGTTGCGAGTGTGCGCTTGTGCCGTCTTCATGTGTTCTTGTCCTCGTTAATTTGCGCGCAGTTTATTTTTCGCAATGCATAATTACCAACTCGCCGAACTCGCAACCCTTTTACAGATCCTATACTCCGTAAAAATGAGTTGCCTGTCCTTTTAGGTACGGCAAAATCTCGCGCAGCGCATCATTCTGCCAGGGGGCCATATCCTAATGTCAATGCACACACTATGAAAGCACCTTGCACTTAATGCGTCACATTGTCTGCTGATAAGCATTTTAGATTCGCCCCTCTCATCATCATTCACTTCGTGGAGATGGCGGGATTTTCTTTCATAGCTTGTTGTCACTGCAGTAATTAATAGCAGAATCAGTCCTACAAATCACAGAAACAGTTCGTTTCACGTTACACACTAACACACTTTGCACCACACGGAGGAACAATCGGTTGCAGTGATGAGGCATAAGGGTAACTTGTTGTTAAAGGGTCATTGAAGACAACCAGCAAGTTGATTTCAAACGGAAGTCGGACCTCCGCATAGCCATTTCAGCATTGATTTAGTGCCAAGATGCCTTAAGTGCTGAGAAATCGCTGTTCAACTGCTCATCAAGCGTGACGCAAACACGACTGCAGTCGCTGTTTGCATCAGAATAAACTGGAAGCAAGTGAAGCAGCGGTGATTAATAGCAGTATATGAGCAACTGAATACAACATTACCACGTACCAAGCAGTTGGTCAGTTTCGGTCAAATCGCTCATGCTTCCCCAAACTCCCCTGTCATTTGCCGTTCGAGACCACTAAGCAAAATGTTTCTCCATTGGACCTGTGATCAGTATTTACGCTTCACTGAAGAAGAACATTGGCCTTTTGAGGCCTCGGAAGTTTTGGCGTCGAACGATTTTCTCATGCGTAGCTCGCATGCTCCCTTGGAAAGCGGTACTGCCACCCCAAGTATGGACGAGTAGCACCATCCAGCGGCAGCCAAGAAAGAAGTTGTGCGCGTCAGGCCACTTAAGCCCTTCCGGTGAAAACGTGTTTTTGCTAGTTTCAACCTTATTTAAAAAAAAAATGCCAGGTTAAGAGGGGTATAATAGTGTTCCCCGTGAGCTAATCTATCAACCTAGAGAGACTTGCATTTTAACTTCACTGTCATTTAAAGTTGTGCTCGAGTATATTGTGCGGAAGTAATATCTTTTTTTTATTGCTGCAAAAGCCACGATGGTTAATGTACTGGCACTTGGTTTTATGAAGCCTTTGCATTCCTAGTTTAAGTACTGAAATTCGCAGGGAACCTGGCATAACAATTTTATTACTGTGCCGAATTATTAAGTTCGTTTAACCATAGTGTCTGTTTTGAATTTTACATGTGGGGCATTTTTTTTTCTTTTTTGCTTTTTCAGGTAGATGTTCCTTTGACTCCCTGCCTGCATTCCGCGAAAGGGGAAATTAGCCTCCGCATCGATGGCCAGAGTGTCTTGACTGCATCATCTTTATTGGAGGACTGTGTAGTCTGTTTGCATCGTTCTGGGTTTTCAACATTCAGTATCCCAAGAAGGCACACAGAGCTCTAACGTTTGTGGAACATGCCTTTTTGGACCTTGCCAGCACCAAATCACGTGTGAAGGATTTAGAACTAATTAACTTTTATCGCATCAATATCCCTCACCAATATTTTATTTGTTTTCAATCCTGTAATCATTGGATAGTAGTTTAAAGAATTTCGTATTATGTTTCTGACGTTTTCTTTTTTTTTTTTTACTGAACAGGGGATATTTGATGGGCCCTTCTGTATGCTGATAATACAGCTATCTTTTAGTGAAGCAATAATATTAACCAACTAATATAACTTGAAACAATTATCTAAATAATGTTGGCAACTGGTGCCAAATGAATCAACTCAAAATTATCGGAAAAACACGAATTACATGGCTTTTTCTTCTCACTCTGAAGAAGCTGTCGCGATACCACCCATTCTGTTCTATATCCTTGCAATTAACTCCTCAGACTGGGTCACTTTTCTTGGCGCATTTGTGTCTTTATCAAAACGCACTGGTATTTTCCGCAGCATATTTCTCGTTCTTTATATTACTCATTTATCCATAGCCATCTCATTGCTGTCTGTCTCCTACATCATTTATCTCTTGTGCCTTTACCATCTACAAAATGCTCGTTACCTTTCAATATCAAATCGTTACACAGCTCTCGCACATTTCACCACCAATTGAAAAAAAATTTTGTTGTTGTAAACCACTGCAACCATTTTTTTCACTTTGTGTACTGAGTACTGATGCGTACTGATAAGTACTCACGCGTTCTCAATCCTCTAGTATTATATAATGATGTCACTTACCATGCCGTTGTGTTTGTGCCTATATGTTTTTCGCGTATTTCCAGTTCTTGTAGTAATATTGTTTCTACAGTTTGTTCAACTAGCACACAGATCGCTCATTTCACCACCAACTGAATTTTTTTTGTTGTTGTAAACCACTGCAACCATTTTTTTCACTTTGTGTACTGAGTGCTGATGCGTTCTGATAAGTTCTGATAAGTACTGACGCGTTCTTGATCCGCTATTATTATATAATGATTTCACTTACCATGTGGTTGTGTTTGCGCCTATCTTTGTTTTTCGCGTATTTCCAGTTCTTGTAGTAATATTAATTCTACGGTTTGTTCAACTAGCATTCTATTGCTGTCTTCCATTCCTAACTGGCGTGTTTTTAGCAATTTACCATTTTTGCTTTCTTATAGGAGGTCGCCCTAAGTTTTTATTTCGGAGCCTCCTTGTGTACACCATGTACCATGTAAACTTGTATGCGAAAGTTCGTTTGAAATAAACCTGAAACCGAGCAAAACCGTGTGAAATCAGTACTCCCGCAGGGAACTAGAAACTCTCCCTTGTGGCCTTGAAAAAACTCCTTTCGGAAGGCCTACAAAACCGCCCAAACTTTGCAAAACTCCATTCAAAAGAAATATATGCTTCCCTTGAACCTCCTAAAAACTCCCCTCGCGAGGCCTACAAAACGTAAAACTCCGTGCAAAAGAAGTAAATGCTTCCTTTGAACCTCCTCAAAACGCCCCTAAAATAACATAAGTACTTCCCAAGGGAGCCATAATAAGCTCCTATTCAACCGCCTAAAAAGTCCATAAACATCACTTAAAAACGCCTTGAGGAAGTAAAGAATACTCCATTTTGATCTCCTTAAATTCTCCCTAACATTTCTTAACACTCCCTAACTACCTCCTTTATATCACCTAAAAACACCCTGTTTTGAGGAGGTAAACAAAACCTCCCTGTTCCATGTAGTAAAAAAAACTCCTACAAGGAGGATCACTAGAGGACAGGCGAAAAACCTCTAGGGAGTATATGGGTGGAAAAAAAGTTTAGAGTGTACTTAAGTGAGGACTTTATTGTGAGGTGATAAATCTGGCAGCGAGATTTCGAATTGCTTCTTATGCATTATGTAATTTTGATGAGGGTTCCAAATAGCAGACGGATATTCAAAATTAGTATGCGTGCAGTCTTCGTAAGGTAATTTTCGGATTTCCGGCGGGCAGGACGTAAGGGATCTTTTGATGTAGCGAAGTGATTTTGCTGAACCGGTGACGAGTTTTATTATGGTATCGGACCATGTTGGTTTATTTGATATTATTACGCCAAGAAAACGATACGACTTGACCAGGGTTAAGGGTTGGAAGTTCACAGAATACTGGAAGGAAAAGTTAGTGCGATCGCGCGAAACGCGCATGAATTTACATTTGATTGTATTGGTTGCGCCTCTTAAAATCAGCATTTGGCAGGCTCTAGAGAAATACCACAAGAAGACGGCTCGAGATGGGCAATGTGGATGTGGTATCACTCATCATGAACGTTTCGTTTCAGGCATCACAATCATGGCTTACTGAATACTTTTGTTATGTGACGCCTCTTTTGTAAGGCAAGCAGGCCGGTGTGTCAACGCGATGCTGAGCGAGCATAGAGTCACACTAAAGCAGAAGCGGCTATGCTCACGTGGCAGCACAATGTGAAGATTAAAAATTCTATCCTCTTCTTTGCGATACAGTGTACACCACTTATAATGTCTCCACTTACATTGCAGAACTGAATATCACGCAAGTTTTCATGACTACGTATTTTCCTCCTTCAATTGAATGCCCAACTCCTTCAGTGCGCCGATGAGACGGCACTAATCTTGCACGGGAATCTTACAATGAGGCTATAAAGCTACTTCAAAATGATGCAACTAAAGTAGGAACATTGCTGAATAAAAATCAAATATTTTAAACAAGAACAAAACCACGCTTTAGAAAACCCGCATAAGACAATAACACGCAACCGACCTATTGTGTTGCATTCTGATTATTGTAAAGACTGTTCGTGCGTACCGCTACAGCTTTTACCCACAGTGAAATACCTGGGTCTTCATTTTGACGAGCACATGTCCTGGGTGCTTAGTTGAATACATTATCAAATGCCTCGGAACCGTGTTCGCCCAGTTATATAAACTAAAATTTAGTTCCGCTATCAACCTGCGCCGGCGGGTTTTTAAGGCCCTAGGCCAGTCTACTCGGCGACATGGAATTTCAGTCTATGGTTCCTGCACACAAATCAGAATACACAGAATGGAAAAGTTAATTAATCGAATATTTTGTAACATATTATATGTTACTGACCTCGAAACATTGAACAAAGGGGTAACAACGCACATTGCCGGCGTGGATTCTTTTGTGGATCTGTATAATGAAGTATTACTTTTGCGAAACTTCTTTTGTACTCGATATAAAAAAGTAGTAAAAAAGCCTAAGGTGCTACTCAAAACAGACCGTTACGAATTGCCTAGAATATATACACACTATGGCAAACGGTGCCGAGAATACTACGTTCCTTTTTATTTCAATCAGTTGCCCCAGGACATAGAAAAGGTATGCTCAATTATTAAGGCGAGATCTCAAATTAAACATTGGTTAAATCATGGAAAGTAATGGAGTGTCGTTCGCAATGTGTTAGCCAGTAGAAGCAGTGATTTATTTCGAAGAGCTCCTTCTCTCCATTCAGTAGTTTGATTTCTTTGATTAGTTTTTACTGCCTCATTCGTTTATATTCTGTATCTCTTAACATATGTGTGAACTTCAAAAATTTGAGATTTTTTGCACTTTCTTAAGTGCGAATGTGCATCTTGTTATTGTGATGGGTAAATGGTGTTTTCGTTTTTGTTTTGTCTTTGGCAAAAGAGTTGCCTCTTCTACTGTTACCCCTGAGCGAGCATCCTGAGTCTATCGTGACCCGCCCACAAGCGATTTGCGCTCCTGCGGGCACAAAATGTACAGTGAAATTTATCGTCAAATAAAATTCTATGTATGTATGCAAGCAAATGCGCTAATGCGAAACCACGTTTATGAGTGAGCAAGTTGAGGAATGTGCGTCCACACTGTCGGGCGACAACGCTTCTCAACGCTGAATATCTCCTTTCATTTTCTTCATTTTTTTTCACTCCTGGAACGATGCCCCTACTTAACAGGATGATTTGTGGTCCCCTCTGAAATGTTCACTAACTGTGCATCGGGCAAACGCATTTTAGGCAGTATTATACCAGGCGCATTTTACGTGTAAGTGGTCTTCTTTCTAATAAAACTGAACGCTTATGCATTAAGTTCTATAGGAGGAAAATGCGTAGTCATGAAAACCTACGTAATATTCAGTTCTGCATTTTAGGTGGCGACAATATAAGTGGTCTACACTGTATCGCAAAGAAGAGGATAGGATTTATTATCTCCGCACTGTGCTGCCATGTGCGCATGGCCGCTTTTGCTTTGGAGTGACTATGCTTTGTCAGCACTGCGTTGACACACCCGCCTCCTTGACTAAAAATAGGTGTCACATAACAATAGTATTGAGTAAACCATGATTGTGATGCATGAAACGAAGCCTTTATGATGACTGATACCAATCCCCATTGGCAATCTCGAGCCGTCTTCTTGTGGTATTTCTCAAGAGCCTGCCAAAAGCTGATTTTAAGAGGGGTGACAAATGTCACATTAACACAAGAGCACGTTGACACCCTACGTCCATGGGACATCTTTGACTTAACAGCTACCGTTTCGGTTTCGTATGTTTTGTCTGGAGCACACGATCTGGATAATTTGCCATTCTCAAAACACTGGTGTGTCCTTGGAAATTTTATTACATAAATTTGAAGCATGAACCCATTAGCGCAGTGTGCGAACACGAGAAGGCCACACGATTTTGAAGCGAGAGCTACAATGGCCGTATTCTCGCCGTTTCGCTGTGCCCGGTTGCCGCACCGCGAGCTTTAAGGATACCTAGAAATCGCCGCAAGTGGCAGCGCCACAGGCAAGCCGTCTGGGGTGACGTCAGAGGAGGAGCCGGTGAAATCGCGTTGAAATAATGAAGGAAGAGCCGGAGTTGCATCGTATATATAGAAGTTCGGTGGGATTCGGCATCAGATATGGAAAGTGAGTCGGAGAGACTGAAACAAGCCATTGAGGCTTCGTCGTGGGAACGAAATCACGAGGATGCAGCGAGCCGATGAGACGTAGTAACAGCGAGCCGCACGCCTCAAGAAGCGTCGTAAGTACGAAACAGCCAGGCGTTGGATTCAGATGAGGATGGTTCGTCGTCTCATTTGGAATCTCGTGGCTAAGCCGCGGATCAACGACGGTATGAATTGAGGAGGAGGCAACGACCTGCTGGGTCAGAAGAAGAACGGGCTCCGCGTTTCGAACAGTAACTTAACGAGAGGTCACAACCAAACCTAAACACTCCGGCGTACGAAGCTGAACGATAGAGGTGTAACTGGACAGAGAACTTAGCTAAACAATAACTTCAACCGTACCTCTCGCTACGCAAACCCAGACATAACTGAGTTAAACCGCAGCAAATTTTTGTATTCCATTTTGAGTGGTCGATGTCGAAATCTATCATGTGCGTGATTAAGTTGTAGCAAGACCTATTTTTGCTGCCTTTAGAGGAGGACCAGAAAGTGCTGCTGGATTACTTAAAACTCAGTAAAACAAATGTGGTTTTCTTTTAATTTGTCTGTCAAGAATTCCTGCTTAGAAATGCTATCAAACAGTTTTAAAGGACAGATAAGCAGGTTGATAATGGCACATTAAGCGGATTATGTGCTCTGTATTACTGGAAATAAATTGTGGTGAAAATCATAAGGGAAGGTGCCGTGCGGGTATATAGAGGAAACGTTTGCTGTCGTGTGGAAGATGTCGTTTGGCCTGAGAAAGGCGACAATGCACTTCAATGTCAATGTGGCACTCTTGGTGCGTACAAAAAATGGCAGAATTTGTCCGACTGGGCAGAAATATTACAACAACATCACTCGAGATGTGCAGGGATGTTTTATTACGCATGATAAACATTTTGTTCATGGGTCACAAGCGCGGTGAGATGAGTTACCGGTAAACATCACTGTCCACATCACTAAACATATTGTCACGAAGCCAAGGACGACGCAGTTGTCTTGCAGGAGAAACAGGTTTATTGGAGCGAACTTGTGCTCCCCTAACAACTCAAAAGAATACAGAGGCGGCGAAGCAGCGGTCAACAAAGTGACTTGCGTCAGCGAGCGTCGCAGAATCGAATGCTCCGGCGTCCGCACTGCAGGCTTTTTATCTTTCGGCGCGCGTGGTTCTCGAAACGTCGATTCACATCGAGAACATAGTAGATCCAAGAAGATTATTCTGGGCTGTTCACGTTAGATCGGAATGCTCTCCCTATCACGACAGATAACACATGCGGCACAGAAAGAAAGAATGGAACACGCGCTTCCCTTGGCGCAGAGATAACACAGACCGGCGCAGCCGGGCGGTAAAAGCAAAACACAAATAAACAAACCCAATGTATGGTTCGCGGCATTACCCCCCCTCTAAGAGTGCATCGACCCGATGCTAACATAAGCGACAGTCCGAACAAATGAAAATAAAAGTTCGTCATCGTCCGTAGAAAGGTTTTAAGCGAACCACGTGGACGACTTCAGGCCGCGTGCGTCGTCGTGATGTGCCGGAGTCACCATCGGGGATCACTTCGTAGGTAAGTTGGCCAACACGTCGTAGAATCTTGTAGGGTCCAAAATACCGTCGCAGGAGCTTCTCACTGAGTCCGCGTCGTCGGATGGGAGTCCAAACCCACACACGATCCCCTGGTTGGTACTCGGCGTCTCGGCTTCGGAGGTTGTAGCGGCCCGCATCCACCAGCTGCTGGTCCGTTATACGAACTCGAGCGAGCTGGCGGGCCTCCTCCGCACGTTGAAGATATCCGTGGACGTCGGCGTTGAGGTCGTCGTCTTCTACGTGCGGAAGCATGGCGTCGAGCATCGTAGTTGGCCTTCTACCGTAGACAAGCTCGAACGGCGTCAGCTGCGTCGTCTCCTGGATAGCCGTGTTGTACGCAAACGTGACATACGGGAGCACTTCGTCCCAAGTCTTATGTTCAACGTCAACGTACATTGACAGCATATCTGCGATTGTCTTGTTCAGACGTTCTGTTAGTCCGTTCGTTTGGGGGTGGTACGCCGTCGTTCTTCGGTGATCCGTGTTGCTGTAGCGTAATACTCCTTGCATCAGCTCCGCAGTAAATGCCGTTCCGCGGTCGGTGATTAGGACTTCCGGGGCTCCATGTCGCAGCACAACTTGGCTTATAAAGAACTTTGCCACTTCTTGTGCAGTCCCCCTCGGAAGAGCGGCGGTCTCTGCGTAGCGCGTCATGTAGTCTGTCGCTACGACAATCCACTTGTTCTGTGATCGTGACGTAGGGAACGGGCCTAAAAGGTCCATTCCAATCTGTTGAAATGGTCTCGATGGGACGGCGATCGGTTGCAGAAGTTCGGCGAGTCTTGTCGGCGGCGTTTTTCGTCGTTGGCAGTCACGGCAGCTCCGGACGTAGTGGGTGACGTCAGAGGTAAGGCCGGGCCAGTAGTACCTCGCCTTGATTTTTCCAATAGTGCGCGCTGTGCCGAGATGTCCGGAAGACGGGTCGTCGTGGCACGCTTCCAAAATTTCGTCACGAAGGTCCGCGGGGATGACGAGAAGGTAATTCGCTCTTGTTGCGGTGCTGAAATTCTTCTTCACGAGGACGGAGTTTCTCAGGCTGAATGCTGGTAAGCTGCGTTTGAAGGTCCTAGGAACGGCAACGTTGCATCCCTCGAGGTACTCGATTATGACGCGTAAGTCGGGGTCGGCACGCTGCTGGGCGGCTAGGTCGCTCTCCGTCACGATCCCGAAGAACGCGCTGTCTTCGTCAGCGTCTTGTGGTGGTGGGTCGACGGGGGCGCGGGACAGGCAGTCGGCGTCGGAGTGTTTCCTGCCGGATTTATAAACGACTGTAACGTCGAACTCCTGCAGGCGCAAGCTCCACCGCCCAAGACGGCCAGAGGGGTCATTCAAATTGGCGAGCCAACACAGCGCATGGTGGTCTGTTACAACCTTGAATGGCCTTCCATACACGTATGGGCGAAATTTTGAAATCGCCCATATAATAGCCAGGCACTCTTTCTCAGAGGCAGAATAGTTTTTCTCCTCCTTCGACAGACCACGGCTGGCATAGGCGATTACCCTTTCGCAGCCGCTTTGCTTTTGGACAAGGACGGCACCCAAGCCTATATCACTGGCGTCCGTGTGCATTTCCGTTTCGGCATTTTCGTCGAAATGAGCGAGCACGGGCGGTCTTTGCAGGCGTTTTTGCAGCTCGCAGAATGCTTTTTCTTGGTCGTTTTCCCAGCTAAAAGGGGTGCTATCTTTCGTCAAGCGCGTGAGTGGCTCTGCAATGCGTGCGAAGTTTGCGACGAAGCGCCGGTAGTATGCGCACAGCCCGAGAAATCTTCGCACGCCCTTCTTGTCTTTCGGCCTTGGGAAGTTCGCAATGGCTGAAGTTTTTGCCGGGTCAGGTAGGACTCCCGCGGCGTTGACGACGTGGCCCAAGAACTTGAGTTCCCCGTATGCGAAACGGCACTTTTCAGGCTTCAGTGTCAACCCCGACGTACGAATGGCCTCGAGTACAGACTCCAACCTTGCAAGGTGTTCGTCGAAAGTCCGGGCGAATACCACTACGTCGTCGAGGTATACGAGGCAGGTGTGCCACTTAAGGCCAGCTAGCACAGTGTCTATGACTCTTTGAAACGTCGCTGGTGCTGTGCACAGCCCAAACGGCATCACCTTGAACTCGTATAGGCCGTCTGGGGTTATAAATGCAGTCTTCTCTCGGTCTCTCTCGTCCACTTCAATTTGCCAGTAGCCGGTCTTCAGGTCCATCGATGAGAAGTACTTCGCGTGGCAGAGGTGGTCGAGGGCGTCGTCGATTCGGGGGAGGGGGTACACGTCCTTTTTCGTGATTTTGTTCAGTCGCCGGTAGTCAACACAAAACCTTAATGTGCCGTCTTTTTTCTTTACGAGTACGACGGGCGCAGCCCAGGGGCTTTTCGAGGGCTGTATAATGTCGTCGCTGAGCATGTCGTCGACTTGAGTCCGGATGGCTTCCCGTTCGTGTGAAGAGACGCGGTACGGTGACTGTCGGGTGGGTCGGGCTCCATCTTCGGTTATTATTCGGTGCTTCGCTAGAGGGGTCTGACGTAGTTTTGCGCTCGACGAAAAACATTCGCTATAGCGACGCAGCAAAGCCAATAACTTGTTCCGTTGTTCTTGCGGTAGCGCCGGATTCACGTCGAAAGGCTGCGGGAGCTTGAAGGTTTCAACAGGTGTGCGCTCAAAGTCGGCGACCGCGATCACGTCACTTGCTTCTTGCGCTTCTTCGAGGAATGCAATTGCCGCGCCCTTGTTTAAATGCTTGTACTCCTCGGTGAAATTCGTAACCAAAATGTGGGATTGGTGTTCCTTGAAGCGCGCAATGCCTCTTGCGACCGACACACCACGGTTGAGAAGCACCCTTTGATCGGTGTCTACGATAGCGTCGACGTCAGGAGCAGCATCTTCACAGTAGACTGCGACCATCAAGCTTGCGCGGGGTGGCAGGGTGACGTGATCATCGGCGATCCTTACAGCTGCACGGATTTCGGGGTTCGGTTCCGGCGTCATGGAGTGGTCGGAGGAAAAAGTTATCGACTTCGTCTGCAGATCGATTATTGCGCCGTTGTCCGTCAAAAAGTCCATTCCGAGAATTACGTCGCGGGAGCAGTTGGGCAAAACGACGAACACCGCAGGGTACGTCGTGCCGTCTATGGTGACGCGCGATGTGCACGTTCCACTTGGCGTCACGAGGTGGCCTCCTGCTGTGCGTATGTGCGGACCGTCCCATCTGGTCATAACTTTCTTCAGTTTAGACGCAAATGGTCCGCTCAACACGGAGTAGTCGGCTCCCGTGTCTACGAGGGCGACTACATCAAAGCCGTCGATGGACACCTTGACGTCGGATGCCGCCTTCCTCGAGTTCCGGGTGCGTCGGGGCGTCGCATCTCGGCTTGTGCGTGTTGACGGTCGGGCACTGTGCGTCGTCGTTGTCATCGTCTTCTCAGCGGACGTCTCGGTCCGGTCGGGTGCGCGTCGCGGCGTATAGCTGTCGTCGTGTACGGGAGTCTCGTCAGGTCTGGGTCGGGTCGTCGGGATGAGGGCATGTTGTGAGTCACTGTCTTCCGCGAGTCGTTGCGTCGTTGGAGGGTTTTCATTTTTCCGCGATCGTGCAACTTTACCTCCAGAAGTTGCATCTTTTAGTTTCCCCCGCGTGGGCTGGGGGACCTTCCACGTGAGAACTCAGCATTGCTACGGCGGTTCGGCGACTGGTATGGGTAGGGTGACGGCGAACGGTTGAAACGGGCTGGTCGACGGCTGGTGTTGGACAGGTACTCTTCGATCTGCGATGGGCGCTGGCCAGTTCGGGGGCGGGGTGCGTCGACGGAGAACCCTCGCAAACCGAGCCTCCTGTAGGGGCAGCGACGGTAGACGTGGTCGGCCTCTCCGCAGTGGTAGCACAGCGGACGATTGTCGGACGTTCGCCACACGTCGGTCTTCCTTGGGGCAGGGGGTTGCGCCGCAGGTGGTCGGGCCGGCGAGAGGGGACGACGGTACGGAGCCTCGTGACGATAGGGTGCAGGTGGGCGAGGGCGATGTACAGCAGCCGCGTAGGTCATGGCTTGCGGCTCGCGAGGTGCTACTGGCGTCGTTGAAGTTCCCAGCGCTTGCTGCACTTCTTCTCTAATAACGTCGGTAAGAGAAGCGACTTGTGGTTGCGGCGGCGTCGGGAGCAGTTTCCGCAGCTCCTCCCTCACTATTTCGCGGATAGTGTCGCGTAGTGAGTCGGAGTTGATAGCGCTGGCACCAAGCGTCTCCGAAACCAGCGCATTGATTGGGCGGTCGTACTGCCTCGTTCGGATTTCGAGCGTCTTCTCCATCGCGGCGGCCTCAGACGCGAATTCGGACACGGTCTTGGGGGGGTTGCGAACAAGGCACGCGAAGAGCTCTTGCTTCACACCTCGCATCAGAAACCGTAGTTTCTTTTCTTCCGTCATTCCTGGGTCCGCACGGCGGAAAAGTCGCTTCATTTCCTCGACGAAGATTACGACTCCTTCGTTCGGGTGTTGCGTTCGAGTTTCCAGTAAAATCGCAGCTCGTTCTTTTCTCACCACGGTCGTGAAGGTCTTAAGGAACTCGGTTTTGAATTGCGTCCAGTCGGTCAAGGCGCTCTCGTGGTTTTCAAACCAAGTTCGGGCTGCATCCTCCAAGTAAAAGAAAACATGCCGGAAGGTTTCTTCATCGTCCCACCTGTTGAAGATCCGCACGCGCTCCAGCTTCTCCAACCATTCCTCTGGATCTTCAGCGGGGGCTCCCCGGAACGATGGCGGTTCCCGGGGCTGCTGCAGCATGATTGGCGACGTTGTTTCTTGTACCATGGTGTTGGTTGCAGCGTTCCTTTTCTTGGGCCCTTCTGGCATCAAACCGAACTCGGGCGGTAAATCTTGCAGGCGGGGGCTGGCTCTTGTTGGACTGGCTTGGCGGCTTTTCGAGGTTGTAGTGGGCATGAAGGGTGCGTACCCAGCACCTCCACCAGATGTCACGAAGCCAAGGACGACGCAGTTGTCTTGCAGGAGAAACAGGTTTATTGGAGCGAACTTGTGCTCCCCTAACAACTCAAAAGAATACAGAGGCGGCGAAGCAGCGGTCAACAAAGTGACTTGCGTCAGCGAGCGTCGCAGAATCGAATGCTCCGGCGTCCGCACTGCAGGCTTTTTATCTTTCGGCGCGCGTGGTTCTCGAAACGTCGATTCACATCGAGAACATAGTAGATCCAAGAAGATTATTCTGGGCTGTTCACGTTAGATCGGAATGCTCTCCCTATCACGACAGATAACACATGCGGCACAGAAAGAAAGAATGGAACACGCGCTTCCCTTGGCGCAGAGATAACACAGACCGGCGCAGCCGGGCGGTAAAAGCAAAACACAAATAAACAAACCCAATGTATGGTTCGCGGCAATATTAACAACCGTAAACATCACTGCTCGTACTCTTTCCAGAAAAAATATTAATAGGGTGTGGAGTTGTCTTTCTGCACAGTGCGTGGTGCAAGCATTTTGCCAAAACAAGCTACCGAATATGCTTTTGTATCGAGTATTCTTAAAGGGACACTGAAGTGAATTTGTTAAGCTCCATGTTTTGCTTGCACTGCGTACACTGGTTCAAATTACACACTTTTGATCGTTTATCTGGTTGACAAGTCGGTAATTCTTTTATAAAGCGCGAAAGAAGTAAAACTACCATGCGTGGTCTGCGGCAGCCGCACCAACTAACGGCTGTGACGAAGGGAGGAGATGCACCTTGATTGGACGATGTCCAAGATTTGCATTCAAACAAGTTTAAAAAAACAATTCAATAAACATGCCTGACATCCGACGGGATCGTTGGATGGGCATTCTCGATATCTCAGTAATCGTCGTACCTCGCTTCTGCCATGTTGTCAGCTGTAAAATGACCAAGATAAACCTCCCAGGATGGCTTGGAATCGTAGCAATCACTAGCCGAGGCCTACGCAGTGGATTAACGCCCTCCACGTCACCGCCGACACTCAAATGCCGTGCGCTTTTCTGCCATATTTGGAGCTTGCCTCACTCATGCCTGTATCGTAAAAAGCCTGTTCGCACCAGGCCAAGAGTCTGCTGATTCTGGCCTGTGTCCACTGCCCGGAAGTAGTCGGTGCTTATGGCAACAGCACGCCAGTGATAATTCGCTAGCGCGTCAGTGTCAGTGTGTGCGTGTTCTGCGAACTGCCTCGTGTGGCAGTAAACGTTAGGGATCAAAAATTGTGACATCAGTATAGAAAACATCGGCCGAAAGCGAAAAAATCAACTCACAAAACAAGCACACTAGGGGATTCGAACTTGCGACTTTAAAAATTATATGCCTAGCGCCCCAGTCCACTCTGCCACGGGCCTTTTCTTTAATCCTTAAGGCATAAAACTTACAAAGAAATGGGGGAGAGGTCAACCAAGAGGGTTGATTGTCTCAAAAGTCACTTCCATACTTTAAGCTTGCAGTTATTTGTGCACTTTCATCACAGTAAGTTCATGCATTACTGATAGCAAGTCATTATCACAACCTTGCTTAACGAACACTTCGAGTATTGTACAAATATTTCCCGCGAAATAAGAGCACACAGAAGGCGCATCCGCCTCTGTATTCCTAACAGCCATGCGGCTCCTCCAGATTCCGTGCAGCCCCAGGAGAAAAAAAAATCATACGCGCAGTTTCAGGAATGATAAACAAGTACTGAATGCCATGGTATAAGGAAGGTCTTTTTTAAGGGTTCGTTGGAGGACGTTCCAAAAAAGAAAGCATCCCAATAATCTAAGAAAACATGTTTCACACTTTCTGGCTTTTTGCACAAGAAGCAATTGGCACCCCATTGCAGATAAATATCCTTGCTTTGCATCCACGTTTTAAAGGAGCCATAAAGAGAAAACACAAGTTTGGTTCATTCGAAAGATTGCCTCGTTAGAAGTGTACTGACACCACTTTTAAAACAAACTTCGCTCAAATACGCTACATAATTAGGAAAAAAGGGAATGACCATGCGACCCACCAGCTCATTTCCCGCAACAGCACCTATGATGTCACACGAGAGTGCTCTGTGATTGGCGGAGGCCGGCAAAAGCAAACGCAAGTTTGGCAGGGCTTACCAGTTTGCATAGTGAGCTATATGCCCGTTAAACATACTGCACATTCCTTTTATGGCACTAATAACGGTGGAGTGAACGGTTGAAGTTTCGAATAAACACGCAAGCGTGTATGCCAATGCGAAGAAACTACCGCCAGCCGAACTCGACATCTCGCCGTCGCCACCGTCGCGGAGACGAATTTTCGGGTTCGAGGCTCTTCGGGGCCAACGAACCGCCCCAGCACGCACAGCCGCGACCTTGCTTGGTATCGTAATCCCTTCACCGGAGGTTGGCCGTCATATCGCCAACCAACAAAGGTAAAAATAGAAACAAGGGGAGTAAGGAACAGCAAGCAGCGACGAGATAGTGAAAGTCGTCGCATAAGTTTCGGAATGGTATTGGTTTGCTGCTGTTGTTAGGAGCTCGTTTCCGGTTTACAACCACTGGAAACTTCAGTTTGTTCGACTACTTTACAATGAAGTTTCGTTGCTGCGTTTTGAAATTCCCATGTAGTACCGGCAAATCGTCGAGGGAGTGCGACATCCCCGCCGGTGAGGAAATCTCCTTTCAAGTGCTGCCCAACGACGAACCTCGGCGATGCAAGTGGCTACGTTTGTAAACTTTGCAAACGGAGGAGAAAGAGAGCTAAAGGAAATACGAGTGTGCTCGCTTCATTTCTGAGGAAGTGATTACGGCAGGGACCCTTACGTTAGCTCACTCCTGGGACATGCTGGCGCTCGTCGCCGATTTCGTCAAATCGCCGTCGAAGCGCTCTGACCTTGAGGGAAAAAATGCCGTACACACCGCGCATTGACGCTCGTATCTTTCTGGTCGGGGCAGAGAGCTCGCGCGAACGGCTTTCCATACACGACACCTGCCAACTGGCATAAGCGATACTGCTAATGAAATTGAACTATTATTACCCGTAATAAAAATACGGCACATACGTACCAGTCTGTATTCGTCCGTCGCGACGGGGCTGACGAGGCAGCGGTGCCGACGGCTGGGCGTTCGTCTGTTGTGGCTATCGCGGCATTGTCGCTTTCCGGTCCATCCGCGTATCCCACAACTCCTGCCGCTCGTGCACTTAGAAGCATTCAGCGTTCAAGTGGTGTGAGGTTGTTGAATGCAAGCCCGAGCTTATCGGCGAGAGTTTTGTTCTCCGGATCTGGCGATTCCATGACTAGGTCTGCGGGTGCACTAGGTTTTATTAGTATTTTTAAAATGGCCGCCGTCTCGGTTTCGGCACGAGTTCCGGTTCCTGTTTGATTCCCGCGTGTGGGTGCTATATGGAGTCGACATACTAAGTATCTGTTTCATGGTCCGGCTCGTATGACGCCAGTGTTCACGTCACGAAATGGAAAATTTAGCGGTAGATTCAAAATTTTGGCTTAAATTACCTTATTTCTCACTGAATAAAGCATCAATTTCTTGCGGGAAAGCGCTTAGGGTACTATGAAACCCCTAATCTTTCGAATAAAACAAACTTGTTTTCTCTTCATGGCTCCTTTAACCGATAGCGCTCCTGTGTGCAGCTTGTGAAAAAAGGTATTTACCCCTCCCGGTACTGTCACTTTTTAACTCTTTTTTAAACATCTTGACCTGGGCCAGCACGGACCTGGGCCAGTCAGCGAAGCATTGCATGTGCACTTGCGCAGCGCTTGTGTGGAGCGACCTTGACTTTGAGCTAGATACAGTGTACAATCTAACAAAGTAAAGAAAGGCACATTCTTTCATTCACAAACGTGTCGTGGCTTCGTTTCAACCAACGCCGCCTGTATAAACATTGCCTAACGCGTCACGCGATTTTCAACGGAAAGGGTAGGGACGCTTAGTTCTGACACTCATCCGCTATGTGGCGCGCGCCGGTGGACATCTCGCCTTACGTCACTGCTCGCGAGTCGCGAACGCCGCACCCGTGTGTCCGTCGACTTGCCTGTTGGGTTTCAAGAGCCGTTTCGCTCGCATCTTAGCCGCGACGGGGCGATAGTTCTGGGGCGCGCTGGGGATCTCGTTAACGTGTCGCTCGCTTCATACTTGCTGCATTTTTCCAAAGATGACTGACGGAGGAGGAACTCAAATAGCGTGAGAACATTAATTGTAGGCTAGATAAATAGTGAACAGAAAAACTATATTTTCGGATGGTGCAGCTAATATTTTACTGATGTTCGTTCTCTCTGGAGGATTTAGGGAGGAAAAAATTACGTGCAAAGGTTTTATTCGGGCACTCACTTCTATTACATTTCAAAAATATCACGTGCTTGCAAATTTCAGAAGATAATAGAAAACAAAAGGATAAGCAGCTGAGGGTCCCGCCACACTGTCCGGACAATTCTACAGTACAGTCTTCAAGTTTAAAAGTGCGTACCAATGCGGAGTGCAAACAGCGGGAATCAAACAAGACCGAAATGCGGAGGGGACAGAGGGGGGACGCCCAACTCAGAAAATTTCGAGGCCCGTGATTCAAGTAGATAAGCGCGCAAAGCCGGCATCAGCATGCGGCACCACAAGTTATTTCGCTAAGAGGCAAAGGCTGTTTTATCAGCGCCAGACCAAGACAGACAGGCATGGTGAAAAAGAAGGCGTAGGACCGCCGCCTGGGGAACCCTAAACAAACTTAAAACTATTTTGCGTAGTTCTGAGGAGCGGCGCTGGCTGGCGGACATGAAAGTACGCAGGAAAGCTACGGAGCGGGTAAGGGTAGGAGAGAGCAGCAGGAGAGTGGCTGTTTGGCCATTTTTCGCTCACACGTTAGGCAATGATTATGCAGGCGGCGTTGTTTCAACTAAGCGAACGAATTGTGACGCCCAACGGCGGCCGCCGGACTAAACGCTGGGCGGACTGACTCTGCTTGAAAGTAGGCGAGACGTGCAGTTACTGAGTCAAGCCAAGTCATCTTCCCCTGACGTCACCAGAAAACGTAACAAAAAATGGGCGGGAATGAAGAGAGGGGGACAGCAATTTCGAATTGGTTTTTCTGCTAAATAAATTCTGGCAAACGCGCTTATAATGGTCGACACACGGCCTATGGACTCCGTTCTACAATTTGTATTAGTAATCTCGCAATATTTACAAATCTCTTCAGTGTCCCTTTACAGCTGCAGCAGTGCTTCAAGGAATGTTCTCGAAAAAGCACTGGGGTTTACAGCAGGCGCAGGTTCTTCATGACTAGAAAAATGTAGGACTAGAACTGGTCGTCCGGCGGACATCCAAGTTCCGTATCTTTTTATCCCCTGGACGCCCCCTTTACATTTATGTCCGGAAATATCTGATATTCAACATCCGCCGTAGGTCTAAAAGTCAGGCTCAAACGTCTGTCGGACGTCCCTAGGATGAGCTATTCCTTTGCTCCGGACCGTGCCGCGGACGTCTGTAGAAGATATGCCGGATTCTTCCGGATGTCCGACGCTCGTCCATATGTCCAACGGATGTTCGAAGGATAGCTGAAGTCTAATGGGATTACTGGCAAGTTTTAGGTAACGAATAATGGTGGGAACACAGTTTAATAAATCACGTTCCAGAGCGTACGGACTCGTTATAACAGCGATGACCGAAAAAGTAAAACCTAATACATTTTCTAGCATGTGTGCACACTACAATGTACGATTGCACACCACAACTAATGGTCAGCAGCAGCAACGTAAATTTGCAGAAGATTAAATTTTCTACAGCCAGAACTATAACTCAGGGATAGTTGAACAGTTACGAGTCTCGTATTTTTGTCAAGTATAGTTGAATGGTTTGTACACACGTTTGAGTACAAGGCTTTGTACACATGTTGGAGTGCATAAACGATAAATTACATTGAAAACGGTTCTTTAAATATTGCAGTAATGACATTTTTTTTTTCAAAGTGTGGAAGCAAAAACTGCCATTACATTTTTCAGGCTCACCAAATTTGTTATACCATTATTTAATTAAAACGGCTTTATAAATCAATTAAAAATAGAATGTTTTTAATTAGTATTGGATAATACATATTGTTATTGTGGAGGTTTCCAACTTTCTAAGAAATAGAAGGCGAAAGCTTCGTTTGGCAGGCTATTGATCAACTGTACGATTTTGCATTCGCACGCTGCGGCAGCACGCGTCACAACTTGATCAGAGCTCGGGACAGCACCCTCCGGTCCATCCAACCGCCTGCATTTACCATGACCGTGTGGCCGATTTTCTGTGAAAATGCCCATTAAACTCTGCTGCCGAGCCAACACACGCTTGATTAGTCGCCGCTACAGCACACTCGGTTGGTCGTTTTCTCGATTACCGCCATCATTTCCCGACGCATAGTGCGTCACCCTTTTCCCGTATCCTTGTTCTTGGCACCTTTCGCACTGCCGTTTCCGTTTCCTGGCGCAAATTTTGGCTTCACGCCCCTCTGCTTCACGCACCCTTCCTGGGCGCGCAGTCTCCAGCTCAAGTTCTCTACGTCGCACACTCCAACACTCCGCTTTACTTAGGGATTTGTAAACATTGTGGGATTACGAGCGCAAATTGTCCGGAGTCCCTAGGCCCTGTTTCGACCACCCTGGCACGTTTACGCGAATTTGTTTAGTAGAAAAATCAATTCGAGAATGCTGTCCTCCTCTCTGCACCCTCGCCCATTTTCTGTGGCGTTTTCGTGGGACGTCTGGAGGAGATGATCTGGTAATTGGCTGCGGTACTGCACGACTCGCCGGCCTTCCGACAGAGTCAGTCATTTTGTCGTAGGGGAACCGCCGAAGAAGAAGGAGAACACAAAGCTCCGAAGAGAAGGGCGTGTGTACATTGCTCTCAGCCGGTGCACCAATGTCAACAACCTTTATCTCACCAATGCTTACGGAGACCACCGATTCTATCACAGAGATGACAACATCGACAAGAACATGATAGACGAGTTTCGGCGCCTCGAGAACCACCGCCTACTCACGGTAACAGAGCAGTACTTGCGTGCCTTTGCCCCCGGTGTGGACCCGGGCGTGGAATTCCCTCTGGCGCTAGTAAACACCAGATCACTGAACATAACCGCAACACAATGGAACCACACAGAACCGCCACGATGCTTTGCATCCTCATCAGGGTCCCCACGGGAAGATGGTGTAATTTTTTGTTAGTTTTTACACTGTATCTAGCACAAAGTCAAGATCGCTTCGCACAAGCGCTACACAAGCGCACATGCGACGATTCGCTGACTGGCACGCGAGTAGAAAAATATAAGATCACTTGAAGGCGGGAGAAGAGACAGCGAGGTCAATATAGGTACTAAGGAAACCAAATCAACTAAAAATTTTACCGTACTGCGTAAAACTAGAATGCAGGAAGCACTTTTTGCGTCTCGGCGAAGAAGCGCAGCGGTCAGTAGCACGACTACGCATCTGCGAACGCTTTTCCGCCTAAGAAACGCAATTGCTAGACGTGAGATATTGTGAAAAATTGGGGGACGCTTACTGCACGAGCGCAATACAACAAATAGTCACCTAAGCTGCTTTAAATCCCAAAATTAAATAAAAGTGTAAAATGCCTATACATTATATACATTATATTTCTTACACCAGCAGCGGTCGTCCGTGGCCGTGGTCGTCTGTTGCCGAGAGGTAGAAGACGCCGTTCGGAACGGCTGTCTTTTCATGCTCTCAGCTGGAAACAGCGCATCGGTCACTGACCGAGGTACTACTTCGTCTGAAACTAATATGGATAACTACAAGATCATTCTTCCTCGTCTCCCAACCGGTAACGTTGTCTTGAATACCGTTTTCCTGCATGCGGACTTGAAAGGCCGTCCTTACCGGGCTCCTGACTTTAGGGATTCGTTGGCTCGCGTTATCAACCTGCGTGATGTGTTGTGCATCGGACAATATCAAATGAGTCACGTTTGGATGCTTACCTGCGTCTCCAACAGTGTTAAGCAAAAGCTAGTCCAGCTCGAGCACATCACCGCCAAGGGACTAAAGTGTATTGTGTTTGACCCGGAAACGAGAAACATCAAAATGAAGCTACTTTGGGTGCCACGCCATTTGGACAACCGGAGGATTACTGAAGCGCTGGAACCATTCGGATCTACCCAGTCTGTTGCTAGAGAGATGTGGAGGTGTCCAGGAATGAACCACATGGAGACTGGAGCTCGGGAGGTGTCCCTCACATTGAAGGATGGCGTCTCGGTCGCTGACATACCGCACATGATGGACGTTTATGGGAACCAGTGCCTTGTACTGGTCCCTGGTAGACCACCTCGTTGTCTGTGTTGCAACAGGATTGGGCACGTACGGCAGCAGTGTCCTACACCACGGTGCACCGAGTGTCGTCGGTATGGCCACACCGCCGAAAGGTGTGTCATGACATATGCGGACAAGCTCCGACAAGGTAACGAATTACCAAGTGTTGAAGATGTGTCCGCTCATGTCATGGATGTCACGGAGGTAGTGGACGCACCGGGGGAAGTTAGCCAGCCAGTGTTGGCGGGACCTCCGGAGGCTGTGTCAACAAATCCTGCAGCGGGGAAGAGTGAGCAAGTGGAGCCCCATACGGTGCCACCTGGTCAAGTGATAAGTGGATCGACAAGTGATGAGCAGGGGGAGCCGATTGGCATGGATTCCGCGACTCCCATTGACGCCTTGGAGGAAGACCATGTTTCAGTACCACTGCCTGCCAGCGATGATGAGAGGAGCGACTTGTCTCCCGGTGACGTTGGGGGCGATGCTTCCGTTACTTGCCCCATGGAGATTGCTTCATCATCTTGGGTGGATGCTGTGGCTTTGCCTGACGACGTTCCGGGTGGTAGCAGCGGGCCGATGAAAAGGCCTGCTCCTGTGGATGGCGAGAAGGCATCCATCGCGGGCAAAAAGCAGGCGTCCACCGTACTGGACTCCTCCGACGCTGCTGTTCTGGCTAGTGGTCTTGTGCCGCTGGCTGGTTCCAAGAAGCCAGGAAAGGTACTGTCATCCGTTAGGGTGGTTTATCTGGAGGTGACAAGGACATGTAAGATGCTCCCACAGTATGGCAAGTGTCACAGCACTGCACGCTGCCACACTTAATGTGAGAGGCCTGAGGAACAGGAGACGACAGTACCAGCTTTTGCGCCTCCTTAAACGGATGGACGTGAGCATTGCGGCCATTCAGGAAACAAAGCTCTGTGGAGATGAGGACATATCGGCAGCATTAGAGCCCTTCTTAGAGCAGTACAGTGTTTGTGTTAGCCACTCCGTAGGCTTGTCTGGGGGATGTTTTGTCTTCATCAGCAAGGGCATAGGTTTTTCTTGTCTCTCGTGTAGCACCGATACTTCGGGGCGGTTTATTTGCGGTGACCTTGTCATTGCAGGTGTTGAGTGGCGTGTCATTTGCCTCTACGCCCCCGTGAACTGTCGTGAGCGTACGTCGTTTTTCTGTCGTTTCGGGATTTTCTACGCACGCAAAGAAAAGTCCTCCTCATGGGGGACTTCAAATGTGTATGTAATGCGCAGGATCGTTCTAGGCTTAGCGTGCAATATGACCGCAGCGCAGCCGCCCGGGCTGATCTAGTGCACGAGCATGGTCCTGTTGATGTTGGAGAGAAGAAAGGGAGTTCCGTGCACTTCACTCACTTTCAGTGCACCTCGAATGCACGCCTGGATCGAATTTACATTTCTGCAGAAGAAGTTTCTGGTATTTCCGACTATACTGTGCGCCCTATTTTTTTCACCGATCACTGTATGGTATCTGTTTACTTCGGTTGCTCAAAGCCGCGTGGTGTGCTGCCTCAGTGGGATCTATGGAAGTCAATGTCTCCTTATTGGCCGATGAAATCTTTTGCAGAAGTATTTCAGAGTGTTTACACAACACTTGCAATAGCTGAGCTTTCATTATATCAACAATGGGCTCTTTTTAAGCAAGAGGTGCGAAACTCGGCTATAGAAGAGTCAGCTCGTCTTGCGTTTCTAAAACGCTTTCATGTTCGTGAACTTTCCCGTACACTGGTGGACCTTCACGAACTGGAGGCAGCAATGCCTGGATCAAGTATTGATGAAATTGGCGTAACTAAAGGATAATTGCAGCAATATGTTACTGAAAAATACCACGGTGCATTAATTCGGTCCAGAACACGAAGGTTTTTTGACAGTTATCCCACTCGCCGTTCGCTGTGTGATGAGCGCCAATCGGCTCTTGCAAAGGAGATAATTGAGATTAATCATAATGGTACTAGGTATACCGACTCAGCTGATATTGCCGGTGCATTCCATGCTCATTACAGCAGGTTATTTGGTGGGTCCAATGTCGTGGGTCAAGAACGTGGCTTTCATTCTCTCATTGGGGCACTTCCAATGCTTGCGGATGATGAGTGTACCGTGGTTTCCGGCCCTATTACACTGGAAGAGGTTAAGATTGCCATCTCTTCGCTTAAGACAAACAAGACCCCTGGACCGGATGGACTGAGCGGGGAATTTTATCAGAAGTTTTCTGATATCCTCGCTCCAGTCCTCTTGGACATATTCATAGCCGCATACGATCACGGTGTTTTTCCCCCTACCTTTTACTTAGGGCACACAGTGTTAATACCGAAAACTGCGGATGAACACAAGCTGAGATCTGTAGAGGGCTATGGGCCAATCTCTCTCTGCAATGTTGACTATAAAATATTCGCCAAAGTTTTATCTAGCCGTCTTCAACAGGTAATTTCTAGTTTAGTGGGTTCTCACCAAACGTGCGGTATTAGGAACAGAAGTATTCAAACGAATATACATATTGCTCGTTCTATATTGGAATGCGTGTCTGATTCGGTTGAACAGGTGGCCCTTATCCAAATTGTCCTTCCGAAAGCATTTGATCGGGTGTCTCACGACTTTTTATTTGCACTTTTGGAAGCGGCTAATGTAGGTGGTGTGATATATAGAGGCATTCAGCTTTGCTACAAGAATTGTACTACACAACTTGTCGTCAATCGCATCCTCTCGAAGCCAGTTCAGATCAGGTCGTCTGTTAGACAGGGCTGTCCTCTATCGCCGCTACTGTTTGCACTGTACATAGAGCCTCTTTGTGTTAGCATACAAAAGAGCCAAAGAGTACGTGGTTTTTCGTTAGCGTCATGTGAAGTTAAAGTTCTTGCGTATGCTGATGACATTGCCTATTTTTGTGTTGACAAGCGTAGTGTTGTCGAAGCCCTTGCATTGCTAAGGAGTTTTGTGACGTGTCTGGAGCAGTCATGAATATGGAGAAAACTAAGGGGTTTTGGCTCGGCCTGTGGGAACCAAACCTCACAAATTTGCAGGTATTAATTGGGACAGCACACCGCTTGAGTACCTTGGCGTGCCTTTGCACCAAATAAGGAACTCAGGACCACACTGGTCTTCAGCACTCACGCATGTCAAGCGTGCCTCGCTGGCATGGCTGGGGCGAGAACTTTCTGTATTTGCCCGTGCGCAAGTCTGCAATGTCTTCTTGGTAGCAAAGCTTGTTTATGTGCTTCAGGTACTGCAGTGTGCGCGGGCGAAAGTCTAGGCTCTACAAAGAGTGTTTGTTACCTTCGTGTGGGGATCTGAATGGGAGCCAATGCGCAGAGATAATTTGTTTCTTCCTTTACGGTCTGGTGGTGTTGGGTTAATGCATTTGTTTGTGCACCAACTTGTGTTTCGGTTTTTCTTCTACAAGTCGGCGGAGCATCCATTTTTACGTACTGTAATTCACGAGCGCATAAGTTACCATCTGCCTTTTCTCCTTGTTTCTACGGGTGAGGTGAACCAAAAGCCGCCATGGGGTTTTCTAAAAAGTTGTAGATACTTTTCATTTCCTTACTGCGCGGTTTTCTTTGGAGTACCCGTTTAGCCTTTCAAGGACGGCTATGACGAACACTTTAATTCATAATCTATTCCCCGTGCCTCTTTATCGCCAGCCATACTCGCGGGACCATACGAATAATGTTTTAGACCGTGTCAAGCGTCTGTGCGTGCCGCCAAATGCCAAAACGTTTTTCTTTAAGCTTCATTCGCAAACGCTGCCAGTTAAAACATGGCTGCGAGACAAAGGAATGTCGATCCCTTGGTCAGACAATTGCCGCTTGTGCAACTAACCAGAAACTATTGACCACTGTTTTGTGCTGTGCCGTGACGCGGTGTTTTTCTGGGACGTTTTGCAACGGACAATAAAAAAGGACATTGACATCACCCCATACACCATTCGCTTTTTGGCATTTGAGGACGTTAATCGGGTGCCGTATGACGTTTTTGTGCTCCTAGGTTTGTTTAGCTTGTGGAAGTGCCGCATGACTGATCGGCATGCTGAACCCCCTAGGCCGACCAAGGTCATTTTTCGGGAGCAGACGGCGTTGGTACGGAGCGTTTACGTTGCGCAGAGTGATCCACCAGAGTGGCTGCATCTTTTGGATGGGTGCGTTTGCTTGCCTGAGTTTTGAATGGGTGCCGACCTTTGTTAGACTGGCGTGCTTACCCTTTGCTGTCTGTTAGTGTTTATATTGTGTGTCAATTGTCTTGGCTGACTTCCCTCTAAAATTTCCATGTATTAAAGAAAAAAAAGTCGACCGTGGCCGAGTGGTCTCGCGCGTTGGGTTTGTTATTGCAACTTCTTTGCAAGTCGCCAGTTCGAATCCCTGGAGGGTTTATTTTTTTAAGTTGCTTTTTTGTATTCCGCCGATGTTTTCCATACTGAGTTCAGCTTGTTTGGGGCTGTCACGTTCACTGCTCCACGAATTAGTTCACAGAACGCGCGCCGGCTAACTGGCGCGCTAGCAAGTTCTCGTTAGCGTTTTGTTGCCATAAGCACCGACTGCTCGCGGGCAGTGGGCAACGGCCAGAATACACGGACCCTTGCCCTGGTGCGAACACGCTTTTTACGATGCAGGCATGAGTGAGACAACCTCCAAATATGGGGGAAAAGCATATGGAGTTTTAGCGTTTGCGGGGGCGCGGAGGGCGTTCATCCACTGCGTAGGCCTCGGATAGTGATTGCTACGATTCCAAGTCGTCCTGTGAAGCTTATCTTATGCATTTTACAGCCAACAACATGGCAGATGCGCGGTACGACGATTACTAAGATATCGAGAAGCCCATCCAACGATGCCGTCGGATGTCAAGCATGTTGTTTTACACAACCGAAATTTGTTTGAATGCTAACCAATCACGGTGCGTCTCCTCCCGTCGTCACATCCTTTAGTTGGAGCAGCCGCCGCAAACCGCGCATGGTAGTTTTTCTTCTTTCACGCTTTGTAAAATAATTACCGACTTGTCAACCGGATAAACAATGAAAAGTGTGCCAATTTAGCCAGTCTACGCAGTGCAAGCTAAAACGGGAACTTTACAAATTCACTTCAGTGTCCCTTTAAGTGTACCCTTGAATCTATGAACCCTTCCAGGGTTATCTGGGTCAGTAGCTGCAGAAACTACCGATCGGGTAGCTGGGCCTCAACAAAGGGGCTTCAAGTAACGTTCTCAGCGTTTCTGTGGACCTTGCTAAAGGCCAGTTCCCCAAAACAAAAAATGAATACTTGTAATGTCTCTTCGAGGAAAGATAGCTCGACTAGCTTCGCTGGCTTCAATTTCCGGCTATCAGTTGCTTGCATTTGTAACGATTAGTGGATGGGCGCTGTAAGTTTGCATTACTAGCGGCACCATATTACCGTTACTGAAATTTCAAAATGCCAGAAGACAAATACCAATAAATATCATTGGCACTTCCTTTATTCTCAATTCAGCTCTAAATACTGTACTTCGATAAAACCAGAAGAGATTTCTATATAGAAGGGGGAAACATACTTTTTATTTATTTATTTTTTTTAATTTATCTCAATTTAGTGATAACAATTTACAACCCAGAGAGAACCAAAAAAATTATGGCTTATTGTAGTTAAAAACAAATGTTTCTTTTGCATTGCCCGGCAATTGCACGCACATGTAAACTTTTTTCTTTAAATAATATTTACGCAAACATAAGCCACGAAGAAGTCTACTTGTTTTTAAGTATTTTTTATTATTGCGATATATTAAAAATTAAACTAAACTTTTTTCAAGTCATAAGGTCAGGGATAGTTTAGGTATCAAACAATTTTACAGTGTTTCACAACAGGAGAGACAAGAAAAGAGAGAAACATTTTTACAAAGCAGACATCTTTGCTCATTGGGGCTGCGCACATTAAATTTAAGTAGTATTGTTGATTTTGTTGACAGAGACAAAAAGAATCCCAGGACACCGAAGCACTTCTTAAGATGCAATGCATGGGAGAAAAGTATAGTTTAACTGAGTATTTTTTCAGTGGTACATTTGCACAGTTCGGAATTCATCGCCCGGTAAACCAAATCTTTGAAATGTTTGGAGGGGAGTGAAAGGCTCCGCGTTCATTCTATTGATTGTAATTAAATTACGTGGCTCCTACGCCCACAATGTCCTGTGCGCTGCATATGTCCTCAAAGTGTTTGTTTTTGATGACGATGAACAACTATATTTGCTCCAAATTACAGAAGGGAGGCTAGGCGTGGGAGGTCCTAAAATCGTCTCCCCTTACATGCAGCCGCCCCTAGCCCTTGCCCAGAGGAAGCATCCGAGGCAACTTCGACGAGAGCTTCTTGAAGGTTGGAATTAGGAGATGAGCTAGTAAATCTCCCACTGCTACAGTGGGGTGACCCCGAGATGCAATACTTGCTCTGGACCGCATGACTACAGAACGTGTTTAACAAAGCGGCAACGGAAATACGCGAACTGCGCTGGACCACACCCTGCCTCTTCTTCAGGTGTCTACGAAGCAAATGGGCGTCATACATTCAGAGAGATAAAAACCTTAACCGCAAACAAGACAGACAGCCACAGCCTCTCCCATACTACGAGTGGGGATCGAAGACGGCGCACAGCTAAAGAGAATTTGACCACAATACCCGTGCTGACCGGTATTCGTCAATACTCAATGGAGAGAAGATCACCCGTGAGCGGAGGGGGGAAATACCCAGAAATGGGCTCTCTCCTCCGGCGCGTCCTGCCCCCTGATGCGACAACCACAAATGAGGTACCCCGGCTCGAGAACGAGGTTTCTCCCCAAACTGCGCAACATACTGTAATGAATTCCACCAGAAGACGCCAAATGATACCAACTCCAACAAGTGACTTCAATCAGATGCTTTT
The DNA here is from genome assembly GCF_048455015.1 of Haemaphysalis longicornis. Taxonomy (NCBI): domain Eukaryota; kingdom Metazoa; phylum Arthropoda; class Arachnida; order Ixodida; family Ixodidae; genus Haemaphysalis; species Haemaphysalis longicornis. The sequence continues at coordinate 7,152,303 of NW_027526257.1, read as the reverse complement.
AAATATGTGTTCATGGCCCCGAAAGCGATCCTATATGCTCTTCAACCAGCCAAAACCTACTTGGAGTCAGGGCCCTACTGGAAATGGAGCAAGTTATCATGCAAGGCGGGCATGGAATGTAACTTAATGGACAGTTGGTATAGACAGTGCGTAATATTTTAATGGAATTGTAATGGCCTCAGGAGAAAAATGGGAGATTCCCGTAAGTTTGTAGGGCGATATAACTTCCCTGTGATGTGCATATCAGAGGCCCGCACTGAACCGATCTTTCGTTTGGAAAATTATGTCGTGTACACATCAGACCGAGTTTTTGCTCCAAGTCGTGCAATGTTGTGTGTACGGCAAGATATACCGTCTCTGCTAGTCGCATCATCGTCTACCGAAGTTCCACAATTTGTGCGGTGCAAGGTTGTATTGGGAAACACAACTGTTACATAAGTGAGCGTGTGTATTGGACCGCATACTGCAATAGCTTGGACTGAGCGTACCGCAATGTGCCGGCCGGTCGGAAGCTTCATTATTTGTTTCGGGAATTTCGATGTTCCACATGAGTTATGAAACCTTTGTGCACGCGGCGACCCCGTCAGCGATAGACCCTGACCTGAGACTACCCAGGTGGTGAGATGCTCTCTAGCTAAACCTGGATAGCCCGGCACTGCGCCAGCCGTGCATAGCACATTAAACCTTATGGATTCGACACCGAGACCCCGTTCCTCGTGGTTTTGTTGGGTTGTTTTGTCTCCACCCCCAATACACAGGCCAATCAGCATCCCCTGGCGACCGGATTCGGTTGGACTGCAATATCCGGGCTTAAACTTCGGTGGGCAACGCACCCCGTAACCCTGTAACACTGGTCACTCTCTCTCACCAGAAAAAAGGAAGAAGTCCAAAGCAAGCCTAACAAATACCACAAACACTCAGAAACCGGCTGAGACACTTGCAGGCGGCCGGGAAAGCTGCTATGAACGTGGGCTGCGTCGCCAGTTCCCACGCCTCGTCCAAGACCTGATAGCTGCTCCGAACCAGCTGGAACCCACAACCATCCTCCGCCGTTGTCAGGCGATGCCCTCAAAATTACACCCCCCGCTAGAATCACACGTAGATAACACTGGATATGGCGGCCGCCGTAGGCGTCGCATCCCTGCATCCACGTGAACTCCCCCGCACGCCCTCACTCCGCGCGATGACAGGCCAACAAAGGGAGAACTATCGCCAAAAATCGGTCACTGTCCAACCACAGTTGACAGTCCAATCTCCACGCCTATGGCGGTGCGTCGGAGCGAAGGGTTTTACAACCCGCCATTCCGCTAAACGTACACGCAGTGGGCCACAGATCCAGCTTCCTTCAAGCTCGCGGAATGCCCTTCGACCCCCCGGGAAATCAACATTTTCCCACAGTCGCACCACTCGCGCCGACCAAAACAGCCCGACAACGCTGTTGACACCCGAGACATTGTGTCCCCACGCCAGCGGCTTGACCCAGAGGCGATTCGCATTTAACAAGCTGGCTGCCATAAAGTTATTCATTCCTCGTTACCGGAACCGCCGCTCCCTCTGTGTTCTACTCATCCCGCGTCGTTGATTCCTGGAATCATCATCATTATCATCTTCTTCATTTTTGAACTCTTAAAGGCCCCTTGCGGGGTATTACATAAGGTGAGGCAAATGCACAATTCAACAGATGCATGATTGTCAATGGTACAAAGCATAAACGTGAGGGAACTACATGATAAAAACAGGGTCGACAGAAGGAAATGAATATACATGGAAGAAAACGGTAACAGTTGTAAATTTACTAACAAATCAAATTATTAGTCATTAGCTGTTTAAATTTGAAGGGGTTTTGTCCGTTGACTATGGATTCGGGCAGGTTATTCCAATCTTCAATGGCTGTACGTAAAAAGGGTTTGTTGAAAGCATTAGTTGAACCATGCAAGTGCGTAAACTTAAAGAGTTGAAGTAGCGACGTGATGAACGGCGGCAGGGAGAAGAACGGTATTGCGTTGTGACCGGAAATTATACGCCTCGAGCGCGGCCTGTAGGGGCGCCACTTAAATCCCCCTAGCGGCCCGTTTCGTAAGCAGCCGCGGGAGTCCGCGCCCCGCTCCCCACTGCCGCCGCTGCTTTTGCGGCCCCTTCACGACTGAGATTTACCGTTTGCTTGCAGGCGTTTGAAATCCATGTTCATCTGGAGCAGTCACTCTGTCGTCCAATGGGGCATGTTTTTGACAGTGTAAATGTTTCTGACGCGATCTACGTGTGGTATATTCGGTCTTTATAAGCGCCAGGTGTGTGTCACAGGCCAGCGTCGCGAAACCGGCGTATGATGGAGCCGATTGTAGTTACACTGACCTAAATTTACTACCCGTGTCTCCGTAACCACCGGTTACTCAGGTGTTCATGCTACGGCTATACACTACAATTTAAATCGGTTTTGTGCGCTTACATAATCAGCGGAGCACTCATACCTGAAAGCACGCCAGTTACGCTACGTTTGCCAATATTAAACCTCAGATATTGACAACCACCATTTCGAAGCCAGTGTGTGTTAATTTCGGGAATATTCAACGTAAGTACGATGGACAATGCAGAATTATACTCGGGGATCAGCACACAACAGGGTCGTCTTGTCGTGAGGTGAGCGCCCGCAAACATTCATCTGCTACATATATCCTCTGCGAGCAGCGCGCATACGGGCTTAGAATACAATCGGCGTCCGCGAAATAAACGTTTCTTCAAAATATCGTCAAATGGCATAGGGAGCCTGCATAATGAAGCAGAAACTGAAATCACAGGGCTTTATCACATACCACACTCTTCCAACGGTACTTTTCCTCTCTTGTTGAACAGCCTGCCCTGTATACTTCCAAAAATGCGTACGCCGTACGATCACCTCTTTGTTGAAGTAGAAAAACAAAAGGAAAGTGAACGCTACATTTGTGTGTGGGATTACTAAAACATCCATTGCTGGATTCCGCTCCTCATTTGTACACAGCGTCCCCCTCCGCTTCCCTCCCCCCACCGATGTCTCGCGAAAAAGCACTGCATTTCGCGTATAGTTGGTCTAGTGAACACTACCTGGCTTACGTTTCGACGAACGTATTTAGCATGTCAGAAGCTGCCCTGTTTCTTTTTTTTTCATTTCCGTTAGAGCTATTGTATTCCTTAATTCCGCACTTGCACAGCGTTTATTTTTCCGTGGTTTCATTAACTTGCCTTGGTTCTTGCTATATTGCGTGTGTGGGCACATATTTAACAACGCACAGGCTTGGAATATGCTTAACATTTTCGCATGGTTTATATCATTATAAAAGGAATAAGTTATTGTCCAAGAATGGGTAATCACATCCCCGAAACATATTTTTCTGCGACGTATATATTCTAAACGAAGCCGCATTCGTTGTCCACGCTGCGAAATGAAGCCAACCTCTCATTGCGCCAGCATCAGGTCTAAACGAGGCGATAGTGGAATTCATTTGTGCCTGATGTTTTGGAGGTGACATGGGTGATATGTTGCGGCCGCCGCTGACGCATGGAAGAGCGGCGACGAAGCGCGAAGAACCGCGTCCCCGGGTAGCTCTTGGAAGCGATCGCGTACTCTACGAAGACGCAGCTTCTTTTTAAGTTACCTAACGTACTCTTTGCCTATAGACGTCACCATAACAAGTTTGTTTTAGGGCACGGAAAGGCTAAAAGAAGCGAAACAGAGCCCAAACACTGCACGAGCTCCTATCAGCCACGCAGCTCAAATCCCGTCAACGCCGCGGAGAAGCGGCAGCAGGCGGCGCAGCGATCGCAAAGCTCGAGGCGTATAGTATAGCTTGTGCAGAAGGAAGAGCCGAGTGACCTTGCGGCGAATTACTAGGGGGGGGGCAGGGCGAAGTTGAGGGATATTTATATAGCGCTAATACTTAAGCGAGGACTTTATTGTGAGGTGACAAATCTGGCAGCGAGATTTCGAATTGCTTCTAATGCGTTAATTAGGTAATTTTGATGAGGGTTCCAAATAGCAGACGGATATTCAAAATTAGTAGGCGTGCAGGCTTCGTAAGCTAATTTTCGGATTTCCGGCGGGCAGGACGTAAGGGATCTTTTGATGTAGCCAAGTGATTTTGCTGAAGCGGCGATGAGTTTTAGTATGGTATCGGACCATGTTAGTTTATTTGATATTATTACGCCAAGGAAACGATACGAGTTGACCAGGGTTAAGGGTTGGAAGAATACTGGAAGGAAAAGTTAGTGCGATTGCGCGAAACGCGCATGAATATACATTTGATTGTATTTGTTGCGCCTCTTAAAATCAGCATTTGGTAGGCTCTAGAGAAATACCACAAGACGGCTCGAGATGGGCAATGTGGATGTGGTATCACTCATCATAAACGTTTTGTTTCATGCATCACAATCATGGTTTACTGAATACGTTTGTTATGTGACGCCTCTTTTGTAAGTCAAGGAGGCGGGTGTGTCAACGCGATGCTGAGCGAGCATAAAGTCAAACTTCAGCAAAAGCGGCCATGATCACATGGCAGCACACTGTGAAGATTATAAATCCTATCCTCCTCTTTGCGATACAGTGTACACCACTTATAATGTATCCACTTGCAATGCAGAACTGAATATCACGAATATTACACATAGTTGGTTTTTTTCAGAAACCGCGAAAGAAGTAATACTGCTATGCGCGGTCTGCGGCAGCCGCACCAACTAAAGGCTGAGACGACGGAAGGAGATGCACCTTGATTGGACTATGTGCAGGATTAGCATTCAAACAAGTTTTAAAAAAAAACATCCATTCAAAAACATGCTTGACATCCGACGGCATCGCGCGGTCTGCGGCAGCCGCACCAACTAAAGGCTGAGACGACGGAAGGAGATGCACCTTGATTAGACTATGTGCAGGATTAGCATTCAAACAAGTTTTAAAAAAAACATCCATTCAAAAACATGCTTGACATCCGACGGCATCGTTGTATGGGCATTCTCGATATCTCAGTAATCGTCGTACCGCCTTCTGCCATGTCGGCTGTAGAATGCCTTAGGTAAGCCTCCCAGGACGGCTTGGAATCGTAGCAATCCCTAGCCGAGGCCTACACAGTGGATGAACGCCCTCCACGTAATCGCAGACACTGAAATGCCATGCACTTTTCCGCCATATTTGGAGCTTGCCTAAATAAATTCTTGTAAACTAAATAAATTCTTGTAAACGCTCTCATAATATCGAAAAGTGGCCTATGGACTCCGGACTACAATTTGTATTAGTAATCCCACAATATTTACAAATCCCTTCAGTGTCCCTTTAAAGCTGCCGCAGTGCTTCAAGATATGTTATCTAAAACAAGCACTGGAATGTACAGCAGGTACAGGTTCCTCGCGACTAGAAAAATGTAGTACTAGAATCGCTCGTCCGGCGGACATCTAAGTTCCGTATCTTGTTCTCCCCTGGACGCCCCCTTTACATTTCTGTCCGGAAATATCAGATATTGAACATCCGCCGTACGTATAAAAGTCAGGCTCAAACGTCTGTCGGACGTCCCTAGGATAAGCAAATCCTATGCCCCGGATTATACCACGGATGTCTCTAGTACGTCCGCCGGATGCTTCAGGATGTCCGATGCCCGTCCAAATGTCCGAAGGATGTTCAATGGACAGCTTTAGTCCAGTGGGATTACTGGCAAGTTCTAAGTATCCAATAATAGTGGGAACACCGTTTATTGAATCACGTGCTAGAGCGTAAGCACTCGTAATAACAGCGATGCCCGAGAAATAAAAACCTATTAAAATTTCTAGCATGTGCGCACACAACAATGTACAATTGCATTAGACACGCATCTGTAAGCAGCACATATGTTACAATCAGCAAAAATTTAAATTATGGACGAACATACCTGACGAAAAGTTACCACAATGTTGAAGAGTTGCGTGTTTGAACAAGCTCTCTACTTACAGTTGAGTACATAAACCAGATATTAAACTCAAACAGATCATAACGTAAAACAGTTATGAAAACTACTTCAAAGGGCTCAAACAAAAACTGCAACTACACAGTTCTTTCATGTAGATAATTGTTGTAAGACTGTAAAACAATCATAATTGATTTATAAATCTACCAAAGAATACATAACTTTTAATTAGTATTTGATAGTAAGTAATATTAGTGTGGAGGCTTGCAACTGTTTAAGAAAGTGAAGGCGAAAGCTTTGTTTGGCGTGCTGTTGATCTGTTCGCTTTTCTGTCGCACTTTACTGCAGAAGGCATCACCACTTGACCAGAGCTATGGACAGCACCCTCCGGATCGATCCAACCGCACGCAATTACCATGACCGTCTAGCCGATTTTCTGTTTAAATACCCGTTAAACTCTGCACAGCACACTCCGATGGTTGTTCTCTCGATTACCGTTATCATTTCCCAGCACCCGTTGCGTCACCCTTTTCCCGTATCCTTGTTCTTGGCACCTTTGGTAGTGCCGTTTCCGTTTCCTGGCGCAAATTTTGGCTTCACGCTCCCCGGCTTCACACACTTTTCCTGGGCGCGCAATCTCCGGCTCAAGTTCTCTACCTTGCACACTCCAACTTTTATGACCGCCTTTTGTAGCGTAAGCTACACTGGCCGAGGTTGAGCACTTTCGCGTGTACCTTGAAGGGCCGTGCTGCGCAAGCGCGAAGACCATTGGATTAGGTTAGAGTTGCATTGGATTAAATTGGATTGTATTGTATTGGAATCCCGTCCAATTGTAGTACGGATGATAGAGAATTGGGTCTGCAGTTCGCCGGTCTGCGCATTCCAGAGGAGGGACGTCATAGCCGCGGCAGGCGCGCTAGTGCCGGCGTGTTCCCAGCTGTGCGCCCCCGTTCCGCAGTACCCAAGTCTGACGGTGTGCCGGAGCCGCTTGATAGCTGTTTCGCGGGGTTCCTGGAGAGCCGTGCTGCGCATGCGCGAGGGGCAGTGACTGGACTGGGCTGGACTGTATTAGATCTAATTGGAAATCGTTTTAGCAGCAGTAAGCATGATAGTCAACTAATTCTAAAGAACAAAAACCTAAGAATAACCACCTGAACGTTAGCTCAAGCGACGTATATCCTGACATAGCCCAGCTAAGCCACGGCTAATTTTTTTTCTGAACCGTACAAGCCGTGTAATTAAAACACAAAGATTTCTGGTTTTCACTTTATAAAAGAACGAAACTTTAGGCCTACCGCTCTTGTAAACTGAATTGTTTTCCTGTTCAGGTAGGAAAAATTTGGTAATATGAGTTGCTCTAGCACGAAAATAAATCCCGCCATCTCCACGGATTGAACGATGGTGAAAGGGGCGAAGCTAAAATGCTTATTGTTGAAACCGTGAAACATTTTTATTAGTCTTCTTGACGGCGCGCACCATCTGATTGAGTGAAGGACATAATGCGCGTTCGCAGCCATGCTCGCGTCTCGGTTTGTAGCGCAGTGGGAATTGCGCCACGTACTTCCCGTCGCGGCCAGAGAGTCGTGGGATCGAAACAGGGCGCCGCTGCCTCAAGACCACTATTCGCCGCTCGCAAAGCTTGAGATTTCCCACCGCCCCGTTGACAAGCCCATCGACGACGTCAATGTTTGTGGTGATTATGTAGGGCTTGTTTGGGACGATGAGAATCTCCATGGGTAAGCTGTCGAATTCGGTGTGTGAAATTTTAGCCACCTTGGCCGTCGCCTTCTGCAGAACGTCTCGTGTCGCGTACCCCCGGTACGTGTCGTGAGCTCGCAGGCGACGAACGACAACATCTTCTTCATGTCCTCCTGGTTGGGTAGCAACGAACGCGTTGCACGTTTTGACCTCTTCGGCCAATTTTTGGTTGGCCAATCTCTAGGGGGATCCTGCCACAATCATCATCGTGGTGCCGTGTACAGCAGCAACGAGAGACGGGACAGGGCCCAAGCAAGACGAGCTTCGCCCCTAAAATATTAAGAAAAAGTCGTTGTTGCCTCCGCACATTGGATTTGAATGCATAGTGTTTTTGTGTTTCTCCGCGCACAAAGTAAGTAAAATACTCGCTTAGTGTGACCTCATTCCTTAGCCATATCAGAACTCTACACCCACAAATTCGAAGGTGTTCAAAAAATTCTACTTGTGATCGTGCTTACAGTGCAACGTATCAAAAAAAGTGCATTATTATAGCCTATTAGCGATCGGAAAATAAAAGTTCCCTCCACCAAAACGAATTTTTTGTTCCACTAGTTTGCCACAGGACATGAAAATAATGTAAATATAAAAAAAAGGAAAGAGACGGGTAGCAAGCGGCCTCATGCGCTACAGAATTCTGTAAAGGCCAGTTTGAGCAAGAAAGTCCAACAGCTGCTTGTAAAGAGGACCACGCGTCCACAGGTGAATATCAGGCGGACGGCCTGGGCGATGTGCTGGGGCTACCATGTGCCCGATTCGGGCAGATAGGAGTCCTGGACATGTCACCAGGAGGTGGTCCAATATCACTTCCGCAGCGGAGGCAGGCCAGTAGGGGCAGATTGCACAAGTCACTGCAAGGCTAGAAATCCATATTGCACCAACAGCAGGCTTGAGTGCAACGCCGAGGGGAATTCTTTGGAGCGTGACCTCCTCACGGCGGATTAAGCTACCAGTAAGGTCAGTCCCACGATGAGGAAGAAGGGCACGCGTGGGGCACCGAAGTGACTTTTTTGATTAGAAAAGCGTCCTGCAGGGATAGCTGTGGAAGCGGGAGCGGGTATAGAACTTGCGGAAGGTGAGCAATCAAGCCTGCCTCGACGTGGGTGGGTGTGCTACGGCGGGTACAGAGGATGCGAACAGGGCACGGGAACAACTTCATTATCCGCTGCACATCGCATGTAATGCCAAATGTCCTGTCTACCCACCGTATCTCTCGGGTAGCCTGGGTTGAATCTGTGTAGATGATCAGAAAAGTCGGGGGGAGGGGGAAAGCAAAGACGAGAGCCTAGGGCACACAAACCATCACCGATGGCGACAAGTTGTCCGACAACCGAAGTGGTGCATCCATAACATAGGTGCATGTACACTTTAGAGACGGCATAGCAGGGCAAACTAGGCTCGTGTGGATGATACCATTGACCCTGCATCTATATGAGCTTTATAACCCTGCATCCATATGATCAGGGCTATATATGGACTCATGTATGCACCTATATAAGCCATATAGATTATCCCCGCATCTATATGGCCACATAAAGACAATTTATTAAACACAAGTTACAGCTAGGACCCGCTTAGGTAGCTACCACACGGGTCAACCGAGCACAGGATTTACGCAATGTGCCACAGACGAAAGGAAGTGAAGATCACACAAGTTCACAAAACAACTAGTACACCGCACCGAAGGTCCTTTACAATAATGTCCGTGGCACGAGACTCAGACACCATAGTTCACGCGTGGGAGTGAACATAAAAACCACAACAGTTCACACACATCCGTTCTATGTCCGTACAGAGATGCATGCTCAGCGAGGCTGCCTAAATTGCGCCTTGGCCTCAAACATACAACTCCTTCCAGCACGCAAGTTTCACCTTATTAATAAGGCACGACCCACCATTGCACGGTGTTATTGACCACTTTGATAAAGCGAGTAGACCAACGCATGAGGAAAGATTCTTCACCCAGCGCCACCAGCTCATGCTGCAGATGCTCTATGGCCATTTTCCGAACACGCCACCACAGGGGATGCATGGCACGCTGTGGTCGTGCCTGCAAGGCGGCTACACCTCACTGGCGCCACACAACAAAGGCACCCACACACAGCAGAAAGCTGACAAATGGGTCTTTCGATTTCGTGTGGGCTCCCAGCCTAAGCTCAAACATTCTGCTGAGTAAAACCCAGAATGTGGCGGCCGCATGACACTCAAAAAGAGCACGCTCTAGCGTCTCAGTGCGTCCGCATTGCGGGCACCGGGCATAGCGAACCACACCAAATGCTTCATGGCGGTCACACGTCGGCAGGGCCCTCCATCTCCGCAGCCACCCGAAATCACGAACGTCTGCCTGCAGGAAGCACCGCTGACGTTAACTGTTGCCAGCGGGCCCCGCGAGACTTCTCTTTCTGCCGATCATTCAGTTGCCCAATAGACAATTTCTCACATATATCAGTCGCAGATGAGGCTCTAATATCCAAATCTGGGTTGGCCGACTGAAAGCCTCTAAGTGTTTTAGCAACGTACCTATAGAAAGCTGGCGGCTGCACGGCTGTAGGTCCGGTAATGGGCTCATCATAAAACAACAAGCGAGCAGTACCCAAGAAGTAGCCAAGCAGAGCCTGCCCCGGGTTTAGGCGTGTTTAGGCGCGGTTTAGGCGCTGTTTAGGCGTGTAACGCAATCATGCAGCTCCTCTTGCGAAACCGGCGCACAAAGCCTGCTCGCCATGTCATGGGGCACCTGAAGCAGCGCTCCACAAAAAAATGGGCCCATCTCCCTGCAAGGGGGACTCGAGTAAATGCGTCGCATAGGGGGCGGGAGTATTGCGTTAACGTTTAGTGTTTGGGGGGTTGGTGCTATCACGTGTACACCACGCAGCTATCACGCCGCCAGCACGCCTCTGAGTCGCCAACGCACGCTGCTGACGACGTAGTTTGAATGAGTCAAGGATATAAGGCGCGTTCGTAGCCTTTGATTCTGTGTCGGTTTTGTGGCGCAGTGGAAGAGCACCATGTACGTCGCGTTCCGCCCACAGGTAGTGAATGCGTTGTATCAGCAGCTTCTTGACGTAGTTTGAATGAGTCAAGGATATCAGGCGCGTTCGTAGCCTTTCATTCTGTGTCGGTTTTTTGGCGCAGTGGGTAGAGAACCATGTACCTTGCGCTCCGCCCGCAGGGTCGTGGGATCGAAACCAGGCGCCGGTAACTGTTATTTCTTTTTATAGTGTAGGGGCAGGCTGGCTGCTGCGGACGCCGATGCACGGGTGATATCGCGAGTTAAACAAATGCTCTTCATTTAAAAGACGCTAGGCGTTCCTCAAAGAATTCATGTCGCAACGTATTCTCTGAGATGAGGAGGCAAGAAAAATCCTCCGTCGCATGCCCCCGCGCGGGGGGCATGAGTAAATAGGCAGTTTTAGAATAGGGGAAGCCGGCGTTGGGGGCCCCGAAGAAGTTAGGGGAACCCAAACGCAAGGCGCTCGCGCGCGGAGCGTTTTAGAAGAGGGGCGCCCCCGACAGCCCGCAACCGGCTTGCGTTGCTCAGCTCGGCTGGGGTGATGGGAACTTTAGGCTTAGCGTCGTGGCGAAAATTTGATCGCCGCTATCTGTGCAACTGCGAAGGACAATCCGTAACACAACTTTTCACCACACTATTATCCCCTTTCTCGCATGTGGAAGTGTATTTGAGCTGTAACTGCCGTTTGAGCGATCGGTGACCACGACATCTGCATTGCCTGTTTCGATGCTTCCGCGCAGGTAGCGCCATCTCTCGGCCGCTCCGCGCACCGCGCGCCGCGGCGATCGGTCGGATCGCCGAACGTCCGCGGGCGGTCAGCGTAGGCTTAGCATCGCGGCAGATATCTGATCGCCGCTTTTAGAATGAGTCCTGACAACAAGCCCTAGCATAATTTTTCATCACACTAACACCTACTTTCTCGCATGTGGGACTTCTTTTTAGCGATCAGATTGATCCGGAAGAGCAGCGACAAGCGGTTGCTACCGTGACCTGCGCGGGTTCGAGCCGCTGAGCCGAGATGGCAGGCGCGGCCGGCGTGTGCGCGGACTGTTTCTGAGGCAGAAAACACTTCACGATTACCTGCTTTATCCATATCTCGCGAACGACGCGCGGAATCAACAAATTCAGTTCAGCGATCGTCGTAGTTGATCAGGTGAGTCGAGGAACGAGCCGCAGGTTTCGCTTCAGCCATGGTCACGCGCAGTCTCGCTGGCTGCGAGAGCGACGCAAGAATGAAAACTGCAGCTTTGGGGCGCCCGCTATTTCGGCAAAATAGCGTGCGCACTAAACGCAAACCCAAAACCCCAAGGACGGCTTGGGTTCTGCGCATGCGCAGTACGACGCCCCAAGACGCATGGGGGCCCCAGAGCGTTGGGGCCCCCTATTCTAAAACTCCCGAATGCAGAGCATTGGGGTCGTTTACGTCGCGTAGGGTTGGTGGTGGCGGTGGTGGTAGTTGTTGGTGGTGGCAGTTAGGTTTGAGAGAGAGAGAGAGAGAGAGAGAGAGAGAGAGAGAGGGAGGGAGGGAGGAGAGAGACGTAAGTAGGTAACGTCAACTTCCGTGCACCCCGCCGGGAGCTTCCATCGCCTATCAACTGCGTCCGCCGACGAACGCAAGGGAAGTGAGTGCAGGAGTTGACTGGAGTGGAGCCCGCGCCAACCCGCTTTATAGGGGGTGGTTGTATTGCGGTAACGTTTAGTGTTTGGGGGGTTGGTGCTATCACGTGTACACCACGCAGCTATCACGCCGATAGCACGCCGCTGAGTCGCCAACGCACGCCGCTGACGACGTAGTTTGAATGAGTCAAGGATATAAAGCGCGTTCGTAGGCTTTGATTCTGTGTCATTTTGTGGAGCAGTGGGTAGACCACCATGTACCTTGCGTTCCGCCCGCAGGGTCGTGGGATCAAACCAGGCGCCGGTAACTGTTATTTCTTTTTCTTTTTATAGTGTAGGGAGAGGCTGGCTGCTGCGGACGCCGACGCACGGGTGACATCGGGAGTTATACAAATGCTCTGCATTTAAAAATGTGCCGTGAACACCTCACAAATGTCGTCGCTATTAGCGCTTTTTGAGCCGCCCGGCTACATAACCTCTGGCACTTGAGCCAATCCTGGTCCGTCAAGGGAGCCTAATTTGACTTATCGTAACACTGATGGGTCTAAAACTGGCCGGACTAGAAATTGGGCACGACTAGCAGCGCGAGAGGACTGCCGCAAGTAATTTTTGCAAGTGGTTCGGGGGTGATTAGAAGTGGATCGATATTTGTCTGGAGTGGGGAAGTATTTTAATTAAATTTACTAATAAATATTTACAAGTCAGAGAAAAACAAAAAAGATTGATTGTTAGCTTTTTAACTCAATGTTTTTTTTCATACATTCGCAATTTTACAAAAATAAAAATTTTTTAAAATAAAACGTACGCAATTAAAAGCCACAAAAAATCTGGTTGTTTTAAAATGTTTAATTTTATAGTAGTATTTACAATTTTAAAGGGACACTGAAGTGATATGTAAACATTGCCAGATTATTAGCGCAAACTGTAGTCCGGAGTCCTTAGGCCACGGTTCGACCACTATGAGCGCGTTTACGCGAATTTATTTATTAGAAAAAGCAATTCGAAAATGCTGTCCTCCTCTCTGCACCCTCGCTCATTTTTTGTGGCGTTTTCATGTGACGTCACGAGGAGACGAGCTGGCTGCGCTACTGCACGGTTCGCCGAACTTCCAAGATCGAGTCAGTCGGCACAGCATTTATACCGCTGGCCGCCGAAGGGTCGTCGCAATTGGCTCGCTCAATTGAAACTTAGCCACCACACGTTTGTGAATAGAAGAATGTGCCTTTCTTTACTTTGTTAGTTTGTACACTGTATCTAGCTCCAAGTCGAGTCAAGGTCACCTCACACAAGCGCTGCACAAGGGCACATGTGACGCTTTGCTGACTTTTTGATAGTGGGAAAATCTAAGGCCACTTTAAGGCGGGAGAAGAGGCAACGAAGTCAATATTGGTACTAAGAAAATAAAATCAACTGAAACTTTTACTGTACAGCGCAAAACTAGGGAGCAGGAAGCACTTTTTGCGCTGGGTGAACAAGCACAGCGGTCAGCGGCACGACCGCACATCTGCGAACGCTTTTCCGTCCAAGAAATGCAATTGCTAGACGTGAGATATTGTGGAAGTTTGGGGGACGCTTACTGCATGGGTGCTATACGACAAATAGTCACCTAAAGTACTCCAAATGATAAGGCTAAAGAAAAGTGTAAACTGGTTATACATTATATACCTTATATATCCACGCTCGCCAGAGTTGGCCTGTGGCCGAGTGGTTCACAGTGGTAGGTTGTCGTTTTCCGAGTCGCAGGTTCAAATCCCCGAGGGTGCATCGTTTTTTTTCCCAGTTCACCATTTTTGAGTTCACCATTTTCGGGCCGTAACGTTCACTGTTCCACGAGCGAGTTTTCAGAACGCCCGCAGACTGCCACTGACGCTCTAGCGAGTTCTCGTTAGCGTGCTGCTGCTTGCGGGCAGTGGGCACAGGCCTGAATCAGCACACCCTTTGTCTGGTGCGAACACGCTTTTTACGATACAGGCATGAGTGAGGCAAGCTCCGAATATGACGGAAAAGCGCATGGCATTTCAGCGTCAGGGTGACGCGGAGGGCGTCACTAGCGGAGGTCGGCCTCGGCTAGTGATTTCTACGATTCCAAGCCGTCCTGGGAGTCTTATCTCAGGCATTTTACAGCCGACAATATGGCAGTAGGGCGGTACGGCGATTACTGAGATATCGAGAAGGCCCATCCAACGATGCCGTCGGATGTCAAACATGTTGTTTTAGAGAACCGAAACCGAAACATGTTTGAATGCTAACCTCGGACATCGTCCATTCACGGTGCATCTCCTCGCGACGTCACAGCTTTAGTTGGTGCGGCCGCCACAGACCGCGCATAGTAGTGTTTCTTCTTTCCCGCTTTATAAAATAATTACCAACTTATCAACCGGATAAACGATGAAAAGTGTGGTAATTTGAGGCAGTCTACGCAGTGCAAGCAAAACCTGGTGCTTGACAAATTCACTTCAGTGTCCCTTTAAACTAACATTTATTCATTTCGTATGGGTCAATATTATGTTTATGTGTCAAACGTTTTTACAGTGTTTCGCTAGCGACAGAGACAAAATAAAAGAGAGACTAATTTCTAACAAAACCGGACATCTTTGCTCACTGTGGCTCCGCACATTTAATTAAAGCAGATAGTAAAGTTGATTTGGTTTCCAGAGACAAAAATATTCAAATACACCGAAGCACTCCTTATGATGCAGTGAATGGAAGAGAAGTATAGTTTAGCTGAGTATTGTTTGCTGTGGTTGATGTACACGGTTCTAAATCCATCGCCCCGTAAACCAAATCCTTGAAATATTTGGATGGGCGTGGAAGGCCCCGCGTTCATTCTGTTGATTGTAATTAAATTACGTGGTTCCTACGCCGACAAGTGTCCTGTGCGCTGCATATGTCCTCAAAGTGTTTGTTTTTGATTACGATGAGCAACAATATTCGCTCCACATTACAAAAGGGAGGCAGCGCGTGGGTCGTCCAATAATCGTCTCCCCTTTCATACAGCCGCCCGTAGCACTTGCCCAGAGAAGCTTCTTGATGGTTAGCGTCAGAGCTGAGAGAGTAAATCTCCCACTGCTCCAGTGTGCTCACCCCGAGAAGCAAGACTTGCTCTGGACCACATGACTACAAAGAGTGTTTAACGAAACGGCAACCGAAATGTGCGAACTGCGGTGGACCACACCCTCCCTGTTCTTCAGGTGTCTACGAAGCAAATGGGCGTCATACATTCAGAGAGACAAAAACCTTAACCGCAAACAAGACAGGCAGCCACAGCCTCTCCCAAACTACGAGTGGGGTTCGAAGACGGCGCACAGCTAAAGAGAATTTGACCACAATACCCGTGCTCACCGGTATTCTTCAATACTCAATGGACAGAAGATCACCAGTGAGCGGAGGGGGGAAATCCCAGAAATGGGCTCTCTCCTCCGCCGCGTCCTGCCCCCCTGATGCGACAACCACAAATGAGGTACCCCAGCTCGAGAACGTGGTTCCTCCCCAAACTGCGAAACATACTGTTATGAATTCCACCCGAAGATGCAAAATGAAACCAACTGCGCCAAGTGACTTCAATCAGTTGCTTTTAAAGATGTTGTTCATGGCCCTGAAAGCGATAATAAATGCTCTTCAACCGGCCAAAACCTACTTGGAGTCAGGGCCCTACTGGAAATGGAGCAAGTTATCATGCAAGGCGGGCATGGAATGTAACTTAATGGACAGTTGGTATAGACGGTCCGTAATATTTCAATGGAATTGTAATGGCCTCAGGAGAAAAATGGGAGATTCCCGTAAGTTTGTAGCGCAATATAACTTCCCTGTGACGTGCATATCAGAGGCCCGCACTGAACCGATCTTTCGTTTCGCAAATTATGTCGTGTACACATCAGACCGAGTTTTTGCTCCAAGTCGTGCAATATTGTGTGTACGGCAAGGTATGCCGTCTTTGCTAGTCGCATCATCGTCTACCGAAGTTCCACAATTTGTGCGGTGCATGGTTGTATTGGGAAACACAACTGTTACAATAGTGAGCGTGTGTATTGAACCGCATACTGCAACAGCTTGGACTGAGCTTACCGCTATGTGCCGGCCAGTCGGAAGCTTCATTATTTGTTGCGGAGATTTCAATGTTCCACATGAGTTATGAAATCTTTGTGCACGCGGCGACCCCGTCAGCGACGGACCCTGACCTGAGACTACCCAGTTGGTGAGATGCTCTCTAGCCAAACCTGGCAAGCCCGGCACTGCGCCAGCCGTGCATAGCACAATAAACCTTATGGATTCGACACCGAGACCCCGTTCCTTGTGGTTTTGTGGGGTTGCTTTGTCTCCACCCCCAATACACAGGCCCATCAGCATCCCCTGGCGATCGGATTCGGTTGGACTGCAATATCCGGACTTAAACTGCGGTGGGCAACGCACCCCATAACGCTGTAGCACTGGTCACTCTCTCTCCCCAGAAAAAAGGAAGAAGTCCAAAGGAAGCCTAACAAATACCACAAACACTCAGAAACCGGCTGAGACACGTGCAGGCGGCCGGGAAAGCTGCTATGAACGTGGCCTGCATAGCCAGTTGCCACGCCTCGTCCAAGACCTGACAGCTGCTCCGAACCAGCTGGAACCCACAACCGTCCTCCGCCGTTGTCAGGCGATGCCCCCAAAATTACACCCCCCGCTATAATCACACGTAGATAACACTAGATATGGCGGCCGGCGTATCCAGCGGCGGCTCCGTATCCAGCTCCGTATCCAGCGGATGCGACGCGGCGGCCGCCGCGTCGCATCCCTGCATCCACGTGAACTCCCCCGCACGCCCTCACTCCACGCGATGACAGGCGAACAAAGGGAGAACTATCGCCAAAAATCGGTCACTGTACAACCACAGTTGACAGTCCAATCTCCCCGCCTATGGCGGTACGTCGGAGCAAATTGTTTTACAACCCGCCATTCCGCTAAACGTACACGCAGCGGGCCACAGATCCAGCTGTCTCCAAGCTCGCGGAATACCCTTCGACCCCCCGGGAAACCAACATTTTCCCACAGTCGCACCACTCGCACCGACAAAAACAGCCCGACAACGCTGTTGACACCCGAGACATTGTGTTCCCATGCCAGCGGCTTGACCCAGAGGCCATTCGCATTTAACAAGCTGGCTGCCATAAAGTTATTCATTCCTCATTACCGGAACCGCCGCTCCCTCTGTGTTCTACTCATCCCGCGTCGTTGATTCCTGGAACCATCATCATCATCATCTTCTTCATTTTTTGAACTCGTAAAGGCCCCTTGCGGGGTATTACATAAGGGGAGGCAAATGCACAATTCAACAGATGCATGATTGTCAATGGTACAAAGCATAAACGTGAGGGAACTACATGATAAAAACAGTGTCGACAGAAGGAAATGAATATACATGGAAGAAAACGGTAACAGCTGTAAATTTACTAACAAATCAAATTATTAGTGATTAGCTGTTTAAATTTGGACGGGTTTTGTCCGTTGGCTATGGATTCGGGCAGGTTATTCCAATCTTCAATGGCTGTACGTAAAAAGGATTTGTTGAAAGCATTAGTTGAACCATGCAAATGCGTAAACTTAGAGAGTTAAAGTAGCGACGTGATGAACGGCGGCAGGGAGAAGAACGGTATTGCGTTGTGACCGGAAATTATACGCCTCGAGCGCGGCCTGTAGGGGCGTCACTAAAATCCCCCTAGCGGTCCGTTTCGAAAGCAGCCGCGGGAGTCCGCGCCCCACTCCCCAGTGCCGCCGCTGCTTTTGCGGCCCCTTCACGACTGAGATTTACCGTTTGCTTGCAGGCGTTTGAAATCCATGTTCATGTGGAGCAGTCACTCTGTCGTCCAATTGGGTATGTTTTTGACAGTGTAAATGTTTCTGACGCGATCTACGTGTGGTATATTCGGTCTTTATAAGCGCCAGGTGTGTGTCACAGGCCAGCGTTGCGGAACCGGCGTATGATGGAGCCGATTGTATTTACACTGACCTAAATTTACTACCCGTGTCTCCGTAACCACCGGTTACTCAGGTGTTCATGCTACGGCTATACACTACGATTTAAATCGGTTTTGTGCGCTTACATAATCAGCGGAGCACTCATACCTGAAAGCACGCCAGATACGTTACGTTTGCCAATATTATACCTCAGATATTGACAACCACCATTTGCAAGCCAGTGCGTGTTTATTTCGGGAATATTCAACGTAAGTACGATGGACAATGTAGAATTGTACTCGGGGATAAGCACACAACAGGGTCGTCTTGTCGTGAGGTGAGCGCCCGCAAACATTCATCTGCTACATATATCCTCTGTGAGCAGCGCGCAGACGGGCTTAGAATACAATCGGCATCCGCGAATTAAACGTTTCTTCAAAATATCGTCAAATAGCATAGGGAGCCTGCAGAATGAAGCAGAAACTGAAATCACAGGGCCTTATCACATACCACACTCTTCCAACGATACTTTTCCTCTCTTGTTGAACAGCCTGCCCTGTATACTTCCAAAAATGCGTACGCCGTACGATCAGCTCTTTGTTGAAGTAGAAAAACAAAAGGAAAGTGAACGCGACATTTGTATGTGGGATTACTAAAACATTCATTGCTGGATTCCGCTCCTCATTTGTACACAGCGTCCCCCTTTTCTTCCCTCCCCCACCGATGTCTCGCGAAAAGCAGTGCATTTCGCGTATAGTTGGTCTAGTGAACAAACACTACCTGGCTTACGTTTCGACGTACGTATTTAGCATGTCAGAAGCTGCACTGTTTCTTTTTTTCATTTCCGTTAGAGCTATTGTGTTTGTTAATTCCGCACTTGCACAGCGTTTATTTTTCCGTGGTTTCATTAACTTGCCTTGGTTCTTGCTATATTGCGTGTGTGGGCACATATTTAACAACGCACAGGCTTGGAATATGCTTAACATTTTCGCATGGTTTATATCATTATAAAAGGAATAAGTTATTGTCCAAGAATGGGTAATCACATCCCCGAAACATATTTTTCTGCGACGTATATATTCTAAACGAAGCCGCATTCGTTGTCCACGCTGCAAAATAAAGCCAACCACTCATTGCGCCAGCATCAGGTCTAAACGAGGGGACAGTAGAATTCATTTGTGCCTGATGTTTTGGAGGTGACATGGGTGATATGTTGCGGCCGCCGCTGACGCATGGAAGAGCGGCGACGAAGCGCGAAGAACCGCGTCCCCGGGTAGCTCTTGGAGGCGATCGCGTACTCTACGAAGACGCAGCTTCTTTTTAAGTTACCTAACGTACTCTTTGACTATAGACGTCACCATAACAAGTTTGTTTTAGGGCGCGGAAAGGCTAAAAGAAGCGAAACAGAGCCCAAACACTGCACGAGCTCCTATCAGCCACGCAGCGCAAATCCCGTCAACGCCGCTTAGAAGTGGCGGCAGGCGGCGCAGCGATCGCAAAGCTCGAGGCGTATAGTATAGCTTGTGCAGAAGGAAGAGCCGGGTGACCTTGCGGCGAATTTCTAGGGGGGGGGGGGGGAGCAGGGCGAAGTTGAGCGATATTTATATAGCGCTAATACTTAAGCGAGGACTTTATTGTGAGGTGATAAATCTGGCAGCGAGATTTCGAATTGCTTCTAATGCGTTAATTAGGTAATTTTGATGAGGGTTCCAAATAGCAGACGGATATTCAAAATTAGTGGCGTGCAGGCTTCGTAAGCTAATTTTCGGATTTCCGGCGGGCAGGACGTAAGGGATCTTTTGATGTAGCCAAGTGATTTTGCTGAAGCGGCGACGAGTTTTAGTATGGTATCGGACCATGTTAGTTTATTTGATATTATTATTACGCCAAGGAAACAATACGAGTTGACCAGGGTTAAGGGTTGGAAGTTCACAGAATACTGGAAGGAAAAGTTAGTGCGATTGCGCGAAACGCGCATGAATATACATTTGATTGTATTTGTTGCTCCTCCTAAAATCAGCATTTGGCAGGCTCTAGAGAAATGCCACAAGAAGACGGCTCGAGATGGGCAATGTGGATGTGGTATCACTCATCATAAACGTTTTGTTTCATGCATCACAATCATGGTTTACTGAATACGTTCGTTATGTGACGCCTCTTTTGTAAGTCAAGGAGGCCGGTGTGACAACGCGATGCTGAGCGAGCATAAAGTCACACTTCAGCAAAAGCGTCCATGATCACATGGCAGCACACTGTGAAGATTATAAATCCTATCCTCTTCTTTGCGATACAGTGTACACCACTTATAATGTATCCACTTGCAATGCAGAACTGAATATCCCGAATATTACACATAGTTGTTAATTTTTTCAGAAACCGCGAAAGAAGTAATACTGCCATGCGCAGTCTGCGGCAGCCGCACCAACTAAAGGCTGAGACGACGGAAGGAGATGCACCTTGATTGGACTATGTGCAGGATTAGCATTCAAACAAGTTTAAAAAAAAACATTCATTCGAAAACATGCTTGACATCCGACGGCATCTTTGGATGGGCATTGTCGATATCTCAGTAATCGTGGTACCGCCTTCTGGCATATGGCTGTAGAATGCCTAAGGTAAGCCTCCCAGAACGGCTTGGAATCGTAGCAATCCCTAGCCGAACCAACACAGTGGATGAACGCCCTCCACGTCATCGCAGACACTGAAATGCCATGCGCTTTTCCGCCATATTTGGAGCTTGCCTCACTCATGCCTGTATCATAAAAAGCGTGTTCGCACCAGGCCAAGGGTCTGCTGATTCTAGCCTGTGCCGACTGCCCGCAAGTAGTCGGTGCTTATGGCAACAGCACGCCCACGAGAACTCGCTAGCGCGTCAGCGTCAGTGTGGGCGTGTTCTGCGAACTCACTCGCGTGTCAGTGAACGTTATGGCCCAAAAAAGGTGACATGAGTACAGAAAACAACGGCTGAAAGCGAAAAAAATCAACTTACAAAACAAGTACCCTTGGGGATTCGAACTAGCGACTCTAAAAATTCTTTGCCTAGCACCCCAGACCACTCGGCCACGGGCATTTTTTTCTTTGTTGCCCAAGCCATAACTCTTACAAAAAAATGGGGGAGAGGTCAACCAAGAGGGTTAATTGTCTCAAACGTCACTTTGATACTTTCAGCTGGCAGTTACTTGTGCACTTTCATCATAGTAAGTTCATGCAATACTGACAGCATGTCATCATCCCAACCTTGCTTATTGAACACTTCGCGTAATCTTCAAATATTTTCGGCGAAATAACAGCACACTGAAGGCGCACCCACATTTGCATTCCTAACATCCACGCGGCTCTTTAAGATTCCGTGCAGCCCCAGGAGAAAAAAACGTCACACGGTACAGTTTCAGGCACGATAGATAAGTACCGAAGTCCATGGGATGTTAGAGGAAGGTCTTTTTTAAGAGTTCGTTGTTGAAGGACGTCCCAAAAAAGGACGGCATCCCAACAATCCAAGAAAACGTGTTTTACACTTTCTGACTTTTTGCATAAGGAGCAATCGGCACCACATGGCAGATAAATATCATTGCTTTACATCCACGTTTTAATCGGTAGCGTTTTTGTGTGCAGCTTGTAAAAAAAGGTTATTACCCCTCCCGGTAATGTATTTGTTTTAACTTTTTAAAACATCTTGACTTGGGCCAGCACGAACCTGAGCCAGTTAAAACATCCTGACCTGGGCCAGTCAGCAAAGCGTCACATGTGCGGTTTTCATCGCTTGTGTGGAGCTACCTTGACTTGGAGCTAGATACATGTACAAACAAAGTAAAGAAAAGCCCATTCTTTCATTCACAAACGTCTTGTGGCTTCTTTTCAACTGAGCGAACGGATTGCGACGACCCGCGGGCGGCTGGCGGACTAAACACTGGGCCGACTGCCTCGGCTGGAAAGTCGGCGAGCCGTGCTGTAGCTCAGTCAAGCCAACTCATCTCATCCTGACGTCACACGAAAACGTCAAGAAAATGGGCGAGGATGCAGAGAGGGGGACAGCATTTGTGAATTGATTTTTGAACTAAATAAATTCTTGTAAACGCTCTCATAATATCTAAAAGTGGCCTATGGACTCCGGACTACAATTTGTATTAGTAATCCCACAATACAGTTGAACACGGATATATCGAACACGGATATATCGAATTATTGTCTATATCGAACAGTGCAAACATCCCCTTGAAAATTCCGTGCAAAAGTATAGGGCTGTTGTGCGCGTGCATTGAACTCCTGATCACGGGCAAATTCGATATTTCGAATTCCGTGCCGAAGGCTCCCCTGGAAGTTTGCGTCCTCTGATGGGGTGGAGTTGAAGATAATGTTGACTCATCGCAGGCGCTGCCTGGCTAAGTGAGACAGAGGCGGCGTCCGCGGCATTATGTCGCTTCGATGGCCTTCAACAGCCGTTTTCACGCTAGCACGAGGGGCAGCTCATGATAGCTAGAAAGCGGATAGTGGTTAGGGCGAAAGGAAATAAAGGAGCAAAAGAAATTGACTGGAGGCACTCTTTTTCTGTGACTGAGCTGTTTGAGGCTCGTGCAGGGGGACCGATGCGGCGTTGTATGTTTGTTTTGTACAAGGCATTTATTTCGGAGCAACGAAGGCGGGAATTCGTCGGGTGCAGGCTGCTGAAAAGATGTTGGTTGAAAAGGCGTTCGGAATTCGTCGCAGTAGTTTTTAGGTCGATGCACCCATCAACGTTGACGTAAAGCCGAATGCAGCACAACCCGCCCCGGCTATTCCGGAGTGTGTCGGGTGCAAAGCGACTTCGTTGCACGCCTCCAGACGGGGGAGGTGTTCGGTTCGGATACTGAAGATAACGGCACTCAGTGCCTGACAAAGTTCCCAACCGCCTACTGCAGCCGAGGTTACGTAAGCGTTATTCGCCTCTGTTGTGGCACAGTGTACAGCGTTAATTTTCTCATTTGTGTGTGTTTGTAATCTTGAAGACAATTTGGCGGATTATCTACGACGCAGAAGAAAAAACAAGCGAAGCTCAAAGACATTGCAATGATAATTAAAGTGCGGTGGTGATCATACTGCGGTTCGAATTTTCGGTGCTTTGAGGGTCAAAGCGGTAAATTACCGTTTACCACGACTTCAGAAAACTCTCAGTAGTGTGCGGAGTTGTCAGATAATCTTCAGATAGGCCTATTTTATATATCGAATTATCCATATATCGACTTCTTTCACGATCCCCTTGGAGTTCGATATATCCGTGTTCGACTGTATTTACAAATCCCTTCAGTGTCCCTTTAAAGCTGCAGCCGTGCTTCAAGGTATGTTATCTAAAAAAAGCACTGGAATGTACAGCAGGTACAGGTTCCTCGCGACTAGAAAAATGTAGTACTAGAATCGCTCGTCCGGCGGACATCTAAGTTCCGTATCTTGTTCTCCCCTAGGACGCCCCCTTTACATTTCTGTCCGGAAATATCAGATATTGAACATCCGCCGTACGTATAAAAGTCAGGCTCAAACGTCTGTCGGACGTCCCTAGGATAAGCAAATCCTATGCCCCGGATTATGCCACGGACGTCTCTAGTACGTCCGCCGGATGCTTGAGGATGTCCGATGCCCGTCCATATGTCTGACGGATGTTCAATGGACAGCTTTAGTCCTGTGGGATTACAGGCAAGTTTTAAGTATCCAATAATAGTGGGAACACCATTTATTGAATCACGTGCCAGAGCGTAAGCACTCGTAATAACAGCGATGCCTGAGAAACAAAAACCTATTAAAATTTCTAGCATGTGCGCACACAACAATGTACCATTGCATTAAACACGCAACTGTAAGCAGCACAAATGTTACAATCAGCAGAAGTTTATATTATGAACGAACGTACCGGACGAAAAGTTACCACAATGATGAAGATTTAGAAGTTTGAACAAGCTCTCTACTTACAGTTGAGTACATAAACCAGAAATTAAACTCTAAACAGTTCATAACGTAAAACAGTTATGAAAACTCTTTCGAAGGGTGCAAACAAAAACTCCATCTACACATTTCTTTTATGTAGGTAATTGTTGTAAGACTGTTAAACAATCATACATGATTTATAAATCTACCAAAGAATACATAACTTTTAATTACTATTTGATAGTAAGTAATATTAATGTGGAGGCTTGCAACTATCTAAGAAAGTGAAGGCGAAAGCTTTGTTTGGCGTGCTGTTGATCTGTTCGGTTTTCTGTCACTCTTTACGGCCCAAGGCGTCACCACTTGACCAGAGCTATGGACAGCACCCTCCGGGTAGATCCAACCGCACGCAATTACCATGACCGTCTAGCCGATTTTCTGTCAAAATACCCGTTAAACTCTGCACAGCACACTCCGATGGTTGTACTCTCGATTACCGTTATCATTTCCCGGCGCCCGGTGCAACACCCTTTTCCCGTAACCTTGTTCTTGGCACCTTTCGTACTGCCGTTTCGGTTTCCTGGCGCAAATTTTGGCTTCACGCTCCCCGGCTTCACGCACCCTTCCTGTGCGCGCAATCTCCGGCTCAAGTTCTCTACCTTGCACACTCCAACTTTTATGACCACCTTTTGTAGCGTAAGCTACACTGGCCGAGGTTGAGCACTTTCGCGTGTACCTTGAAGGGCCGTGCTGCGCAAGCGCGAAGAGCATTGGATTAGGTTAGAGTTACATTGGAATAAATTGGATTGTATTGTATTGGAATCCCATCCAATTGGAGTACGGATGATAGAGAATTGGGTCTGCCATTCGCCGGTCTGCGCATTCCAGAGGAGGGACGTCATAGCCGCGGCAGGCGCGCTGGTGCCGGCGTGTTCCGAGCTGTGCGCCCCCGTTCCGCAGTACCCAAGTTTGACGGTGTGCCGGAGCCGCTTGATAGCTGTTTCGCGGGGTTCCTGGAGAGCCGTGCTCCGCATGCGCGAGGGGCAGTGACTGGACTGGACTGGACTGTATTAGATCTAATTGGAAATCGTTTTAGCAGCAGTAAGCATGATAGTCAAGTAATCCTAAAGAACAAAAAACCTACGAATAACCACCTGAACGTTAGCTCAAGCGACGTATATCCTGACATAGCCGAGCTAAGCCACTGCTAATTTTTTTTCTGAACTGTACAAGCCGTGTAATTAAAACACAAAGATTTCTGGTTTTCACTTTAGAAAAGAACGAAACTTTAGGCCTACCGCTCTTGTAAACTGAATTGTTTTCCTGTTCAGGTAGGAAAAATTTGGTAATATGAGTTGCGCTAGCACGAAAATAAATCCCGCCATCTCCACAGAGTGAACGATGGTGAAAGGGGCGAAGCTAAAATGCTTATTGGTGAAACCGTGAAACAATTTTATTAGTCTTCTTGACGGCGCGCACCATCTGAATGAGTGAAGGACATAATGCGCGTTCGCAGCCATGCTCGCGTCTCGGTTTGTAGCGCAGTGGGAATTGCGCCACGTACTTCCCGTCGCGGCCAGAGAGTCGTGGGATCGAAACAGGGCGCCGCTGCGTCAAGACCACTATTCGCCGCTCGCAAAGCTTGAGATTTCCCACCGCCCCGTTGACAAGCCCATCGACGACGGCAATGTTAGTGGTGATTATGTAGGGCTTGTTTGGGACGATGAGAATCTCCATGGGTAAGCTGTCGAATTCGGTGTGTGAAATTTTAGCCACCTTGGCCGTCGCCTTCTGCAGAACGTCTCGTGTCGCGTACCCCCGGTACGTGTCGTGAGCTCGCAGGCGACGAACGACAACATCTTCTTCATGTCCTCCTGGTTGGGTAGCAGCGAACGCGTTGCACGTTTTGACCTCTTCGGCCAATTTTTGGTTGGCCAATCTCTAGGGGGATCCTGCCACAATCATCATCGTGGTGCCGTGTACAGCAGCAACGAGAGACGGGACAGGGCCCGAGCAAGACGAGCTTCGCCCCTAAAATATTAAGAAAAAGTCGTTGTTGCTCCGCACATCGGATTTGAATGCATAGTGTTTTTGTGTTTCTCCGCGCACAAAGTAAGTAAAATACTCGCTTAGTGTGACCTCATTCCTTAGCCATATCAGAACTCTACACCCACAAATTCGAAGGTGTTAAAAAAATTCTACTTGTGATCGTGCTTACAGTGCAACGTATCAAAAAAAGTGCATTATTATAGCCTATTAGCGATCGGAAAATAAGAGTTCCCTCCACCAAAACGAATTTTTTGTTCCACTAGTTTGCCACAGGACATGAAAATAATGTAAATATAAAAAAAAAGGAAAGAGACGGGTAGCAAGCGGCCTCATGCACTACAGAATTCTGTAAAGGCCAGTTTGAGCAAGAAAGTCCAACAGCTGCTTGTAAAGAGGACCACGCGTCCACAGGTGAATATCAGGCGGACGGCCTGGGTGATGTGCTGGGGCTACCATGTGCCCGATTCGGGAAACAATTTTCCTGGACCTATAGGAGTCCTGGACATGTCACCAGGAGGTGGTCCAATATCACTTCCGCAGCGGAGGCAGGCCAGTAGGGGCAGGTTGCACAAGTCACTGCAAGGCTAGAAATCCATATTGCACCAACAGCAGGCTTGAGTGCAACGCCGAGGGGAATTCTTTGGAGCGTGACCTCCTCATGGCGGATTAAGCTACCAGTAAGATCACTCCCACGATGAGGAAGAAGGGCACGCGTGGGGCACCGAAGTGACTTTTTTGATTAGAAAAGCGTCCTGCAGGGATAGCTGTGGAAGCGGGAGCGGGTATAGAACTTGCGGGAGATGAGCAATCAAGCCTGCCTCGACGTGGGTGGGTGTGCTACGGCGGGTACAGAGGATGCGAACAGGGCACGGGAACAACTTCATTATCCGCTGCACATCGCATGTAATACCAAATGTCCTGTCTACCCACCGTATCTCTCGGGTAGCCTGGGTTGAATCTGGGTAGATGATCAGACCAGACGGGGGGAGGGGGAAAGCAAAGACGAGAGCCTAGGGCACACAAACCATCACCGATGGCGACAAGTTGTCCGACAACCGAAGTGGTGCATCCATAACATAGGTGCATGTACACTTTAGAGACGGCATAGGAGGGCAAACTAGGCTCGTGTGGATGATACCATTGACCCTGCATCTATATGAGCTTTATAACCCTGCATCCATATGATCAGGGCTATATATGGACTCATATATGCACCTATATAAGCCATATAGATTATCCCCGCATCTATATGAGCCACATAAAGAGAATTTATTAAACACAAGTTACAGCTAGGACCCGCTTAGGTAGCTACCACACGGGTCGACAGAGCACAGGATTTACGCAATGTGCCACAGAGGAAAGGAAGTGAAGATCACACAAGTTCACAAAACAACTAGTACACCGCACCTTTACAATAATGTCCGTGGCACGAGACTCAGACACCATAGTTCACGCGTGGGAGTGAACATAAAAACCACAACAGTTCACACACATCCGTTCTATGTCCGTACAGAGATGCATGCTCAGCCAGGTTGCCTAAATTGCGCCTTGGCCTCAAACGTACAACTCCTTCCAGCATGCAAGTTTCACCTTATTAATATGGCACGACCCACCATTGCACGGTGTTATTGACAACCTTGATAAAGCGAGTAGACCAACGCATGAGGAAAGATCCTTCACCCAGCGCCACCAGCTCATGCTGCAGATGCTCTATGGCCATTTTCCGAACACGCCACCCCAGGGGATGCATGGCACGCTGTGGTCGTGCCTGCAAGGCGGCTACACCTCACTGGCGCCACACAACAAAGGCACCCACACACAGCAGAAAGCTGACAAATGGGTTTTTCGATTTCGTGTGGGCTCCCAGCCTAAGCTCAAACATTCTGCTGAGTAAAACCCAGAATGTGGCGGCCGCACGACACTCAAAAAAAGCACGCTCTAGCGTCTCAGTGCGTCCGCATTGCGGGCACCGGGCATAGCGAACCACACCAAATGCTACAAGGCGGTCACACGTCGGCAGGGCCCTCAATCTCCGCAGCCACCCGAAATCACCAACGTCTGCAGGAACCACCGCTGACGTTAACTGTTGCCAGCGGGCACCGCGAGACTTCTCTTTCTGCCGATCATTCAGTTGCCCAATAGACAATTTCTCACATATATCAGTCGCAGATGAGGCTCTAATATCCAAATCTGGGTTGGCCGAATGAAAGCCTCTAAGTGTTTTAGCGACGTACCTATAGAAAGCTGGCAGCTGCACGGCTGTAGGTCCGGTAATGGGCTCATCATAAAACAACAAGCGAGCAGTACCCATGAAGTAGCCAAGCAGAGCCTGCCCCGAGTACTCATCATCATCTACTAGTTCCCACACACCGCGTAACGCTAGAACACTTGACATCGCGTTCAGGCATGGCAAGCTAAAACCCCCCATGCTGCGGGGGGAGACGCAGCAAAGCGCGCGCAACTGACTCGGTCTTGCTAGCCCAGAAAAATGACCCGAGTTTTGTGGCCAGCCGACGAGTTATATCACGAGGTGGTCGAGCTACCCTCGCCACGTAAAAGAACGCCGCTGACACGCACGACTTAATGATATAGCTCCTCTCAGAAAGAGACAGCTTGAAAGTCGACGCTATGTTTATACGTTTGTCAGCCGTGTCTAACAAACCCTTCCACGCCTCACGAGCAACTTCTCCAGAGCCATGGAAGACTTCTCCTAGCACCCGGACTTTCCTCCCCCACTGTACGTCTCCAGCAACGTCACTGGCAAGCGACCCAAATCGTAGCGATCTGCTTTTGCCCTTATTCAGCCGGGATCCAGACAGCTCACCATACTCCAAAAAAAGCCGTGTAAACTCTCGGTAGCTGTCCTCATCCCGGAGAAAAAGGGACACATCGTCCGCATATGCAGAGACCTTAATCTGACCTTGACCGGGCAGCGGGAAGCCGCGGATGGAAGGACACGCTGCGACGCGACGCAGAATGGGGTCCGGGCATAGGGCAAAGAGCGAGGGGGACCAGGGACAGCACTGCCTGATCCCGCGCGTAACTGTGAAGCGCTCACTGAGGCGGCCATTGACAAGCAGCCGGGTGGTCACGTTCGAGTAAGCTAGCCGAAGGCAAGATATATACTCCGACGGGAAACCGTAGAGACCTAAGACACCGAGCATGTACCGGTGCTCCACTCTGTCGAAAGCTTTCGC
Organism: Haemaphysalis longicornis; assembly: GCF_048455015.1. Taxonomy (NCBI): domain Eukaryota; kingdom Metazoa; phylum Arthropoda; class Arachnida; order Ixodida; family Ixodidae; genus Haemaphysalis; species Haemaphysalis longicornis. The sequence continues at coordinate 7,122,949 of NW_027526257.1, read as the reverse complement.
CTGATCGACCGATATGAAACAACCGGAAATGCCGGTTCTCGATGCGAAGTCAAATACGTCGCGGGTCAGGGCTAAGGATGAAAAAATTGACCGGCCCGGCACGCTGCACGTTTGCGAGCAGCTTAGGATGCACGGGGGTACATGGCTCATTCGGCGGGCTAAAATGGACGCGACAATCTTATGATCAGTGTTGAGGAGCGTGATAGGCCTGTAGGCACCTGGGTCCGAAGGGCTCCCTTCTGGCTTTGCTATCAGTAAGACACGACCCTCGCGAAAGGATTCCGGCCGCTCTCCACGACGAAGAAAGCCGTTCACCATGGCGAGAAGCGCGCCCCCAACAACGAAAAAAAAGGTCTTGTAGAACGTTGCAGGGATACCGTCAGGGCCTGCCGCTGATGCGCTGTTGAGGCGTGTGACGCAATCATGCAGCTCCTTTTGCGAAACCGGCGCACAAAGCCTGCTCGCCATGTCATGGGGCACCTGAAGCAGCGCTCCACAAAAAATGGGCCCATCTCCCCGCAAGGGGGACTCGAGTAAATGCGTCGCATAGGGGGTGGGAGTATTGCGTTAACGTTTTGTGTTTGGGGGGTTGGTGCTATCACGTGTACACCACGCAGCTATCACGCCGCTAGCACGCCTCTGAGTCACGAACGCACGCCGCTGACGACGTAGTTTGAATGAGTCAAGGATATAAGGCGCGTTCGTAGCCTTTGATTCTGTGTCGGTTTTGTGGCGCAGTGGAAGGGCACCATGTACCTCGCGTTCCGCCCACAGGTAGTGAATGCGTTGTATCAGCAGCTTCTTGACGTAGTTTGAATGAGTCAAGGATATAAGGCGCGTTCGTAGCCTTTCATTCTGTGTCGCGGTTTTTTGGCGCAGTGAGTAGAGAACCATGTACCTTGCGTTCCGCCCGCAGGGTCGTGGGATCGAAACCAGGCGCCGGTAACTGTTATTTCTTTTTATAGTGTAGGGGGAGGCTGGCTGCTGCGGACGCCGATGCACGGGTGATATCGGGAGTTAAACAAATGCTCTGCATTTAAAAGACGCTAGGCGTTCCTCAAAGAATTCATGTCGCAACGTATTCTCTGAGATGAGGAGGCAAGAAAAATCCTCCGTCGCATGCCCCCGTGCGGGGGGCACGAGTAAAAAGGCAGTTTTAGAATAGGGGAAGCCGGCGTTGGGGGCCCCCAAGAAGTTAGGGGAACCCAAACGCAAGGCGCTCGCGCGCGGAGCGTTTTAGAAGAGGGGCGCCCCCGACAGCCCGCAACCGGCTTGCGTTGCTCAGCTCGGCTGGGGTGATGGGAACTTTAGGCTTAGCGTCGTGGCGGAAATTTTATCGCCGCTATCTGTGCAACTGCGAAGGACAATCCGTAACACAACTTTTCACCACACTATCATCCCCTTTCTCGCATGTGGAAGTGTATTTGAGCTATAACTGTCGTTTGAGCGATCGGTGACCACGACATCTGCATTGCCTGTTTCGATGCTTCCGCGCAGGTAGCGCCATCTCTCGGCCGCTCCGCGCACCGCGCGCCCCGGCGATCGGTCGGATCGCCGAACGTCCGCGGCCGGTCAACGTAGGCTTAGCATCGCGGCAGATATCTGATCGCCGCTTTTATAATAAGTCCTGACAACAAGCCCTAGCATAATTTTTCATCACACTAACACCTACTTTCTCGCATGTGGGACTTCTTTTTAGCGATCAGATTGATCCGGAAGAGCAGCGACAAGCGGTTGCTACCGTGACCTGCGCCGGTTCGAGCCGCTGAGCCGAGCTGGCAGGCGCGGCCGGCGTGTGCGGGGACTGTTTCTGAAGGCAGAAAACACTTCACGATTACCTGCTTTATCCATATCTCGCGAACGACGCGCGGAATCAACAAATTCAGTTCAGCGATCGTCGTAGTTGATCAGGTGAGTCGAGGAACGAGCCGCAGGTTTCGCTTCAGCCATGGTCACGCGCAGTCTCGCTGGCTGCGAGAGCGACGCAAGAATGAAAACTCCAACTTTGGGGCGCCCGCTATTTCGGCAAAATAGCGTGCGCGCTAAACGCAACCCCAAAACCCCAAGGACAGCTTGGGTTCTGCGCATGCGCAGTACGACGCCCCAAGACGCATGGGGGCCCCAGAGCGTTGGGGCCCCCTATTCTAAAACTCCCTAATGCAGAGCATTGGGGTCGTTTACGTGGCGTAGGGTTGGTGGTGGCGGTGGTGGTAGTTGTTGGTGGTGGCAGTTGGGTTTGAGAGAGAGAGAGAGAGAGGGAGGAGAGAGACGTAAGTAGGTAACGTCAACTTCCGTACACCCCGCCGGGAGCTTCCATCGCCTATCAACTGCGTCCGCCGACGAACGCAAGAGAAGTGAGTGCAGGAGTTGACTGGAGTGGAGCCCGCGCCAACCCGCTTTATAGGGGGTGGTTGTATTGCGGTAACTTTTAGTGTTTGGGGGGTTGGTGCTATCACGTGTGCACCACGCAGCTATCACGCCGATAGCACGCCGCTGAGTCGCCAACGCACGCCGCTGACGACGTAGTTTGAATGAGTCAAGGATATAAGGCGCGGTCGTAGCCTTTGATTCTGTGTCATTTTGTGGCGCAGTGGGTGGAGCACCATGTACCTTGGATCTAAACCAGGCGCCGGTAACTGTTCTTTCTTTTTCTTTTTATAGTGTAGGGAGAGGCTGGCTGCTGCGGACGCCGACGCACGGGTGACATCGGGAGGTATACAAATGCTCTGCATTTAAAAATTTGGCGTGAACACCTCACAAATGTCGCTATTAGCGCTTTTTGAGCCGCCCGGCTACATAACCTCTGGCACTTTAACAAATCCTGGTCCGTCAAGGGAGCCTAATTGGACGTACCGTAACACTGATGGGTCTAAAACTGGCCGGACTAGAAATTGGGCACGACTAGCAGCGCGAGAGGACTGCCGCAAGTAATTTTTGCAAGTGGTTTGGGGGTGATTAGAAGTGGATCGATATTTGTCTGGAGTGGGAAACTATTTTAATTAAATTTACCAATAAATATTTACAAGTCAGCGAAAAACAAAAAAGATTGATTGTTAGCTTTTTAACTCAATGTTTTTTTTCATACATTCGCAATTTTACAAAAATAAAAATTTTTTAAAATAAAACGTACGCAATTAAAAGCCACAAAAAAATCTAGTTGTTTTAAAATGTTTAATTTTATAATAGTATTTACAATTTTAAAGGGACACTGAAGTGATGTGTACCGTGGCGTCAAGATCACTCTCTATGCGGAAGACATCTGTATTTGGAGTGCATCAAAATCCCGGAGGCTAACGAAAAACAAACTACAGAAGGCGCTTGCAAAGATGTCTGCGTACCTGGTGCCTAAAGGACTCCATCTTTCCTCAGAAAAAAGCGTCGCCATGGCATTCACTCGCAAATGCATCCCTTAAAGGGGTCCTGAAATACCTTCCGCCGATACATGAATATACATGCAAACAAATAAAGCAATGTATTAGCAATCTCCTCCCGCAAGAATTTTGTTAAAGCGATGAGTATTAGCTGAGAAATCGTAAATCAAAAACCGCGCATTATCGTCGCGCCGCGTTTCCTCCTCCTTTCTACTCATTCTTCGCTGTTGACGGCGCGTGAGCACTCCCTCCCATGATGCTGCGCTCCTCAGCGGTGACGTACTTCCGCTATTACGCTCCTCCGACTGCTGTCTGCTACCAGCATGCTTTGTTGGCACCATGAATCCCGCACTCAACTCAAGGCTGGAAAAGCGAAAGAAAAATCTGGCCGCATGTGTGCGGCGGCCTGGCCTTGCCCTTTCGCGGTGTTCGTTGGTACAGTTGCTATCGGCGGCACGTGACTTTTTATCGGCGGCGAACTCACAGCCGTACGGGGAAGATCGTGCGCTCGTTCCCTTTGATGCACCGACACTGTTTATTTAAAAAGTGCCGTATCAGATGTGGCCCCGCTGGTGCCGGGTCTTATTTTGCGGCGGTCGTAATTCCTGCCGGCGGCATGTGAAAAAGACATTTTAAACCGATACAGAACCCGCGCACAAAAACCTTCAATCATGTGACCAGTTCAGCTTGGGCGACGCGTGGTGGAGAGCGGCAACGTTGGCAAAACATGCTCCACCGCGGCTCTGAGCTTTCTAGCGCTGGAGCGAGCGCCACTTCTTTGAGAATCTCAAACATCGGTTGCCTTGGTAACAAGGCACAAACCACTGTAGAACTCAGTTACGGTTGCTTGTTCCCGGTTCAGCTCGGGGCCCCTCCTCGCGACATGTGGGCGCTGCAGGCGTACCACCCACTCCCAATGGGAAGTGCGAGATGCGTTTGACATTACAGGAGGCGATGGTGTGTGTGTGTGTTGTGGACGCCTTTGTTTCGCGATGCAATGCGACATTGTGCTTCTGCAGGTGGATAGTGCTTCCCATGATCTGGATTATCTTTCTCGAGCGACGTACGACTCAACTTCGCACGGGGTATGTGCAGTGTGCGTGGCTAAAAGCCATCTCGGCTTGTGCGCCGGAGTTAAGTGACTTGTTGTTCGTCCCCGCAAACCGCGCGCGAGGTGAGTGCCGAAGTTACGACGGGCAGGATTAGGCAACCAATCGCCGGTCGATCGCAGTTCAGACTTGCAACGCATGTTGTGACGTTGTGTTCGTTCGAAACCCATCTCTGGATTGTTTTGAAGTAGAATAAAATGTATGCGTCAAACCCGGGCATTCGGCTCAGGGCGTTCTCTGCGATTGCACGAAAGAAGTAAGAGAATATCCATGTCGTATTATGGCCGTGTTGCATTTAATACAAACGGTTAAACGTTTGTTTACACTTGTTTCGTTTGTCGTAAAATGTCCAAGCACTCCGGCACTCCGCCGTCAGATCAGCCGGCGAGCCGACGCTGAGCAGACGACTCATCTCTTTGCCGGAAGTGCGTGAAAAAGCCGCCCAATAGCAGGATGTCTACCTCATGACGAACATCTGGGAATCGATGATGTAGACATGTGAAGATGGCGGCGTCCAAAAACGCGAAGGAAAGGGTGAGAAAAAAGCGACAAACTTTGCAACAAAAGTGTGAGCTTTCCGCTGCGCGTAGAAGAGTAATACTTGGCACAGATGACGTTGACGACCAAATCTAACGATTGCGCTAGTTCATTTAGTGTGCTCAAAACGCCTTTCAGGGCCCCTTTAATCCTGGGTGGCCGGCCTCTGCATTACCGACGGACCCAAAAATATCTTGGTATTCTCTTAGACAGAAACCTCTCCTGGGCCCCTGAAGTGCAGAGGCTACGGAAGCGAATATCAACAGCATCGCAAATTATTGTGTATCTTGCTAGCAGCCACTGGGGTAGCGATTGCCGCTCCATGGTTTTGCTGTTCAAGGCGTATGTGGATGGCCTGTTGTGCTATAGCCTTCCTGCCCTGCAGCAACTCACACCTACAAGCAAAAGACAGCTGGAGGCGGCGAGAAGCCTCAGAAAATGCCTCGGACTTCCGAAAGGCTTGTCATGTTCTGGGACAACTGCTGAAGCAGGTTGCCTCCCCTTGGACGTGCTACGGCTCCAAGAAACGCTCCGCGTTCATTTGAGGCATACGCTACATGCACGAACCCATTTCCTGTCCCGTATTTCGGTTCAAAATCTGAATTCTAGCTTTGGACAAACAATGAAAAGTATTAATGCCCCAATTATAACTCAAGCACCGCCGACCATGCCACGGAACTTCCCGCCCTGGAATCTGGCGCCTCTACGGATAAAATCATTCATACCCGAAATTGATTAAAAAAAACATATACCTCAAATTGGCCTGCTGCAGATGACGCTTGCACACATTAACAGATTTTACTCGGCAACTACTCACATTTATACCGATGGATCGGCAACACCTGAGTGCAGCTCCTCGGGAATTTTCATTGCATGAAGTGAAAAAGCATTTTTATATCGGCTTGAGCTACCGACTTCGCCTGCGTTGGCGGAGCTCTACGGGATTAAAGAAGCACTTTGATATACTCTACGCCAGCCGCCGACATGTTGGACCGTTTTCTCTGATTCGAGAGCAGCACTTCAAAGCTTACAACGCGCTGCACCATCTGGCATACGTCGCTGGATATCGCGTTACCTTCCAATGGCTCCCAGGCCACAGCGGCATCATGGGAAATGAGAAAGCGGACGAGGCTGCCCGCAGGGCCCTACAAATGAGAAAAAGAAAGAAGATTTTCTTCACGAAGCATGATGCCGCCACAATGACGAAGGCACTAGCTCTGTCGGAAAGGAACCGTTTATGGTCCTTGCAGCAGCATCATTACGGCTTTTTTATATTCCATAGACCCATATGTCAGAATGCGGCTGCCAGAGCATCTACCCCGCCATTTGGAGACGTTGCTGCATAGACTTCCTCTTAATGAAGTCCTAACAAATTCCTATCTACATCGGATCGGCCAGACATCAGGCCCATATTGCGACAATTGTGGTTCACTTGAAACTGTTGAACACATATTACTGGAATGCTCTGCCATGCCGACTCAAGGTGCCGTTTACAACATAAAATTGATTGCCTCAACCCTGGACCATTGACATTAAGATTGGTACTTGACCATGGCTCTCTCCCTCCGCTCAGCGCACAATCTTGTCCGCGCTATTCGAATTCCTCCAGGACATTGGTGTGTCCACGAAATTGTAGTCGTTCCTCCATCTCAAGAGCCTTTGAACTCAATACCCTGAAGTAGGATCATATTTTTTTTTCACTACAACTACTCTCCTTTTCTTCACTACACCTACTACCTTTTTCTCTCTCCTCCTTTCCCCGCAGAGTAGCATGCCGGCGAACTGATGTCGGCAAACCTCTCTGCACTTTCGTCTTTAATAAAGATTCTCTCTCTCTCTCTCGCGGGGGTTGCCTATGAGGCTATGTTTCGCCGCGACAGGAGGACGCCCGACATTTTATTCCCAATGATGTTTATTTTCTTAATTCTGGGCAGGTTGCGGTCATTGCCTTTACTTTCGATGTAAAGAATCTGCTCGCCGTGGCGTCACTACGCCGTTGTTGGCTGCATCAACAATCAGCGTAAGCGGAAAGTGCTCATACAAGAAACGTGCGAAGTGCACCACGACAAAAGAAGTGTTTGCATGAGCGGAATCTATTTGCTGCACAAATTTCCTGCGCCCCTTGAGTGCCGCTGCGAATGAGTCGTCACGCTGAATCGGAAAGATTTCAAACCTAGCAAATTGGCGAGGGCGAGTATGGTATAACGCTGATTTTGGAAGCGCTGTTTATTCACCCTCATGCTCAATCCTTATCGCACATTTCTGCGCTCTGGAGGCATTCTCTGTTCATTTTATTGACGGGCAGCCCACAAAAATCAACCCAACACATAAATGCTGCAGCACGGGTACGCGAAAAAGGCGAGCCGAAAGCGAAATAGCTAGCAGCGTCGGGGTGCCCGAGCACCGCCGGTCGTGTCGGTAATAAATTGCTGTTGGCGGTTCCCAGAAGTCAGTGGTTTGGTACATTCAGCGAATGCCTCTGTTCGCGTGGTAGGGCAAATTTATAAGCTTGTTATGAGGTGGCTGATATTGTTAAAAGATATTTTAATTTTGTGAGCAAGTAACGTCTATGACCTGCACAGGCAAATCGAACATATCATGGCCTGGTTTAAGAACCGACGCACGTCGCACACCAGAAGCAGGATGCCATGCATATAAATTTCCCCTACCGCGCGAGCGGAGGCATTCGCGGAATGTACCGAACCACTGACTTGTGAGCGTGCGTGAGCGTGAGACATGTATTTGCCGCCGCATAACACAATTTCCGGCTAGAAACACAGCAGTAAAGTATTCGGTTCACCAAGATTTCACGGATTGATCAAAAGAACTTATGCGTTTCAGCGGAGGGTGGGAACCGCCAACAGCAATTTAATTACCGATACGACCGGGCGTGCTACGCCACCGCGACGCTGCTATTTCACTTTCGGTTCGCCTTTTCTGTTCGCTTCCCGTCAATAAAATGAACGGAGAATGCCTCCAGAGCGCAGAAATGTGCGATAAGGATTGAGCATGAGGGTGAATAAACAGCGCTTCCAAAATCAGCGTACGACCGTACTTGCCCTCGCAAATTTGCTAGGTTCAAAATCTTTCCTATTCAGCGTGACGACTCATTCGCAGCGGCACTCAAGGGTCGCAGGAAATTTGTGCAGCGAATAGATTCCGCTCATGCAAACACTTATTTTGTCTTGGTGCACTTCGCACGTTTCTTGTATGAGAACTTTGCGCTTACGCTGATTGTTGATGCAGCCAACAATGGCGTAGGACGCCACGATGAGTAGATTCTTTACATCGAAAGTAAAGGGAATGACGGCAACCTGCCCAGAATTAAGAAAATAAACATCATTGGGAATAAAATGTCGGGCGTCCTGCTGGCGCGGCAAAACGTAGCCTCATAGGCAACCCCCGCGAGGACAAAGCGTGCCTAGGGTGGCACGCCGATTTAGCGGGTTGAGAACAGAATTTATGGGCAATCCTTACAGCTCTCGGACGTTTTGAACGTTCTCCTTAAAGCACTTATAAACTTCGCGCTGCTGACATACTTAATAAATGGCACTTACCGATTTTTGATGCCGTTGGAACGTCTGATATGCACGTGCGGCACGGAACAACAGCGTGTGACTGCGGCGTCGTCCGCTCGCGGCACAGTCCCCAAGAAATGCCCGCCAGATGGCGCACCGGTGGCCGCAAAATGGCCGACTCGGCAAAATTCTGGTCTATAGATTAAGCGCATCCTGCTGGTATGCCACTTGTCCGGTATTGCCTTCTTTTCTATCCCTGTGCTGATGTCTTGTAATAACCTTTACTTGCTCTTTGGTCCCAATAGACCCTATGTAAAATGCGCCCCGCCATCTCCCGTCGATTCCTATAACTAGGTCCGCCATTTTGGTACGGTCGCTTGAAACCGAAACCAATTAGCAAAACATAAAAGGCGGGCATTGACCGCTCTTGGTGATGGACTACAATGCCGAAGCATTGATTCGTGCCGCAGTGCACGCAATGCGGAAATACCGGTAGAAATTGAGAAAAGGTACGTGAAGTTCCACGCTTTTGAATGAACTTCCTGACGCGAACTATGCCGGCGCGAGCAACCTTTGTAACACGCTGGGTGTGGTGTGCTGGGAGCGAATATTTGTCGTTGGTTCGCTAAGCGCGGGATTCCGTAGTCGCTGCCTGGATGAAAAATACACCTGCGTTGGAGTTCTGTGGTACAGCCTTTGTATTTTAAATGAAGCCTGAGCGTGCGCCACCTATTCATGCGACTGACAGCGGCGCTCGACCGGGAAAAAAGTACCGCACGTTGCCAAAATTAGGCTGTTTCTTTACTCGTTCCTGTGGCTCTGCGCCCGCTTCATTTCATTGTTAAATGGTAACGCTTAGCCCCTACACTAGCCTTTATCTTACCTAGGGCTGTAAACAATTTTTTTTTTTTGCCGCACTACGCCGTCACGGTGCGGTTGAAAATTTCCTCTGTGGCGGGCGCGCACGGTATGGGAGTGTGTTGTTGGTTTCTTTTACGTTGCATTTAGCCGCGTGTCGTTGCAGAAGTGGCGTACAGTGTTTTTATGATGATCTAACGGTGGAAAATTCGAGCTTTTGCACTTGGGTCCCGATTTTCCGGGCTGTAAGGTTTGTTGTTACGTCAAGTTAACTTGGTGCCCATTGTCATTTCAGCCACAATGTATTTACTGTCGAATATTTTGTGACTAAAATACACATTCACTCCTCTAGTTTGTCGCATGCTGCATGCATGCCTCCGACGTAATGATAGTGGCGATTGATGTAGGTAGCTAAGGCAATTTTCAAGTTTTATTCGAAAAAAAGAAAGAAAACGGCCAGAGTTGCATCAGGCCGCCGCGCATCAGCTTGAGTTCTTTTGCATTTTTTGTGTCCACAGTGAAAATCCCAGTAAATTAAACTATTGCGCCTATTTATAGCACATGCAGTATAGCAAACTGTTGATATAAATAGAACAATGAGATGCATTCGCGCACCCCTGCATGCCGCGGTCTAGTAAACACGACGTTGCCCAGCCTCTGCGTGCTCGCGAAATGACCACGGCGAAATGGCATGAATGCTTTCTGCTAGCTCATAGGTGACCCTTCATGTGCAATGCCAGTCCTTGTTTCTGTCACTGTGGGGGTGAGGCTAGCACAACTGGGGCAAAAAACCCATTCCCAAGGCTACCAAATTTTCTCCCAAGCGCCTGCACGGCACTTTGTAGCTGCTCGCATTGCTCCTGTATCCGACGCACATCGAACAGACGCATTGCCAAGGGAAGGGAGGGGTCATTTTCTCGCGGGCTTCTCCAGTCAATGTCTTGGACACTCCCTGGCTTGATGCCCTGCTGTCTCGGACGTCCCCACTGTTGTGGCAGCTCAGTGCACGCAAGCTCCGGTGGCGCCTCTTTATAACCTTGGGCTTGCAAGAGGACGAGTAGGTGCACAGCCATAGGATGTGACTACATGCTCCACTGCAACCCCCCGGGCACTCGCACGCTGCCTCCCCAATCGCCCCACTGTCCGTCTCAAAGGTGAGGCACACAACATAGGGCCGGCCACTTTTCTGCTGGGAGCGAAAGCAGCTGCTGAGCACATGAATGAGGCCCAACCTGCAAGAACAGAGAGAGTAACAGTAAATAGCGCTCAGGGAAGAACAGGTCTTGTCCGCTACAGTTTATGGTAAAGGGACAGAGCAGAAAGAAGTGGCCGCAAGGAACAGACTCAAAATTACCAGATTTTGTGTCTTGCTTAACACTTTTGCAAGGGCAATAATCTACCCCTCAAACAGCAATGATGCCAAAATTGTTTGTCAAGTTCGAGCGTGCAAGCATCTCTGCATGCTTTGTTAATGCGTTTTCAAGAAAAAGAAGTTTAACATTTAAAAATATCGCCCTGGGTAATGATACCAGTACCCTCATAATCATGTTCGTCATAACTTAAGCAAGCAATAATATGATTATCTGGAACTCACCTCCAGAGCCTTTCGAGATAAACAGGTAAACATTGGGGCTATACCGATGATCCATCGAATTAAAAAAAATCTTCTAGTTCAGTGAGTTCGAGCTAACGAGGTTTTACTGTATTATCTATTAGTGCACCACAAAAACATGCGCTTTAGAAACAAACACAACCACCCCACCCCTAAAAAAGGAGAAGAAAGACACACAAACAGATTTTTGGGGCATTACATGCGCAATAAATAGTGAAAACACACACAGAAAAAAAGAAAATTCAAGGCGTATGTGCGCTTTTGAAGTTGACTTCGCCGCAAAGCGCGATTGCTTTGCGGCAAACGCGCGGGCGGACGACCTTCACGGAAAACGGCCGCAACCTTTCCGTAAACATCTTCACCAAAAATCATCCCATAAATTTAATGTACAGCATTTGAAATACTTAATCCACCCACTAGCGGTACGGTCTGGCGATTGTCGCTTTCCTCTTTCAGGGTTACTGCAACAGGGTCGCCGCTACGCATTTGTTAGGTAAACAACGGTGAACGAAGTGCTATACAAATGCACATACCGGTTAACTCGCGTCAAGTAAAGAACAAAGAAGGATTTGCTTACTGCGAGTACCACGTTTTTGCCCGCACCGATGAAGGCGAGCTATGCGCCTCGGTGGCTAGGCAGCATGCCCTGCTCCGCTGCCGCTGGGATGGGTCTTTGGCGCGGCACCCCGAGTGGTATGAGTCTTCAGACCCAGTCGGCAGCGCAGGCAAGTCCTTCGTCCACAATCCGCGGTCGGGAGCCGGAAAACGCCGCCCAGTTTGAGCCATACCGCGTTACCATCACCTACTCTTCAACAGTATACAATACGAGACACTCCGATCGGCACCCGTACCAATATGGCCGACGGTCTCGTTTACATCAGTGTTGCTAGATCACCAAGCAATTTCGCATAAGGTCTATTAGTTGATACATTCCATGAGTATCCCATCCGTGCCTGGGGCGCCCTCTAGCGCGGGGACCACAAAACTTTGGCACTAAAGCTCTGGCACTGGGTAGTAACTGGTGTTACATTGCGTAGGCGTCACTTACGGAGCTCCGTCCCCTATGCGGGAAAGCATCTCGGCGCGTTGTCGTGCTGCACGCTATCGAAGCCCGCGCACCGAGTCAACACGCGCACACACTGTTAATTCATAACATTGGTCAATAAATTTTCCATCGGTTATCCAAGCCCTGGCGTTGCACGGCAGGCAGAGTTATACGGAAAAGTGGTGCTCTGCAAGTGCCTTGGTACAGATCAAGGTGTCTATAAAACGTTGCTGCTAGTGTCGCTCTCCCAGCTGACCTTCAACCCAGCTGACCAGAGCATAAATAATGAATGCAGCAGCGTATTTTAAAACGCTACTATGATGGTGAAGTGATGCCGTCGCGTATGACATTTTAAAACATAAACTTAAAGGGACACTGAAGTGATATGTAAACATTGCGGGATTACTAGCGCAAACTGTAGTCCGGAGTCCATAGGCCATGTTTCGACCACTATGAGCGCGTTTACGCGAATTTATTTATTAGAAAAAGCAATTCGAAAATGCTGTCCTCCTCTCTGCACCCTCGCCCATTTTTTGTGGCGTTTTCGTGTGACGTCACGAGGAGACGAGCTGGCTGCGCTACTGCACGGTTCGCCGACCTTCCAAGATCGAGTCAGTCGGCACAGCATTTATACCGCCGGCCGCCGACGGGTCGTCGCAATTGGCTCGCTCAATTGAAACTAAGCCACCACACGTTTGTGAATGAAAGAATGTGCCTTTCTTTACTTTGTTAGTTTGTACACTGTATCTTGCTCCAAGTCGAGTCAAGGTCGCCTCACACAAGCGCTGCACAAGGGCACATGTGACGCTTTGCTGACTTTTCGCTAGTAGGAAAATCTAAGGCCACTTTAAGGCGGGAGAGGAGTCAACGAAGTCAATATTGGTACTAAGAAAATAAAATCAACTGAAACTTTTACTGTAGAGCGCAAAACTAGGGAGCAGGAAGCACTTTTTTGCGCTGGGTGAACAAGCACAACGGTCAGCAGCACGACCGCACATCTGCGAACGCTTTTCCGTCCAAGAAATGCAATTGCTAGACGTGAGATATTGTGGAAGTTTGGGGGACGCTTACTGCATGGGTGCTATACGACAAATAGTCACCTAAAGTACTCCAAATGATAAGGCTAAAGAAAAGTGTAAACTGGTTATAAATTATATACCTTATATATCCACGCTCGCCAGAGTTGGCCTGTGGCCGAGTGGTTCACAGTGGTAGGTTGTCGTTTTGCGAGTCGCAGGTTCAAATCCCCGAGGGTGCATCGTTTTTTTTTCCCAGTTCACCATTTTTGAGTTCACCATTTTTGGGCCGTAACGTTCACTGTTCCACGAGCGAGTTTTCAGAACGCCCGCAGACTGCCACTGACGCTCTAGCGAGTTCTCGTTAGCGTGCTGATGCTTGCGGGTAGTGGGCACAGGCCTGAATCAGCACACCCTTTGCCTGGTGCGAACACGCTTTTTACGATACAGGCATGAGTGAGGCAAGCTCCGAATATGACGGAAAAGCGCATGGCATTTCAGCCTCAGGGTGACGCGGACGGCGTCACTAGCCGAGGTAGGCCTCGGCTAGTGATTTCTACAATTCCAAGCCGTCCTGGGAGGCTTATCTCAGGCATTTTACAGGCGACAATATGGCAGAAGGGCGGTACGGCGATTACTGAGATATCGAGAAGGCCCATCCAACGATGCCGTCGGATGTCAAACATGTTGTTTTAGAGAACCGAAACCGAAACATGTTTGAATGCTAACCTCGGACATCGTCCATTCACGGTGCCATCTCCTCGCGACGTCACAGCTTTAGTTGGTGCGGCCGCCACAGACCACGCATAGTAGTGTTTCTTCTTTCCCGCTTTATAAAATAATTACCGACTTATCAACCGGATAAACGATTAAAAGTGTGGTAATTTGAGCCAGTCTACGCAGTGCAAGCAAAACCTGGTGCTTGACAAATTCACTTCAGTGTCCCTTTAAACTAACATTATTCATTTCGTATGGGTCAATATTATGTTTATGTGTCAAACGTTTTTACAGTGTTTCGCTAGCGACAGAGACAAAATAAAAGAGAGAGTAATTTCTAACAAAACCGGACATCTTTGCTCACTGTGGCTCCGCACATTTAATTAAAGCAGATAGTAAAGTTGATTTGGTTTCCAGAGACAAAAATATTCAAATACACCGAAGCACTCCTTATGATGCAGTGAATGGAAGAGAAGTATAGTTTAGCTTAGTATTGTTTGCTGTGGTTGATGTACACAGTTCGGAATCCATCGCCCCGTAATCCAAATCCTTGAAATATTTGGATGGGCGTGGAAGGCCCCGCGTTCATTCTGTTGATTGTAATTAAATTACGTGGTTCCTACGCCGCCAAGTGTCCTGTGCGCTGCATATGTACTCAAAGTGTTTGTTTTTTTATGACAATGAGCAACAATATTCGCTCCACATTACAAAAGGGAGGGAGCGCGTGGGTCGTCCTAAACTCGTCTCCCCTTACATACAGCCGCCCGTAGCACTTGCCCAGAGAAGCTTCTTGAAGGTTAGCATCAGAGCTGAGAGAGTAAATCTCCCACTGCTCCAGTGTGCTGACCCCGAGATGCAAGACTTGCTCTGGACCACATGACTACAAAGAGTGTTTAACGAAACGGCCACCGAAATGTGCGAACTGCGGTGGACCACATCCTCCCTGTTCTTCAGGTGTCTACGAAGCAAATGGGCGTCATACATTCAGAGAGACAAAAACCTTAACCGCAAACAAGACAGACAGCCACAGCCTCTCCAAAACTACGAGTGGGGTTCGAAGACGGCGCACAGCTAAAGAGAATTTGACCACAATACCCGTGCTGACCGGTATTCGTCAATACTCAATGGACAGAAGATCACCAGCGAGCGGAGAGGGGAAATCCCCAGAAATGGGCTCTCTCCTCCGCCGCGTCCTGCCCCCCTGATGCGACAACCACAAATGAGGTACCCCGGCCCGAGAACGTGGTTCCTCCCCAAACTGCGCAACATACTGTTATGAATTCCACCCGAAGACGCAAAATGAAACCAACTCCACCAAGTGACTTCAATCAGTTGCTTTTAAAGATGTTGTTCATGGCCCTGAAAGCGATAATAAATGCTCTTCAACCGGCCGAAACCTACTTGGAGTCAGGGCCTTACTGGAAATGGAGCAAGTTATCATGCAAGGCGGGCATGGAATGTAACTTAATGGACAGTTGATATATAGACGGTCCGTAATATTTCAATGGAATTGTAATGGCCCCAGGAGAAAAATAGGAGATTCCCGTAAGTTTGTAGCACGATATAACTTCCCTGTGATGTGCATATCAGAGGCCCGCACTGAACCGATCTTTCGTTTGGCAAATTATGTCGTGTACACATCAGACCGAGTTGTTGCTCCAAGTCGTGCAATGTTGTGTGTACGGCAAGATATACCATCTGTGCTACCCAGACAACACAAACACATCCTGAGCACATCCCGAGGACGTTCTATTGAGGACATCATGATGTCCTCAGTATGTCCTCTTCTGATACTCAATTGGTACTGAAAAGGTCCTATTGTCCGGCCTCAGCACATCCTCAGAACATCCTCAAGATGCAGCCAAGGATGATTACAGTACATTCGCAGGACTACTGTATGACGTCAGGACATTTTGAGGACTACTTTCTAGCCATGCTTTTTTTGCTAGGTGTTATGCACAGGGTGCTCGAGAAAGGAGGGGCCTGGGCTTGATACTGCCATCCCCGAGGTATTTGTGCGATTGACTCTTTGCCAAGGTATGTCACTTTGTGTACCCCTGGAATCTCCACTGGGTACAGCCTTTATGTGTAGCATTAATCTAAAACCAGTACTGCCCAAGCCTCCTCGTTATGACACAAGTATGCAAAATATGCTTGAGATAATGATTTATTGCACAAGCAAATGCATCATAGTGCAATGTGAGGCGACACATGCTGTGAATCGTCACCGGAGTCCACTGGAGAGCCTAGTAGTCACTGGAGTCCAACTGTCCCAACGACCCTAGAAAAATGATACAAGCAGAACAAATTAGCAAAGCATATACACAAGAATTTTCTCTGAACTGGACCCCACCATTTTGTAATTAATGATGATCCAGCTTCTGGGCATTTCTTGGGGACTATGGGGCGAGCAGACGATAGCGCAATCACACCCTGTTGCGCTGTGGCGTCCTTGGTTATCAGACATCCCAGCGGCATCGCAACTCGGTGTCACTTATTCGGTATGTCAACAGCGTGAACTTTAACAGTGCTTAAGGGGAACGTTTAAAGCGACGGGGAGCAGCCAGCTTTGCCCATTAATTTCGTTCTCAACCCGCTAAGGCGGCAAGCGTGCACCCTACGTGTGCTGTCGTGATGGGGGTTGCCTGTGAGGATATGTTTTGCTGTGCCAGCAGGACGAATGCCCAACGTTTTATCACCAATTGACGTTTACTTTCTTCATTGTGGGCAGGTTTCCGTCATTGACTTAACTTGGCAATGCACAGCAGCCACCCGTCCAGGCGTCATTACGCCGTTGTTCGCTGAACAAACTATCGGCATAAGCGTAAAGTGCTCACACAAGAAACGTGTTAATTGCACCATGACAAAAGAAGTGTCTGCATGTGTGGAGTCTATTCACTTCACAAATTTCCTGCATCCCTCGAGAGCCGCCGTGAATGGGTCGTCGTGCTGAATCGGAAAGTGTTCGAACCTAGCAAATTTGTGAGAGAAGGTACGGTCCTACGCTGCTTTGTAAGCACTGTTTATTTACTGTCATGCTAAATCCTTATCGCATGTGTCTGTGCTCTGGAGGTATTCTCTGTTCATTTCATCCACGGGAAAGTGGTAAAAGTCAACCCTACACCTTTGCTGCCGCTAGGGTACGCGAAAACGGCGAGCTGAAAGCGAAATAGGAGTGTCGCGGTGGCGAAGCATGCCCGGTCGTTTCGGTAAATCACTAAAACGCAAAACCTCTTTAAACGTGCAATAACTGTTTAGCATGAGGGTGAATGAACAGTGCCCCCAAAGTAGAGTATGACGGTATTTACTCTCACAAATTTGCTACTTTTGAAGTCTTTCCGCTTCAGCACAACGACCCATTCGCGGCGGGACTCGAGGGGTGCAGGAAATTTGTGCAGCAAATAGACTCCCCACACGCCGACACTTTCTTTGCTGTGGTGTAATTCACACGTTTCTTGTATGAGCACTTTGCGCTTACGCGGATTGTTGGTGCAGCCAACAATGGCATAATGACGGATAGCTTCTGTACATTTCCAAGTAAAGGCAATGACTGCAACCTGCACTGAATGAAGAAAAAATAAATATCAATTGGTGATAAAAGGTCGGGTGTACGACCTGCTGGTGCGGCGAAATGTAGCCTCACAGGCAACCCCCATCAGGACAAAGCGCGCGTAGGGGGGCACGCTAGCTTAGTGGGTTGAGAACGTAATTAATGGGCAAAGCTGATAACTGTCCAACGCTTCAAACGTCCCCCTTTAGGCACTGTTAAACTTCACGCTGCTAACATACCGAATAAGTGACACTTACCAATTTTCCATGCTGCTGGGACGTCTGATAACCACGCACGGTACGGCCCAACAGTGTGTGTGACTGCGGCGTCGTCTGTTGGCCCCGCAGTCCCCAAGAAATGCTCGCCAGGTGGTGCATCGGTTGCCAGAAAATGGCCAACCCGGCAAAATTCTTGTCTATAAAAAATGAGAGCATTGCAACTTCGTTGCATTATTTCAGACTCTGACAACCTGACTAAAATGCTAAAAAATTTGCTCAACCAGCTGCACGGCTATATTTTCAAAGTTCTAAGGGGAAGTATTGCCGGTCATGGTGCAGTGCCGTCCAAGGTGTGCTGAATGAGTAGTAGCCATTATTTAATTACCTTTACCCAATTAGCTTAGAATGCAGAATGCATAGACCACGTTCCAAATGTTTCTCTAAAATTTTGAGCTATTTTCTTCCCAAGGTATTGACAGTGCCCTTTCCCTCACACCACCCTCCATGCCAATTAGATCTATCAACATACTCTCAATTCACAGGTGGGCTAAATTTAAATTTAAGTGGATCGCTATTCCTGAACCTGTTAAGCAAAAAGTCGATACTGACCGTGAAGTGTATTATAATAACATTTTAGAAGCTTCAGGTAGCATGAAAACCCATTGAAAACCGGTAGCATGAAAACCCATCACTGAGCAGGCAGCAGCTGTTCCTTGCAACAACTCCAAGAACCACAATTCCGGGACCCATCACTTTCTTAAACTGTCGGTCCTGATAGGGAGCAACAAGTGGTCCAGAATCGTGCAATGAACAAACAAGGGCACCTTGTAGGCTTTTGAGGTTTTTCAGATTTATATCCTTTTCCGCCAACCTACAGCACAGTTGCACTAGGGGATACTGGGGCTTAAGCACCACCCTCTTTAGTGTCGACATGGTTCTCAAATGGAAACGCACTCCATGCGTCCAAGGGGCCCAAATGCTCAACATCAGATGCCAAATTGCACAATCCACGCACACTGTGCGTGACATTGTGCTCACCATAGGCAGCAGCAAAGCCCTTAACAAAATACCTCAAAAGTCTATTTGCATACAGCACATCGCATGCCGGCGTACAAGATGTCGTAAGGATTAGGATAACCACATGGAAAGTGAGAAAGTTCTGGTACAAGTTTTCAGGTAATGCTGTGGTAAGGACTACAGGCCCTTCGTACAGCAAACAAAGCGTAGTTCAGCAGCTTTCGAGTGATCCAGTTCTGGAAGACTTCGTAGCCTCCTATTGAAGTCTCACGGAACAAATTCGGCTAATTCAAAGTTTCCTTCTGAAACCTCATTGGTTACAAGTGTCCACAGGTTTTGTCGTGGCTCCCGAAACCACAGAGCAAGTAGTTTGCGCATAACACCAAGACAAACGTTGCATGTAATCAAGGGGAACGTTCTCAATAAGGTCTATAGGTATACCTGCGTGCTGTTCTTCCTGTGCCTTGTCACGAAAGCTCTGATCTGTGCGTAACTCCTGTCTGATATCTGGGTAACACACCCTGTTCTCATGTTTGCCTTTCACAATGCACTTTGAGCAGCAGAAGAAGTCTGGATGGCCTTTTGTGCACAAAACAAATGCTTTAGCAGGAGCATCACATACTAATGCATGCAGCATCATAAAAAGGGGTTTGTGATCTAACAGTTATGCCATCACCAAACAACACTTTCATTTCATCAACAAAACCTGACAGCGAATCATTCGCGTCACTGGGCTTGCTACGGCCGAAGAAGCACTCACATCAAATAGCTCCTTCTCAACATTGTTCACATGGCCAAGAGTGACCCAAAAGGTAGTTCTCGTGCTTTTACATATTTCTAGGCTGTCTATATTGAAGGAAAGGCTGAGTTCTGCAGGGAGCTCTGGACAATCCTGAAGTATTTTGCACAGTCCTGCTTTTACACTGAAGTGCTGGTACAGTTGAAAGCTTTATTACAGTAAACACGGAAGCGAATGCCGCTCAATACATGCAGAGCGCTCTGGTGAGAGGATGGCGTGATCTCACAGTTTGCGCGATTGGCGGATGCACTTCCTGAAACGCCTTATCGCATGCCTGCCTGCTGCATGAGTTAGTCACGGAGGATGAAATTTTTTTATCACCCAATTAGGAAGCGAAAAGAAAACGTTTTAACCCATTCGCGCCGTTTCGCGCTTGATAAAAAGCCCTTCATCGGAACATGTATTCTCTGGAATCGTGCCCAGGTATCTAACGTAGCTACTGCAGCAGCACAATCAACCGTTGCCAGGGGGTGGATCCGCCAAATGTACGAGCTGCGACAGTTCGCCATCCCATCACTAGACCTCTCTGCATGTACTGAGCGACACACGCTCCCGTGTTTACTGTACAGGGTGGTGCGACGATAATTGGAACACTTTAAAAATTTTTCCTGAGGTAACCACCGCTCCGTTCGCACTGAAACTTGCCACGAAGGTCGCATTTTGTGGTCTATTTTGTTTTATACCGGGAACAACGACAGTACTTACCTTTGTATTCTGAAAATAAATAAAAACTATTTTAGCCTACGGCAACTGGCGGCTGATTTGGACGTGCGAGCCAGCGCAAGTTGATGTTGGAACGACGGAACAACCGGGGGCATGCAGAGCGAAACGCACGTTTGGGATTCAAGGTAGGAAGGAGCCAAATGGAGCAGCAGACGATCAGAAAATGCAACTAGGAATGAACTAGCAGACGATCCGAAAACCCTGTTTTCGGGCTCGCACGTCCAAATTAGCGCCATTTTTTTACAGGTGAAAATCGTTTTTATTTATTTTCAGGATAAACAGGTAAGTACCGTCGTCGTTCACGGTGTCAAACAAAATAGACCACAAAATGCGACCTTCGTGTGAAGTTCGAGAGCGAACCGAGTGGCGGTTCGCTCTAGAAAAATTTTTAAAGTGTTCCAGTTATCGTTGCAACACCCGGTATAAAGCTTTCGAGTGTACTTTCCCCCTGAACGTTGCGAAGTACCATTGGACCTTGGTGTGTGCAGCAGGGCTCTTCCAGACGATGGCCGTGATGAAAAACACGTGTGGCTGCGCAACACACCAAGCAGTGATGTAACTGCGGCAAGGGTCGATTTAGAGTTTACCGCCCTCTCCTGCAGTTTGTGCCGAAACGCCAACGTGGTGTCTCCATCGTCTTCGTTAACAAAACTGTGGTCTGACAACTCGTGATCTCCGCTGGACAGGGGCCACGCAACGCGACTCTCGATGTGGCGGCGTTTTATTACAGACACAGCAGTATGTCACGAACTTTGCTGCTGGTGGTTGCTCGGACTGGGATTACGCCTACAACTCGAGCGTGTGCTAGCATCTAATTAAGTTGCTTCTAAACAAAGCCCACGTTGTTGCGATGTCGACGGCTTGGGCACAAAGTCGATTTGCGCGCTGCCAACTAACGCGGAAAATGCATCGACGTGGCGCTTCCGTTCCCGCCTGAGCTGCCGCTCGCTGCTTTCTGACATTTGGAATCCAGTAAAATTATACAGAGAGCTCACGTTTGTTATTTGCACCCACGACAGGTACTTACCTCCGTAGGTGGCGGCCATCTTTCTCAAGCCGACTGGCTCGTCTTCAACTTTCCACTTGGCTTTACTAGAATAAGTACTTGCGCATTGTGGCCAGCAAGAAAATAGAAGTGCTGAAAAATTGTTTCACACAGAACGCATGCACGTACTCAACATTTTCTCTTTTGCATCATTTCTAATTTTAAAATTTGCAGAAGATGTTTGTATTCTTCTGAATGTTGAAAAGGTACCCAGCCAGACTTAGAAGCGCTATTTTTTTTACCTGTATTACAAACAAACAATGTGGACGAGAACGCTAATCACTATCTGTGTGAAATACCTGCGCGTGAAAACTATATTAGCGAGCGTTCCCATTGTCTTCTAGTGACCAAAATTAGCACATCCTGAGAAAGTCCTCAAATAAACGTTTATAGGACACCAAGCGCACTGACGTACTGAGGATCTCCTAAGGACATAGCAAAATCAGTGAGGACGTTTGGACCTTTTGAGGACGTCCTGAGGACCTTGTGTGTTGTCTGGGTAGTTGCATCAACGTCTACCCAAGCTCCACAATTTGTGCGGTGCAAAGTTATATTGGAAAACACAACTTTTACAACAGTGATGGTGTATATTAAACCGCATACTGCAATAGCTTGGACTGACCTTACCGATATGTGCCGACCAGACGGAAGCTTCATTATTTGTTGCGGAGATTTCAATGTTCCACATGAGTTATGGAACAGCACCACCACTGACAACCGAGGACGACAGACAGCGAGACTCTTAGACCTCGTCGATTATGCTGTGCTTAATGACGGCTCCTGGACGTTTCTCCGTGGGCACTCTTATTCCAATGTATTGGACATTTCATTTCGTTCGTCGGACCTGGTTTGGGGCGCAGACTGGACTATAGACGTGGATACCAGGAAAATCACCACTACCCTATTTACATCCACCATCAGGCTCTCGTATCTACGCTACCCCGGCACAGCGAACGAATAGTAAATTGGGCTGCCTTGAGACATTTAACCACCGACTACCTCGAGAAGCCTCGCGATGTGGACGAGTTCACATCTTTCATCAAGCAGCACCTATACCAGGCGACTCGACATGTGCCCGTTCCACCTGGGTACAGGGGCATCGACAGAGAATACGATCGTCTGCGGGTCATTAGGAGACGAGCTCAACGTAAATATCGTAGATCTGGACTGATTGAGCATTATAACGAAAGCGTATTTTCGCGAAAGTGCAAAAGCAAATTTCTAAAGGTGCCTTTTAAAAGGTGGAATAAATTTTGTCAGTCGCTGTCGCCGTCCACCTCAGTGTCGAAAGTCTGGAATGTTGGGCGCGCTTTTCGTTGCCCAGTTGCCCAATTGCGTCCTTCGCTCTTTAACAACATATCATAACGTGGCGGAAATCTCCATTGCGGAAGAGTTGCAATAACACGGGCTAGTCCAGCTGCCAACACAAATCTGTAGAAAGAATCGCTGGTCTCCGCATGTACGCTTATACAAGAAGCAATGAGTTGGCTCCCCTGACTTGGATGCAGATATAACATTGGGTGAGTTGTCCGCTGCTTTGGCAAGCATTCATCACCGAACTGCACCAGGACCTGACGGATTATCATATTCGGCATTTTGCAATCTCAGTACAATCAATACGACCCTATTGTGGGAAATATACAACAGAATTTGGAGAAGCGGGTGGGTGTCAATATCATGGTAACTTGCAAAAGTGATGGCTCCACTGAAACCCGGGAAAAGCCCCTTGGCATTAGGCTCATTCAGGCCTGTCAGCTTTACAAATTGTATATTCAAAGTCATGGAGACAATGATCATTTAACGATTTATGTGTTGGTTCGAAAGTCAACATGTGCTTCCAAGAAAAAATGGGGCTTCCATGGGCAGCATTATAGATTTGATAACATTTGTTGGACACGAAAAATCCAAAGGCTACATTACGGTAGCCATATTCCTAGACGTAATGCGGGACTATGATACGGCTAGCCACGTACGTTTTAGAAACATTGACGCTATTAGGACTACGTGGGAAGACGCTCCGCTTTATATGCGACTTTTTTGAGGGCAGGCGAATTTTTGTCACGACAGAGAATGTAAAAACATCGGAATATGAAACCTAAGGGGTTTCTCAAGACAGCGTTCTAAGCAGCTTCGAACTCATTTCAATGCAGTAATGGTACGCCTCCCACATGGCATTCACTATTACATTTACGCTGACGACATATGCCTTTGGACATCCGGACCATCATTGGAAGTCATTCAAGCCAAATTGCAAAACGTAATTGAGGAAGTTTCGATGTTTCTGACAGAACGAGGAATGAATTTGTCGGTCGGAAAATCAGCAGTACTTCCTTTTACTGTCAAACAATTGGAGGGATTTTATACAATCCAGGAGGGAAGACCCCTGGCGCTTGCGACAAACCATCGTTTACTCGGCATAATAGTAGATCGGAGGCTCTCCTGGTCACACAATCTTCACGTTCTGGAGACCAAGGTGAACAACATCGTCCGCGTTCTGCGACACCTGGTGGGAGCCCGTTGGGGAACCCCAACGGATGTTCTACTGAGACTCAACGGGGCTCTTGTGAGATCCGCCATCGGATACTCATTGCCAGTTATCAGTTTTATCACCTTTTGGACAGAAGGAACTCCCGGGCCCTACTATTAGCGAGAAGTGTTCGAGTGTGCTTGGTCAAGCCCCCTTGCTGGCAGAGGCACGAGAGTTTCCCGTGCCTCTCGGCACCTGTTCAGAATGTTCACACAACATGCTTACCACCCACTAGTCGATGCAATACTTAGCGAACTGGTTCGAGGATCTCTGCCATGCTGCAAGACTATCAGGCACTCCTTCCTGGATTCACACGGTGGCCTGATCCTAGTCCTCCCTGGCTTCTTCCACAGCTTAACATCACTATACTGGAATACCAGGCATCGACCAGAGGGCCAATGTTCCTTTCTAAAACAGAAAAAAATTAAACAGAAACAGAAACAGCTGAAACAGAAAAAAAAATTAAAAAAAAAACCAAACTTATATGGCTACCCAAATCTGGCTGTAAAGATCCCGCAATGAAGACAAGCAGTGTGAAAATGCTACGTATTAGTAGGCAAATCTGTGAGTTTCTGCAGATTTTAAAATTTTACTTTCACTATTTCTTTTGTCTACGTTTTCGACACCACGACGATCCTGTGTCCTCAGGGACTTGAGCACTTTATCACAGTTTTTTTTTATTTATTGCGATAGTATATGCCCGATGGTCACAAGTATATCCACGTGGCCTCCGGGTCCAGCCTTCTCTCGCCGTTCATACCTGGTGCGTGCGTCGCTCGCACGATTAAGTGTCACGCTATATCACGCCAAAATGGTGGCCACTCAGTGTCGCTCGCATCACGCCGCATCGCAGGTGCGATTGAGCTCGCTCTCGTCGGGCAGTACACCTCGAAACGCGGCATGTGTAAACCACGCGGGGTTCGCTCTTCGGAAGAGCGGGCAGCCATTGAAGAACGTTCATGATAATTATCGAACAGCTAGCGGTCGGGTAAGTTCAGCGAAATGGATCGAGAGGTTTCGTAATTAGGTCGATCGATATGGTTTTGCGCTTTCATTTCATTCATTGCGTTTTGATTTTGGCAGAAGTGTCTCGTATTAGTCTTGCGATCATTGTGTTTCTACTTTCCCAGCCGAAAAAACCATTGGCCGACCAATTGGAATTCCAATGGGTCGGCCATTTGGTCGGCCAATGATGTTTTAGGCACCCATTGGCGATCCCATTGGCCGGCCATTTGGACGACCTATTGGCCGGCCAATTGGGCGACCTATTGGCCGTTCAATTGGATGACCTATTGGCCGACCCATTGGAACGCCAATAGGTCTTCCCATTGGCCGCCAACTTGTTGCACTTTTAGTTGGTTCAAACCCATTGCTGCAGCCACTCCATCTGAGCTGCCGCTGCAGTGCGTTGGTTACCTGTATCACAAATAGAACTCTTGGAATGGATGAATATCTTTATTGCTCTGTTTGTATACACATACTGCAGCATGCACACAGTTCGTCCTTTAAGCAATTTTCAACAGGCCATTGTCCATGCCGTGCTCCGCTCGCCGCAGGCTGGCTGGACCTTCACAAAGTGAGTGGCAAAAGCGAACAATGGGTTAAGTTTATAATAAACCGCAGTTTCGCGCATTAAAACAACAAGTCACTGAAATGTTGAGTGGCGTGAGCTCACCTCTTCAACAACGTCCCATGCATGCCGAACTCCGTTGCGTGGCGATGTCGTGAACCCGTCAATCGTAACATGAACAGCCCTGAAATACATTAGGCAGACAAATTATTTCTTAATAATACCGCTCACGCTATGAGGAGTGAAAATGGCAAGGAAAACTGAACCAGCTATGTTACTCACATAAACAGAGGCACTCTTCCTTCGGTGCGAGGCTTAGCGGCGTTCAGCGTAAAGATGCATCTTGAAACACACTGCTATGGGTGTGCGACATCATCGTCGCCACATCTCACACTCTTGCAGACCACTTTACATTTCCAATGCAATGCACAGTCAGAGAAGACTGCGTGTGCAACCGACCAACACGCCTACACTACCTACACCGCCAGCACCACGTTGAATATGCCACTTATCCACTGTACGTCTATGGATTGGATCGTGGTTTTATTTCAAAACAATTGTGCTACTAGGGTCCCTAGAAATTGTGCTAGTCTGCCGTCCGCCGGCCGCGAAGGGGGCTCCTCCGTGATGCATGCAGCGGCGGCGCTGCAGTCAATCGGAGCGCGGTGGCCGGCCGGCGCGGTCGGCAGCGGCGGGCGGCGCTCTGCCGTGCCGCTGCTGCCTTCGTAGTTCTGCCCTATTTCTGGGCGGGTTCAGCCCATTTTAACTGCCCCTTTTCGAACCCTATCCGTTTCTGTCGACAAACCAGATTAGCCAAATAAGTTGGTTCTTACCAGTACGAAGTGTTTTAACCGGAGCGTGAAGTGACAGGAGTACGTTTTTGCGCATTATGAAGGATCGAGCCCTGTAAAAACCGCGGAATCGTGTCGCTATGCTAGCCCCCGAGTATGTGTCGAACCGATTTCGACACATACTCGGGGGATTCGGGAACACTGCCGGCAAGGCATCATTTTCCAGCTTGGAAATATCATGCGGGACTTCAGCTAGCAAACAACCGTTCTTTGTGAATACCCCCGCCGTTGTTAACTGATGGAAAAGTCAGCGCGTGAAAATGTGTGTGGTGTGTGGCGGCGCTCCGCTTTTTTCTATGGCTCTTTGGAACCGTCTGTATTTGCAAGTTTCCCAAGATGTTGTCCCCTGTACGTGTATGTAAACAAAGCAGCTCGAACCGGTGCCTCCTGACCTTTCGCATCGTCTTCGCGGCCCCCTCAGTTACGTCCAGTCAGCTGGGAATCTGTTAAATGTAAATGCCGAATAAAAAAACAAGACGTGTGCACATGCATACGAAGTTTTATCACCTTCAGTCATCAGATACAGTGATTTCTCCATAACTCGAACTCGGATATCTCGAAATATCGGTTAAGTCGAAACCTTTTTTTGCCGTGCATATACCTGCCATAGGCGACATTTTCCACCCTTTCTCTCGAAACGTCTTTTCGGGGATCACGGATATCTCGAAATGTTGACAATAGGACGCAATGCAACATCCGCTGCAGGCAGCTGATAAGCTCTCGGTTAAAGCTTAGCTCCCATTACGCGCCGAACACCGTCGCGAACGGCAAATTTGCACGGGGTACGCACTGTGCGCGGCCGATGTCCCGTTAGCGGAGTGCTGTCCGGCGCCTATATCGTTGATATAGCTGGGGAAGACGCTTCTGATCATGTGGACGAAAGTCCCAAAAACGGCAGGAACAAGAAAAACATATGCTTTGCCTGCTTCACAGCAAAGATAGAATATAGCGTTGGTGACCAACAGTTGATGCGGCATTCAGAAGCTCGAGAACACTTTTTTGGGACCAGATGCGAACGCGAAACAGGCGAGCATCACGCAGTTCTTTTTCCGCAATACCTAAAAAAATTTGTTTTTTCTGCAAATTATTTTTGCCTGTATTCCGGAAGCGTCCCTGTGCATTGGAGCGTTTGTTACCAGCACTAGCTCTTATTCCAGTGATCTGGCCATACATTTTTGGCATTTCGCTTAACCCAACACTCCGCTTACCTCGAAATTTTCAAATATTTCGGTACTATCAAACCTCTTCTGCGTGCCTGCAATTTTCGTGAATACCACGATTTGAAACATTCGCCAGCATTGGGTACGTGAAACTGATTTTTAATAAAACCCGGCTGCAAATCAGTAACTTCGCTTGCAAGTCATTACACAGGTTCTTTTTGATCACCCACACACTCGGAGAGAATTGCGAGACGCACGCGGGGAAAGCAAAACGGGAGAATTTTTTTGTGTTATGGCCAATCATATAATCGTGGCTGTTTGAAACCAAGGAGTAAAAATATTGAGGTTTATACTGTCATCACCATATATACCTTGCTTTATCCCCCCTCCCCCCGCACTCTGCCCAAAGTATATAGGAACAAGTTTTTGCTGGCACAACATTTTACTCAAGCTTTCGCTTTTCTTCTTGTCAGCCTACCAGCTGGCTGCGTGCTTGTCACCGTCAATGACGTTCGGGAATGACCCGGTAGTTTCGATGTGGAACAAACACAGCTTCTGGTGCCGCAGGGAGTTCTTTTTGAACGGGATATCTCACTGTCTGAACATTGGTGGTTGAACGCGAAGCTTTCTTGTGAGCGCTTCCTTGTAGTGTGAGTTTTGACTTTGACTCATTGAGCTTTCACTTTGACTCGCACGCATTTTGGACTTATGATCGCGCCGGATTTGAAATCGACCCTTTGCCGTTTGATTTCACGCGAAGAAAGCTTCGTGTTCAACCATCGTTGCGGAGTGGAGGAGAGGATAATTTTTCTGACTAATTACATGTGCACGTCCATGCACTCCTCTCCAAATCCAAATTGCTTTGACCATGTTGGAATTGCGCATTGAGATAGACGTCGGCTTCAAAACGCGATGGAGCCAGCT
This sequence comes from Haemaphysalis longicornis, assembly GCF_048455015.1. NCBI lineage: Eukaryota > Metazoa > Arthropoda > Arachnida > Ixodida > Ixodidae > Haemaphysalis > Haemaphysalis longicornis. Next base: position 7,094,782 of record NW_027526257.1, on the reverse strand, counting down.
TCGATTCTGATCACGGGAAGCGTTTTTTTTTTTTTTTCCTCTCACTTTACTCACAAACATCACCGTCGTCAGAGACAGTTGGCTTTCCCGCAGTGCTTTTTCGAGGCGACATAGGCCATCAGTGAGACATAGAAAGCTTTACTTTAATAATGGTCCAAGCGGTGGTAGTGAAACGGCTACGCTGGTTGCTGCGGTTTCATCCTTCGGTCTCACTCGCGAAATTCAACGGCCGCAAAGAGGCTCCGTAGCCCAATTCGCGAAAAACTCGGGGCGTGAAACTAAAAGGTCTTATAGTACTATCGTACCTTCAATTGTGAGCTGATGTACCTCGTACCATTCCATTTCACCGCTCTAAATGGCCGACAAACCCAGATGCGCGCTCGCGTTCCGCGGCAGAGCGGCAGTATAGCGCGCGGCACAGGCCGGCCTGCGGCCGCTCTTGCTCCGGCCGCTCGGGGGCTGTCCCTATCCGCACGCCTCGCGCGGATTATTTTTAAAACTGTCCGCACGCCTCGCGCGGATAGCTTTTAAAACTGTCCGCACGCCTCGCGCGGATAATTTTTAAAACTGTCCGCACGCCTCGCGCGGATAACTTTTAAAATTGTCCGCACGCCAATGCAGCGCCGTGTGCCGAGTTTCTTTTTCCGGGTGTTATTATATTATGGAGCCAAGTGCAGCGTCGGTCTGCTAACGCTCGGCTTCGCGTTATGTGCTGTCCTGAGCCAGCCAGCTCACGGGTGAAGCCGGCGTGCTAAGCCATCGTCGGAGAAACAGCGACCACGACGACACCGACCCATCTCCTGAAGAATCGAGGACGAAGTTTGCCATCGCTAGTTCTGCACTTGCTATCCTACAAGCCACGTTGCAGCAATGTGCCAGAGATCACCACACGAGCAAATGCCGTGCTGCGATATGGCGAATACTGTGAGGTGAAGATGATTGTGTGCATCGGGGCGTAGAGCTCGACGTACTACCACATTCGGCTTGTGATTGCGGTGACGGCGTAGCACATGGTAAATGCGCGAATGAGGTGGAACCGAGTGCAGGGTGCGTTCTCTGCGCTATAGCCCTTCATGTCGGCGCATTCGGCGGCTGAGTTCGATGCTTGCATGGGCAGCGATTGCTGCAGGCAGCCGTTGCAAGCAATGCGCGGTTGCACTAGTCAGCTACGGTCGCCTTGGCGTTTGTTTATCGCCCGAGGTTCTTTCTTTCAACGTAGCTGCTACCTTCGTAACATTGAAGGGGAAAAAAAACGTGATTATCGCACGGAACTGATAACCTGAGCATGCGTGTGTGGTATATTCTATGCAGACCTTGAGTGCTTAGTATTGTTCTGCTGGTGCTTGCTTGCTACTGCGCGTATTAGTTTTCAGGCTAGAGGAACAGGCACAGTGCCAAAGCGATACTGAATCAAGTCTTCATGCATTGGTTTTGAAAACAACACGAGGGTACGTAGAATAACGCTCACAGCACAAAATAAAAACTAATGGAAAAAAAAAACTAGGGCTGTTTGCTGTCCTTTAATGTGCCCGTGTTTTTTTTATTGTGAGTGTTATGGTTTACCCACTAGCTGGCCCCCTCATGTCCTAGCTGTGCTAGATGTGATGAGGCGTCAAAGACCCTTCCAAAACACTGCGTATGAAAAATCAGTCGACTTCTTGCCTATAAAAATTTAGTTCGAAATTACAAGCGCTCCATTTTAAAGCACTCGCTTTTGTGGAAACTGCTGTTGTGAGAAGCGAGTCTGATGCATTTGAACAACACACATCACTGCCACATTCTTGCTAGGTAGGGCACATTGTATGCACTGCTATTATGAGCGCGTTAAAGCATTATAAATGTGGTATTCATGCCGAGAGAGAGAGAGAGAGAAATCTGTACTATATAGGCAGCCATAGTCCAGGTTGCCTGGCCGTCTCCTAATCTTCATTAGAAGACGGCCAGTCTGCAAATCTCACAGAGTTCCTCACTAATCCAAATTCCATGACCACCAGAAGTTCTTGCATCGACTTCACGAAGAAACAGTAAGGCAGTCACTGACCAAGTCAAAAAAGTAAAAAGACGTTTCGGAACCCCGGGTTCCGAAACGTCTTTTTACTTTTTTGACTTGGTCAGTGACTGCCTTACTGTTTCTTCAAACAATGCCTGACCAGACGAACTTTCGTCGAACCCTTGACTACATCGACTTCACGTCCACACCATGATCCGCGCTCAGCCAGTCTTCCCAGAAAGCGTGTTGCGTCAGGTATAGTGGATGGCACCCCCTGCAGAGGGGTAGTACTGGTGGGGTGTGAAGGGCAGTTGGTTGTCGGGCAAGTGGGGCAGCAGGATTCCATTTATATAGTGGACACGAGGCTGGGCAAGAAGGGAAGGGGTTTGTGCATTTCGGACCATAGATGCAGCTTCACGAGACAGGGTGAGGTGGGGGACCGGGAAACACTGCCTACTGGCACTAGCACATGTGCAGTATGTGGGCTTGGATAGACAAAGCTTCTCAGCAAAACTGTACACAACTCAGGGTCTGCTATAATGCCAAAGAGGGCACTGGCAAGCATTTCATCACACGAGTTCTTGGAGTGTTACGTCTTTCCTTTGTCATTGTTCCAGCCATGCTGTTTTTTCCTGTTGTGCAGACCCAACACACTGCCACTGTTGTATATTTTATCACATGATGCGACATGTGTTGACCCCTAGCCAAAAATTCTGTGTGCGTGCATCATGTGTTGGTCCAAATTTTTCTGTTCAATATACTCTATATGGTAATAGAGGAGCTAGAGCCAAAAGCAAACACTTCAAAAGCTGATAATTCCAACCTGTGCCACCAGTGTATACATTCACTCTTGAGAAGGGGAATTATATCACAGTCATCACAGTGTGTGCCTTTGAA